>NC_059200.1:28422463-28750796 GCF_020615455.1 Coregonus clupeaformis
TATATCCTAATGATCATATCCATCTGCTTATTATATTGATATGACGTTTCTGTAATGGTTCACTGCTCTTTTGTAGCCTACACGTTGTATAATTGAACTAGGCTTGAGTGGCTGCTGCCTTGGCTTCAGTGGGCTTCATCCACAACTTCAGCACCATGGACAACGACAGGGCCTCGCTCTACCACGTTCACTCTACTGTTGGTATTTTGTTGAGTTTTATCAGGAGGTTGTTCTCTTTTACCACACGGTAATTAACACACAAGCGCTGTTTACGTTTTGTGTGTAATTACCACCGTGTGGTAGTCAATATTAATATAATAATGTGCACGTGTGAGTGAATATATTAATGCAGACGTTTTTACAGCTTTGAATGCTTATGTTCCCATTTCTTTTTTTTTCAGTGTTTGAGCTCTGAGTGCCGCTGTTGGTCAGTAGAAAAACGTAATTATCTAACGTGTAAGGTCCCGCCCAAATAACTGTGATGTATAATAGAAGGTGGAGAGAGAGAGAGATTCACATATCTCTTCACGTCTGATAAATACAGGTTTTAACTGCAGTCCAACTGGAATTTTGAGAATTCTTCCGAGGATTTTGTGTTAGGCTGCTACAAGAAAGTGGCCTTCCGGATTTATTTTGAGATAACACTCTATTGTTAATAATGGAGGGAGGATTTCTCATATTTAACATCATGAGATGGCAACTGTTTTGCCGTCTGCATTGGCAAATACGGTTGTGTTTCGTTGCGTGCCTAATCCAGACCGTTTGTGGTCAAATTCGCTATTCTATTCCGGAGGAATTGAAGAAAGGTTATTTTGTTGGGAATATTGCGCAGGACTTAGGGTTAAATGTGGGACGACTGCGAGCAGGCAGGGCTCGTATCGTCACCGGAGACAGCATTCAGTACACGGAGCTAAAGACAGACAAAGGGGTATTGGTTATCAGCGAGAGGATTGACCGAGAGCAGCTCTGTGGCGATTTTACTCCATGTAGCTTTACTTTCGAAATAATCTTAGAGAACCCGATTGAACTTCACAGTGTCACTGTGGAGATTTTGGATGTCAATGATCACACACCGATATTTAAAAAACAAGAGATCAAATTGGAAATCAGTGAGTCTGCTGCACCGGGAGCGCGCTTTGTTTTAGGGAGCGCGGAGGACCCTGATGTTGGAATAAACGCTATTCAGAATTACATACTAACTGCTAATGATAACTTCATACTAAAACAACATACTCGACCTGACGGGCTGAAATACGCAGAGATGGTGCTTCAGAAGCCGTTAGACCGAGAGCAGGAGCCCCGTATCTCTCTTACCTTAACTGCAGTCGATGGTGGAAATCCACAGAGATCTAGCTCTGTAAATATTGAGGTTACTGTTTTAGATGCAAATGACAATGCACCTGTGTTTAACCAGTCAGTCTATAGAGCAACTGTTATGGAAAATGCGTCCATAGGCACATACATCACTACCGTTAATGCCAGTGACTCAGATAGCGGATCAAATGGACTGATAACTTATTCATTTTCCAACATGAAAGGTAAAGTGGCCGACATGTTTAGTCTGGATGAGAACACTGGAACTATATATGTTGTTGGGCAGCTAGATCACGAAAAAACTAAAAAGTATGAAATTGGCGTTGAGGCCAAAGACCAAGGTGGTCTAGCAGATTCTGGTAAGGTTATAGTTGAAGTACTTGATGTTAATGATAATGCACCTGTTATAAATGTTATGTCTTTCTCAAATCCTGTGTCTGAAGATGCTGAGGTCGGTACGACAATAGCAGTTATCAATGTCAAGGACGTAGATTCAGAGTTGAACGGTCAGGTGACATGTAACATCAATCACAATCGTCAGTTTAAGATCATGTCTTCTCTTACCAATTACTACACCTTGGTGACCGATTCTGCTTTCGACCGAGAAACGGTTTCTGAATATAATATCACAATAACAGCGACCGATTCTGGCTTCCCACCCCTCTCAAGTAACAAAACATTTGTTCTTAAGATTTTTGATGTTAATGACAACGCCCCTGTGTTTGATCAGAGTGAATACTCCACATACATCATGGAAAATAACTCTCCGGGGATATCTATATTTACAGTGAGTGCCACCGACTCTGATTGGAATCACAATGCGCGGATATCTTATATTTTGGAGGAGACCCAGATAGTTGGAGCCCCTGTGTCATCGTACATTTCTGTTAATTCTGAGACAGGAGTGTTGTATGCTGTACGGTCCTTTGATTATGAACAAATTAAAGAGTTTAGAGTTCATGTCAAAGCACAAGATGGAGGCTCACCGCCTCTGAGCACCAATGTGACTTTAACTGTTTTTATCAAAGACCAGAACGACAACGCTCCTCAGGTTCTCTACCCAGTACAGACTAGTAACTCTCTGGTGGCTGAAATGGTGCCTCGTTCATCAGATGTGGGCTATCTTGTCACTAAAGTGGTGGCTGTTGATGTGGACTCTGGACAGAATGCTTGGCTCTCATATAAACTGCAGAAAGCGACAGATAGGGCGCTGTTTGAAGTAGGCCTACAGAATGGAGAAATAAGAACTATACGCCAGTTCACTAATAAAGATGCAGTGAAACAAAGGCTCACAGTTGTAGTGGAAGACAACGGGCAGCCTTCTCGATCAGCTACAGTCAATGTGAATGTGGCGGTGGCGGATAGCTTCCCTGAAGTGCTCTCAGAATTCACTGACTTTACGCATGACACGGATTATAATGACAACCTGACTTTTTATCTAGTTTTGGCCTTGGCTGTGGTGTCTTTCCTCTTCATCTCGTGTGTAGTAGTTATAATATCAGTTATGATCTACAGATGGAGACAATCACGTAACTTCCATTCCAATCTCCCAGTTATTCCATATTATCCACCCCGTTACGCAGACGCCGGAGGGACAGGGACTCTACAACACGTGTATAACTATGAGGTGTGCATGACGACTGACTCGAGGAAGAGTGATATGAAATACATCAGGCCCATCAGTCAAAATCTCGTGAGCATAGACGCCAGTGGCAGAGACACGCTGGCCCATGTATACAGAGAGAGAACAGATTCACCCGACGAGGTAAGGGCATACTGAGCTCTTACATTGTTATTTACAGTATGTATGATCCTGATGATTGATGTATTTAAACTATGTATAGCATATGCTGTAGTCTGTACTATATTTCTACTTGAATACAGCTTTGATCACAGTGTATGATGCAGCCAGGTGTGTCGGCGGGCCAGCTGACGGTGTGAACTGACACACTGAACACTGATTGATGACATCACAATAGGCTACCAACTCATTCCTTTGTAATTTTTCCTGGGTGGTGTCAATTCAGAATGATTCTGATTGATGACGTCACCAACTCAGTCGTTTCTCATGGTTTTCCCACATGATGTCATAATTCAGGACTGTATATTCCAATTGAAGACATGACAAACGGTTGACAGTTAAGCGTTTATTCTTAATTTTCCCGGGTGATGTCATAATCATGGAGTTATGGTTACAATTTGCATTCAATCAAATTCAAGTGTGTCTTATTTTGACCACCATTGTACGAGTAGCCTATGCATCACCTGCAACGTATTTTTTAGTGTATGTGTTAGAGTGTGTGTGCGCGTGCGTGTGCGTGTGCGGTGTGTGTGTGTGTGTGTGTGTGTGTGTGTGTGTGTGTGTGTGTGTGTGTGTACATGTGCGCTCGCTCGCTTTTTTTCTCCCTGTGCTGGAGGAACCCAATTGGCCACAATTCTCTTTAGCATTTCTGAGGTTCAGCATTTCTGAGGTTCGGCTCACAGTGCCGCTGTTGGTCAATGTAATAATGTTTTTTTGATGTAGATTCAGGAGGCCCTCCCATATCACTGCGTAGAAGCTGAGGAGAGAGATGAGATGGACCACTACTTTATAGGAATAGGAGGTCTCAGTTACTAGCACCAGACCTCTAGACAAACCGATACATTATTTAAAACAAATCTACATCAGTGGGGGGCGTTGAATTAGCTGATTTTATTCATTTTCCCGACTGAGACTTCGTGTTTTCTCTGTCAATAATGTGGAGGACATACATGACATGCACAATGGAATGGCTAATTAGGTTTCTCGTAGCGAGTCTCTGTATTGGGGTCGTTTTCAGTCACGTTCGATATTCTGTACCAGAGGAGATGACAAAGGACTCGTTCGTTGGGAATATTGCCCAGGATTTAGGGCTGGATATTAAACGTCTTGTAAACAGAAAAGCTCGAATCTTTGAAGGAGAAAACAGTGAGTATTTGGAACTCATTCGGGATCGAGGAGTGCTGGTAGTCAAAGAGAGAATAGACAGAGAGGCACTGTGCGGACAGACGTTGCCTTGCTCGATAAACTTTGAAATTGTCCTTGATAATCCTATAGAATTCCACCTTGTAACAGTTTAGATTTTAGATATTAACGATAACGCACCCGTCTTCCCTAAACAAGACATAGTGTTAGAGATCAGTGAGTCTGCGCTGCCCAAAGCAAGGTTTGTGTTACTGAGCGCTGTGGATCCTGATGTGGGTGTTAATACGCTGCAGGGCTACATACTCAAACCCACTGATCATTTCACCTTAAAGGTGGATTCTTAGCCTGACGGTACTAAAAGTGTAGCGATGGTCCTTCAGAGACCTCTAGATCGGGAAAACTCAGAACAGTTGTCCCTAACGTTAACTGCTGTAGACGGGGGAAATCCTCAGTTGTCTGGTAAAACTAAGATATCGGTACATATACTTGATAGCAACGATAATCCTCCCATTTTTACTCAGCAGATCTACAAAACATCTATTGCTGAAAATGCACGGAAGGATTCAATGCTTGCTGTTGTTAGTGCCAACGATGCCGACAAAGGATCAAATGCACAAGTGTCATATTCAATTACTCACAATAATGACGCCCTGGGGGAGATGTTTACGATTAATGAATTAACCGGAGAAATAACACTAATTGGGAAATTAGACTATGAGATACTTAAAAACTATCAGCTAAATGTTCAGGCCAGTGACGGGGGTGGTCTTACAGACAACGCGAAGGTAGTTATTGACGTTGTAGATGTGATAACACCCAAACGATTGCTATGATGTCATTCTCCGACTCAGTAGAATAAAATGTTACACCGCGGACAGTCATAGCTGTGATTAAAGTGCAAGATTTAGACTCGGGGAACAATGGCAGAGTACTCTGTTTAATCAATGATGACATCCCGTTTAAAATTATGTCGTCATCTAATAATTTCTATAGCTTGCAGACTGATGCTGCATTAGATCGTGAAACAACTCCAGAATATAACATCACCATTACTGCCACTGATCATGGTGTGCCCCCGTTATCTAAAAACGTTACTTTTATGCTAAAAGTGACAGACGTGAACGACAACATGCCCATCTTTGAGCAGAGTGCATATGAGGCGTTAGTTAGTGAAAACAATTCACCCGGCTTGTCCATATTATCATTACGTGCCAGTGACACAGACTGGAAACAGAATGCCCGTGTTTCTTACTTTTTGGAAGAATCCTCGGTTAATTGGGTGTCTGTCTCTTCATATGTATCAGTTAATTCTGAAAGTGGAGTCATCCATGCAGGGCGCTCGTTAGACTATGAGCAGATAAAGGATTTCCAGTTCCGCGTAAAAGCGCTAGATGGAGGCTCCCCTCCTCTGAGTAGTAATGTGACCGTAAAAATAATCATCCAAGACCAGAATGATAACGCACCTCAGGTGCTCTACCCAGTACAGACTAGTGGATCTCTGGTGGATGAAATTGTGCCTCGTTCAGCAGATGTGGGCTATCTTATCACTAAAGTGGTGGCTGTTGATGTGGACTCTGGACAGAATGCCTGGCTTTCATATAAAATGCAGAAAGTGACACACAGGGAGCTATTTGAAGTGGGACTACAAAACGGAGAAATAAGAACCAAATGCCAGGTCACTGATAAAGATGCTGTGAAACAAAGGATCACTGTTGTAGTGAAGGACAAGGGGCAGCCCTTTCGATCAGCTACAGTCATTGTGAACGTGGCGGTGGCGGACAGCTTCCCTGAAGTGCTCTCAGAATTCACTGACTTTACGCATGAGACGGATTACAATGACAACCTGACTTTTTATCTAGTTTTGGCCTTGGCTGTGGTGTCTTTCCTCTTCATCTCGTGTGTAGTAGTTATAATATCAGTTAAAATCTACAGGTGGAGACAATCACGCATGTATCAGTCTAGTCTCCCAGTTATTCCATACTATCCACCAAGTCACGCAGACGCCGGAGGGACAGGGACTCAGCAACACGTGTACAACTATGAGGTGTGCATGAGGACTGACTCGAGGAAGAGTGACTGTAAATTTGCCAGACCTTTTAGTCAGAACGTGTTAATTATGGACCCGAGCTATGCAGAGACTCTCCAACATGCACAAAGAGAGAAAGTTTTCACAGATTCTCCTGAACAGGTGAGATAATCACTGCCCAATTGGTTATGCTGCTGAATAATTGTATTAATTAAATTGTTTTATTTAAATTAGATTAGATTGGGACTTTGACATCCTACTAGGTTCTCTGATTTTGTATATCAGCTTATTTTCGGGGCATTTACTAATGTTTTTCAAAGAGAGAGCCGAGTCATGTTCATTTCAGCACCACCACTCGTGGACAGCGACATGTCGGACACTGTCCCGCAGCCTCTTTCATGTATTCTTTTATAGGGCACCATAAGTCTGTTAACAGGTTTTATTATAACAGAACGATAATAAACCCTAATGAATAGTTTTTTAACGTTAGATGTTTTTTTTCTTTTAACTTATTTTAAGTGAGAAGTAGTTCTGACTGGGGATGACAACATATAGGCTTACCCTAATGACCATCTCTCTCAGTTTTGTCTTACATTGACGTGTTTTTTTTAACAAATGTGTCACACTAGAAGATATTGTAGGCCATACAATTGAAATAATGAATGGTTTGTCGTGTCATTTTGTACAGTAGAAGTGCGCTCCTTGCAATGGTCTGTGAGTGCCGCTGTTGGTTCAGACTGTGAAATGTGGCCCAGTGAAATGTAAAAAGCACCTCCCATATCAGTGAGCTCTTTCTGTCTGAAGGTTGCTTGTTGTTTCACCCATATTAGAAGACAGACTCTCCAGAGATACAAGCCCGAAGCAGGCGGAACGACATGTTTTGTGATTAATTGACGATCGTTTGGATACTTATACATCGTTGTCTTTGCTCTGTGTGGATTGTTTTTTCTGTGGGGCTGGACATTTATGTAGTATATGAACTGGATTTTATAAAATGGTTGCTAGGAATCTGGTATGCGCTTTTGACAGCCATGCGTCACTATGGCTTATCCTCGTTTTATTTGGATGTATAGTCTATGGACAAGTGAGATATTCTATTCCTGAGGAGATGGCGAAAGGCTCTGTCGTGGGTAATGTCGCAGAGGACTTGGGCATTGCTCTGAAAAGGCTGCAGAGCGGCCGAGCTCGGATCATAGCCGGGGACAACAGTCCCTACGTGGAGCTGAACACAGACAAAGGAACACTGGCAGTGAGCGAGAGGATAGACCGAGAGCTCTTGTGTAAACGAACTTCTCCGTGTAGTTTCAGCTTCGAGCTAATCTTAGAAAACCCTATTCAGCTTTATGAAGTTACCGTAGAAATCATTGATGTCAATGACCACGCTCCTACATTTCCCAAAGATGAAATGTATATCGAGATTAGCGAGTCAGCCCTTCCTGGAGCGCGTTTCTTACTAGATAGCGCCTTTGATCCAGATGTTGGAGAAAATACAATACAGAGCTACACTCTGAAACCCACTGATAATTTCATTCTGAAACAGGAAACTCGTGCAGACGGAAACAAATACATAGACATGATGTTGCAGTCGCCCGTAGACAGGGAGAGGCATGACGAATTGTCCCTCGTTTTAACCGCAATTGATGGTTGCCATCCACCGAAATCAGGCATGATGAAAATAAATATAAAAGTTTTAGATGCAAACGATAACACTCCCGTATTTTCCAAAAAGCTGTATAGGGCGTCAGTTCCAGAAAATGCACCTAAGGGAAGCCCTGTGGCTAAAGTAAGCGCAACTGATGCGGATAAAGGCATAAACGGGGAGGTGACGTATGCTGTCAGGTACAGCGCAGACAGTGATAACGGGCTTTTCCGAATCGATGCACAGTCAGGTGAGATTTTCGTTTTTGGACATTTAGATTTTGAAAAAGCTAAAAAGTACGAGTTAAACATCGAAGCCAAAGATCATGGTGGCTTCACTGATTCTTGTGCCATGATTATTGACATAATTGATGTGAATGATAACATGCCTGTCATATCTTTGACATCATTCACGAATCCTGTTTCTGAAAACTCTCCACCTGGCACAACAATTGCAGTGATTCATGTTAAAGACATAGATTCGGGAAAAAATGGACAGGTGCGTTGTAGCATATTAAAAGACTCCCCCTTTGTCATTACGTCATCGTTACGGAATTACTATACGTTATTGACAGAGGAAGAATTAAACAGGGAAATGGTATCAGAATATAACGTCACTATAACTGCCACAGATGAAGGCTCGTCCCCTCTCTCTAGTAACAAGACGATTCACTTACGAGTATCTGATGTTAATGATAACCCACCAATATTTGAGAAGGAATCTTATATTACAAATATAGTGGAAAATAATTCACCAGGTGTCTCTTTATTTACTGTAAGCGCATCAGACGCTGATTGTTGCCAGAACGCGCGCGTCTTCTACATCCTTGAGGACTCTGTGGTTAACGGGGCACCAGCTTCCTCCTTGGTTTCAATTAATGCTGAAACTGGTGTTATATATGCGGTGAGATCATTAGATTACGAACAATTTAAAGGATTCAAAATCAATATTAGAGCGCAGGATGGTGGTTCTCCTCCTCTCAGTGGCAACGCAAGTGTGCATGTAATTGTCCTAGACCAGAATGACAACGCTCCTCAGGTTCTCTACCCAGTACAGACTAGTGGCGCTCTGGTGGATGAAATGGTGCCTCGTACAGCAGATGTGGGCTATCTTGTCACTAAAGTGGTGGCTGTTGATGTGGACTCTGGGCAGAATGCCTGGCTCTCATATAAACTGCAGAAAGCGACAGACAGGGCGCTGTTTGAAGTGGGCCTACAGAATGGAGAAATAAGAACCATACGCCAGGTCACTGATAAAGATGCTGTGAAACAAAGGCTCACTGTTGTAGTGGAGGATAACGGGCAGCCCTCTCGATCAGCTACAGTCAATGTGAACGTGGCGGTGGCGAACAGCTTCCCTGAAGTGCTCTCAGAATACCCAGACTTTACGCACGACAAGGATTATAATGATAACCAGACTTTTTATTTAATTTTGGCACTTGCTGTGGTTTCTCTACTTTTCATTTTTTTAATTATTGCTATAATTTCAGTGAAAATCTACCGGTGGAAACAGAATAAATTATTATATAAATCTGCAGGAAACCTCCCCGTTATCCCATATTACCCTTCCGTTTACACAGACGGAACCCTGGGAACCCTACAGCGTGTGTACAACTATGAGGTGTGTGGAACCACTGAATCTAGGATGAGTGATGTGAAGTTTGCGATGCCTTATAGCCAGAACACACTGGTGGATGTGAGTCGCATGGGGACAATGCAGCGAGAAGAGAGAGAGCAGGAAGACGCTGATGTCGATGGAGAGGTGAGACACCCACCCTCCCACTATCCTGTATTCAGATGTAGCTGTGTGTGTATCTGAATGACTGAGTGATGTTTATATTCTGCATACATTCATGTATTCTCTGGCCTCTGTATGATCAAGTCAAAGTTTGCAACTGAAACATAAATTCATAATGAATTGTCCATATTTACTATACTACAATTTTCATCAATTCAACAGTGTTTTGTAAAATAAGCAAGGTCATATTCACAGTTTATTTGTGATATTTTATGGTGTTAGATAGTTTTCAAGATGTGTTGACTTTTAGAGCAACTATGTGGAACAGGCCATGAAGCTGGCAAAGTTATTTGGATATTTCTGAATTGTGATTTCTGATAGAAGCTGTGTAGATTGTGAAAAACGTTGTTCTATAAACATGTAATAACTCCCCTATGCGCTTAGTGCCGCTGTTGACCGATACAGCAGTAGGCATACACGAGTGTAATTTTCGCCCTGCCTATAGTGTGGATGATATTAAAGTCGCAGTGACCTGCGCGCAATCCCTATTGCTTTGGGAGAGTGAGAACACTGTCTCAGACGGATGTCACTGGAATAACAGAGATAGCCTACATATTTTGATTTGCTGCCTTGCATACATATGAGTATTATCGGATTTTAACATTAGATAGTTGTGCAACGCATATTAAGAAAAACATGCTTTTTCTTTGTTTTTGTGGAACGAGGGGATCCGCCATTCGGAAATGGCAATTGCATCTTCTCCTTTTCTCAGTCTGTTTTTCAATATATGTGGACTGTCAGGTCCGCTATTCAATTCCTGAGGAGATGACGACTGGTTCGTTCGTGGGGAATATCGTTCAGGACCTAGGGCTGGAAGTTAAAAGACTGAAAACAGGTCGAGCGCGTATTTTTACAGAGGATAACCGTGAGTATATCGGTCTCAATGCGGACAAAGGGATTCTGGTTGTGAAAGAGAGGATTGATAGAGAGGAGCTGTGCGCCCAAGTGACTCCATGTTCATTACATTTCCAGATAATCCTTGAAAATCCCGTTGAACTTCACCGTATTGACGTAGAGATATTAGATATTAACGACAATACTCCAGTATTTCCAAATAAAGACATTCGAATAGAGATTAGTGAGGGGTCTCTGTCCGGAGCCCGGTTTCCGCTCGAGAATGCTATGGATCCTGACGTCGGAATTAATTCCATTCAAACATATTCTCTCCTACCGAGTGATCATTTCACTCTGAAACAACATTCACACGCAGAGGGCAGTACATATGTAGAGATGGTGCTTGAAACGATGCTCGACAGGGAAACGAATGAGCAACACACCTTGGTGTTAACTGCTGTGGACGGTGGTAATCCACAAATGTCGGGTACTGTTAAAATATATATAGAAGTATTGGATATAAATGATAATGCACCTGTTTTCAGTTCTGGGCTTTATAAATCGTCTTTATCCGAAGATTCTCCAAAAAGAACCGTGATTTTGAGAGTCAGTGCTACCGATTCAGATATAGGGACACATGGCCAAGTTATGTATTCGTTTTCACATGCTGGTGGAGCGTCAGATCTTTTTAGTGTAGATCCCCTCACAGGGGAAATTACAGTTACTGGAGAATTAGATTTTGAGCGTAATAAACAGCATACACTAAGTGTGCAAGCAATGGATCGGGGGCGTCTATCAGACACAAGTAAAGTACTGATCGACGTTTTGGATGTCAATGACAACGACCCTCTAATTACACTAATGACCTTTTCTAACCCCATACCTGAAGACGCGTCTCTAGAGACTGTTATAGCAATGGTGAACGTTAAAGATTTAGACTCCGGTAGAAATGGACATATCAAATGTTCCATCAACCAGGATTTACCTTTCCACATTAAGTCATCCTCCTCCAACATTTACAGTTTAGTCACAGATCAGATGTTGGACCGTGAAATGATTTCTGAGTACAATATTACTATAACAGCAACGGATGAGGGGTTTCCTCCACGTTCTACTAACAAGACTCTGACATTGAGAATATCCGATGTGAATGATAATGCCCCATTATTTGAGAGGCACTCATACACTGCTTATGTGATTGAGAACAACTCTCCAGGTGTTTCCATTTTTTCACTAACAGCCAGTGATAAGGACACCGGCAACAACGCACGGATTTCATATTTTATAGATGATTCACATAAAGATGGACTTTCAGTATCCCCATATATATCTGTCAATTCAGAAAGTGGCGTTATACATGCAGTGCGTGCCTTTGATTATGAACAAATCAAAAACTTTAAGATCTGCATTAAAGCGCAAGATGGAGGCTCACCGCCTCTGAGCACCAATGTGACTTTAAGTGTTTTCATAACAGATCAGAACGACAACGCGCCTCAGGTTCTCTACCCAGTACAGACGAGTAGCTCTCTGGTGGCTGAAATGGTGCCTCGTTCAGCAGATGTGGGCTATCTTGTCACTAAAGTGGTGGCTGTTGATGTGGACTCTGGACAGAACGCCTGGCTCTCATATAAACTGCAGAAAGCGACAGACAGGGCGCTGTTTGATGTAGGCCTACAGAATGGCGAAATAAGAACCATACGCCAGGTCACTGATAAAGATGCTGTGAAACAAAGGCTCACTGTTGTAGTGGAGGACAACGGGCAGCCCTCTCGATCAGCTACAGTCAATGTGAATGTGGCGGTGGCGGACAGCTTCCCTGAAGTGCTCTCAGAATTCACTGACTTTACGCATGACAAAGAATACAACGACAACCTGACTTTTTATTTAATTTTGGCACTTGCTGTGGTTTCACTACTTTTTATTTTTTCGATTATTGCTATAATTTCTGTGAAAATCTACCGGTGGAAACAGAATAAACTATTCTATAAATCCTCAGCAAATCTCCCCGTTATCCCATATTACCCTCCCGTTTACACAGACGGAACCCTGGGAACCCTACAGCGTGTATACAACTATGAGGTGTGTGGAACCACTGAATCTAGGATGAGTGATGTGAAGTTTGCGAGGCCTTATAGCCAGAACACACTGGTGGATGTGAGTCGCATGGGGACAATGCAGCGAGAAGAGAGAGAGCAGGAAGACGCTGATGTCGGTGGAGAGGTGAGACACCCACCCTCCCCCTATCATATCCTCTATTCAGATGTAGCTGTGTGTGTATCTGAATGACTGGGTGATGTTTATATTCTGAATAAAATCATGTATTCTTTGGCCTCTGTATGATCAAGTCAAAGTTTACAACTGAAACAAAATGAATAATTAATTGTCAATATTATTATACTACAATTTTCATCACTTCACTGAGCAATGTTTTGTAAAGTAAGCAAAATCATATTCACAGTTTTTTTGTGATATTTTTTGGAGTTAGATTGTGTTCACTTTGAGATTAAATATGTGGAACAGACCATGAAGCTGGCAAAATAATTAGGATATTTCGGAATTGTGATGTCTGATAGAAGCTGTGTAGATTGTGAAAAACGTGTTTCTATATATATGTAATAACTCCTCTATGCTCTTAGTGCCGCTGTTGACCGATGCATCAATAGGACAAGAGTGTAGTAATGTTGGCCCTGCCTATAGTGTGGGTAATATTAAAGTAGAAGTGACATGCGCGCAATCCCTATTGCTTTGGGAGAGTGAGAACACTGTCTCAGACGGATGTCACTGGAATAACAGAGATAACCCATACATTTTGATTTGCTGCCTTACATGCATATGAGTATTATTGGATTTTAACATTAGATAGTTGTGCAACGCATATTAAGAAAAACATGATTTTTCTTTGTTTTTGTGGAACGAGGGGATCCGCCATTCGGAAATGGCAATTGCATCTTCTCCTTTTCTCAGTCTGTTTTTCAATGTATGTGGACTGCCAGGTCCGCTATTCAATTCCTGAGGAGATGATGACTGGTTCGTTCGTAGGGAATATCGTTCAGGACCTAGGGCTGGAAGTTAAAAGACTGAAAACAGGTCGAGCGCGTATTTTTACAGAGGATAACCGTGAGTATATCGGTCTCAATACGGACAAAGGGAGTCTGGTTGTGAAAGAGAGGATTGATAGAGAGGAGCTGTGCGCCCAAGTGACTCCATGTTCATTACATTTCCAGATAATCCTTGAAAATCCCGTTGAACTTCACCGTATTGACGTAGAGATATTAGATATTAACGACAATTCTCCAGCATTTCACAATAAGGAAATTCGAATAGAGATTAGTGAGGGGTCTCTGTCTGGAGCCCAGTTTCCGCTAGAGAATGCTATGGATCCTGATGTAGGAATTAATTCCATTCAAACATATTCCCTTCTACCGAGTGACCATTTTACTCTGAAACAACATTCGCACGTTGATGGCAGTAAATACTTAGAAATTGTGCTTCAAACGATGCTTGACAGAGAAACGAAGGAGCAACATACGTTGGTGTTAACTGCTGTGGATGGAGGTAATCCTCAGAAGTCGGGCGCTGTTAAAATATATATCGAAGTGTCTGATGCAAACGATAATTCACCTGTTTTCAGCTCTGGGCTTTATAAATCCTCTTTATCCGAAGATTCTCCAAAAGAAACTGTGATTTTGAGAGTCAGTGCTACCGATTCAGATAAAGGGACAAACGGGGAGGTTATGTATTCTTTTTCGCATTCCGCTAGCGCGTCAGATCTTTTTACTATTGATCCTCTTACCGGGGAAATCAAACTTAACGGGAAATTAGATTTTGAGACCAACAAACAACATAAAATAAGTGTTCAAGCAATGGATCGGGGGCGTCTATCAGATTCAAGTAAAGTACAGATCGACGTTTTGGATGTCAATGACAACGACCCTCTAATTACACTAATGACATTTTCTAACCCCATACCTGAAGACGCGTCTCTAGAGACTGTTATAGCAATGTTGAACGTTAAAGATTTAGACTCCGGTAGAAATGGACATATCAAATGTTCCATCAACCAGGATTTACCTTTCCACATTAAGTCATCCTCCTCCAACATCTACAGTTTAGTCACAGATCAGATGTTGGACCGTGAAATGATTTCTGAGTACAATATTACTATAACAGCAACGGATGAGGGGTTTCCTCCGCGTTCTACTAACAAGACTCTGACATTGAGAATATCCGATGTGAATGATAACGCACCATTATTTGAGAGGCACTCATACACTGCTTATATGGTGGAGAACAACTCTCCAGGTGTTTCCATATTTTCACTAACAGCCAGTGATAAGGACACCGGCAACAACGCACGGATTTCATATTTTATAGATGATTCACATAAAGATGGACTTTCAGTATCCCCATATATATCTGTCAATTCAGAAAGTGGCGTTATACATGCAGTGCGTGCCTTTGATTATGAACAAATCAAAGACTTTAAGATCTGCATTAAAGCGCAAGATGGAGGCTCACCGCCTCTGAGCACCAATGTGACTTTAACTGTTTTCATAACAGATCAGAACGACAACGCGCCTCAGGTTCTCTACCCAGTACAGACTAGTAGCTCTCTGGTGGCTGAAATGGTGCCTCGTTCAGCAGATGTGGGCTATCTTGTCACTAAAGTGGTGGCTATTGATGTGGACTCTGGACAGAACGCCTGGCTCTCATACAAACTGCAGAAAGCAACAGACAGGGCGCTGTTTGAAGTGGGCCTACAGAATGGCGAAATAAGAACCATACGTCAGGTCACTGATAAAGATGCTCTGAAATATAAGCTCACTGTTGTAGTGGAGGACAACGGGCAGCCCTCTCGATCAGCTACAGTCTATGTGAACGTGGCGGTGGCGGATAGCTTCCCTGAAGTGCTCTCAGAATACCCAGACTTTATGCAGGACAAGGATTACAACGATAGACTGACATTTTATCTAATTTTGGCTCTTGCCGTGGTTTCTTTACTTTTACTTTTTTCCATTATTGCTATAATTTCTGTGAAAATCTATCGATGGAAACAGAATAAACTATTCTATAAATCCTCGGCAAATCTCCCCGTTATCCCATATTACCCTCCCGTTTACCCAGACGGAACACTGGGAACCCTACAGCGTGTGTACAACTATGAGGTGTGTGGAACCACTGACTCTAGGATGAGTGACGTGAAGTTTGCGAGGCCTTATAGCCAGAACACACTGGTGGATGTGAGTAGCATGGGGACAATGCGTGGAGAAAGGAGAGATCAGGCGGATGCTGATATCGATGGAGAGGTGAGAGGGCATATTGAAATTAATATTTACTCCTGATCAGGGTTGTTTCATAGGCTATGTTGGGTGTTGATGCATCTCTTTCGCCATCGTCTCCCTCTCTTTATGTCTCTTTCTCTCTTTCTTTTCGCTCAATCTCTCTTTCTCTTTCTCTATGCGTTCGTGTGTGCAAGCATTGTCATTATGCATTCCTTTGTATGCATTCCACTGCATCTTTGTCTTATTTCTCTTCAAAAACTATTCCTGTAACACATTCTTATCCAATATTTGATGATAATATGGAGGTGAATTTAGCATTACGAAATATATAAATGTTTTATGTCAACATTTGTTCGGTATTTTGAAGTGGGCTACATGTAAAATGCCAAAGCCTTCATTTCTCTAATATTGCAATACTTTGTTTGAACCCTAAGTGCCGCTGTGGATCGCATGTTATATACAACACAATCACACTGTGGTTCCTCCCATGATAATGCGTTTAGCAACGCACAGAAGCACAGTAAACTGCATCTCCAGATGAGAGAATAAGGGACCTCGTCTGGATAGTACAGTAGGTTTCCAAAGGCTCTTTGTTCTGTTAATGGTTGCCACATTGACTGGATTCTTGTAAAACACATTCTAGGATTTATTTTCAGCCTTAATATTGTGATTTGGCTTCGGATTTTTGTCGTGAAATGGCAATGAGAAAGTACAGTCTCTTGGAGTGGCAGTTCTGCGTGTTCGTGGTTTTCGCGTTCTCAGCTTACCCTGTGGCCGGTCAGGTCCGTTACTCGATTCCGGAGGAGATGACGGTGGGGTCCTTTGTTGGAAATATAGCGAAAGATCTGGGACTGGAGCCGCAACGGCTTGTAGCTGGGAGAGCTCGGATTTTCAGCGCGGGGTACAGTGAGTACGTAGGGCTGGACCGAGAGAAAGGACAATTGTTAGTGAAAGAGAGAATGGACCGGGAACAGCTATGTGCGGAGATGTCTGCCTGTAGCTTCAGTTTCGATGTGATCCTAGAGAATCCAATGGAACTGTTTCGAGTTACAGTTGAAATACTAGATATCAACGACAATAGCCCCGTTTTTCCGAAGAGAGAAATTGAATTGGAAATCAGCGAGTTAGCCGTACCTGGTGCACGTTTCTCTATCGAAAGCGCGGTAGACCAAGACGTGGGGGGAAATGCACTTCAGAAATACATATTAAACCCCACAGACCATTTAAATCTTAATATTCAAGGTCGCATAGATGACAGTAAACACATAGAGATGGTACTTCAAAAACCTCTGGACAGAGAAAAGACAAAGCATCACTATTTGACTTTAACTGCTGTCGATGGTGGAGACCCTCAGCGGTCTGGAACAGTTCAAATCCACATCGTCGTTCTCGATGTTAATGATAATGCCCCGGCATTTAGCCAAGCTACATATAAAGCATTCGTTCCAGAAAATGCAGTGAAAGGCATGTTGATTACCACAGTAAGTGCGACAGATGCAGACGAGGGATCTAGCGTCAATATAGAATATTATTTTGAGCATGCCACCAAAAGTATTCAAGATCTATTCACAATCGACCTGATTTCAGGCGAGGTAAGAGTAGTAGGACATATAGATTATGAAAATAACAAACAATTCCAAATAAAGGTAAAAGCCAAAGATCATGGTGGCTTAACAGACTCATGTGGCATCGTTATTGATGTTATTGATGTTAATGATAACATTCCGAAAATAACCGTCATGTCATTTTCTAGTGCCCTACCGGAGGACTCAGTCCCTGGCACTATTATAGCCATGATTAACATCCAGGATCTTGATTCCGCAGAAAATGCAAAGATAACATGTTCCATTCATAACAACCTTCCTTTTAAGATGGAATCATCTTTAGCAAATTACTACAATCTGGTGACAGAATCTGTGTTGGACAGAGAGCAGACAGCAGAGTATAATATAACAATCACGGCAGTAGATGGAGGCAGCCCGCCTCTCTCAAGTAAAAAGACGCTCAGTTTAAAGATATCGGATGTGAACGACCATGCGCCCCAATTCCAACAAGAAAGCTATGATGCCTATGTGTTTGAAAACAATGTCCCTTCCCGGTCTTTCTTTTCTGTGAGCGCTACAGATGCAGACTGGGGACCAAATGCTAGGGTGTCATATTTCCTTGCGGATGGTAGTTTAAACGGGGCTCCACTCTCCGCATATTTGACTGTAAATTCCGACAGTGGGGTGCTTTATGCGGTGAAGGTCTTTGATTATGAGCAAATAAAATCTTTCAAAATCAATGTCAAAGCAGAAGATGGAGGCTCACCCCCATTGAGTGGCAATGTGACTATAAACATATTCATAAAAGATGAGAATGACAATGGGCCTCAGGTTCTCTACCCAGTACAGACTAGTAGCTCTCTGGTGGCTGAAATGGTGCCTCGTTCAGCAGATGTGGGCTATCTTGTCACCAAAGTGGTGGCTGTTGATATGGACTCTGGACAGAATGCCTGGCTCTCATATACACTGCAGAAAGTGACAGACAGGCCGCTGTTTGAAGTAGGCCTACAGAATGGCGAAATAAGAACTATACGCCAGGTCACTGATAAAGATGCTGTGAAACAAAGGCTCACTGTTGTAGTGGAGGACAACGGGCAGCCCTCCCGATCAGCTACAGTCAATGTGAATGTGGCGGTGGCGGACAGCTTCCCTGAAGTGCTCTCAGAATTCACTGACTTCACAGTGGATAAGGAATATGATAACAACCTGACTTTTTATTTGGTGTTGGCCTTGGCTGTGGTCTCGGTTCTGTTCATATTCTCCATCATTGTCATTGTCACAGTAAAAATCTACAGATGGAGACAGAATCGATTATTCTATAAATCTGCAGCAAACCTCCCCGTTATCCCATATTACTCTCCCGTTTACCCAGACGGAACCCTGGGAACCCTACAGCGTGTATACAACTATGAGGTGTGTGGAACCACTGAATCTAGGATGAGTGACGTGAAGTTTGCGAGGCCTTATAGCCAGAACACACTGGTGGATGTGAGTCGCATGGGGACAATGCAGCGAGAAGAGAGAGAGCAGGAAGACGCTGATGTCGGTGGAGAGGTGAGACACCCACCCTCCCCCTATCATATCCTCTATTCAGATGTAGCTGTGTGTACAGTATGTCTGAATGACTGAGCTGAGTGATGTTTCCAAACTACATACAATCACTCTATTCTCTGGCCTCTGTGTGATCAAGTTAACATTTACAACTGAATCATGTCAGTAGCATTGTCCAAAAACGGATCAACAAACTGTGGTATGTTGTACTGATGGCTGGACCACAGGCATACTTGGACCCTCTTCCAATCTGTGTAACGGTCTGTGGTCTGTCTATCTATATGAAGGGGTGCACATACACACAATTTATCTTTGTAGGCCTTTACCTTTATAATGTGTAAAGGGTTATCTTACTATATATCAGTGAAGGCACTACATGGTGCTGACTAGAGTGTTATCCGTTTCTGTGTTCGTCTCAGCCGGCCTATCAATAACTAATGCGCATTTGGGCAGCAGGTAGCCTAGTGGTTAAGAGCATTGAGCCAGTAACCGAAAGGTCGCTGGTTCGATTCCCCGAACCAACTAGGTGAAAAGTCTGTCAACGTGCCCTTGAGCGAGGCACTTAACCCTAATTGCTCCTGTAAGTCATTCTGGATCAGAGCGTCTGCTAAACATTTAAAATGTAAATGTAGAGGCATTAGTGAGGCCAGAGGGCTCATCATTTGGCAGCCTGTGATGTCATGATTCTGTGTTAACCTGTTGTATGTTCTTCATGAAATGCACTGCAACACCGTGACTACGATCATCAGTTGATTACTCTTTTCCCTTCTCAATTACTCAGCAGGTTTGTAGATAAAGGAGCATGTTATAAACTCACTGTATCAGTTTCCTTAGGTCTCTTCTGACTGACTGACTGACCTGACTGATCGACTGACCGGACTGACTGACTCACTGCTAATACTATCAAGTCATTGTTCTGAGGAGCCTTCTCCTTCTTGCTCTCTTCCATGGATCTTCCCTCTCTCTCTTTCTCTCTCCTCCCCCCTATTTCTCCCCTCTTCCATCTCTCTCTCTCTGTAAAACACCATAGCGCTTGGGCACACTGACCCACTTTCCCCCTCACACACTACTCTAATATTCTGTGCTGCAGTAATGGGCTTATATGTCTCTTCTATCAGACTCTGGGCTTCATTCCACAGCAGTGTTACACTCATGCCTTTATGAACACTGCATCTGCATTCAGAATGATTGTGTCTGTATATCTGTCTGTCTGTCTGTCTGTCTGTCTGTCCGTCTATCTGTCTGTAACCAATGTGTCAGTCTGTCTGTAACCTAGGTCACTACTTGTCATTCACAGTAGTAATGTCCCTTTTATGTCAATGGCTAACAGGTTGTAAGGGTTTTTAGACTAGAGCATGTTAGTGACAGTTACAGTGATTTCACATCTGCCTGGTATCCGCCAGCAACAGCGTCACATCTTTGCCTCCTGTTTTAACCACAAAATCCTTCATAGATACTGAGGTATTATATGTATTAGAACAACTTAAGACTTGTTTTATGGTTGTGTGGTTAAGTTTTTGTGGTTGTGCTCATGTTAGGGTCCCTGTCCCTGAATGTTTGCTGTTGGGTTTGTGAGAACAGTAGGTTTAGTTATCCTGTATTGGTTGTTGTGTTCAGGCGACTTCAAGTCTGTTATATGCTTGGATTTTCAGAGAGAGCTGTGTGACGCAGTATCTAACTCTCCTCTACAGCATCCCAGGGAGATTCACCTCAAGGACATGCAGGTTGTCATGGTAACACTCTCCATACAACAAGTGCTGCAGATTCCTGACAGAATAAATGTTGGTTATATGGTGGAGGACTTGTAAATAACACACAATAGTCTTGTGCTATTTCTGACTAGTAATGTAGTGTGTGTGTTTGCGCGTGCATGTGCAAGTGCATGCATGCACATGCTTCACAAAGAAAGAGAGCGAAAGAGAGAGACAGACAGAGACAGAGATAGAGAGAGACAGAGAGAGAGAGACAAAGAGAGAGAGACAGAGAGAGAGAGACAGAGATAGAGAGAGACAGAGATATAGATAGACAGAGATAGAGACAGACAGACAGACAGACAGACAGACAGACAGACAGACAGACAGACAGACAGACAGACAGACAGACAGACAGACAGACAGACAGACATATAGATAGAGAGAGAGAGAGAGAGAGAGACAGAGATAGAGAGAGACAGACAGAGATAGAGAAAGAGAGAGACAGACAAAGAGAGAGAGAGTTGACAAGCAGAGCCACAATCTCTTCTGTAATTTAGTCTACCCCTAACTTCTTGTGTGCCAGCATACTCCTGTAGTTACACAACACACCATGATGACAGGAAGTGGGCAGGACTCTGTTTGCCCTGACTATATTCTCATTACACTGGCCTGTTTAACTGCTTTACAATCAAATACTGACCCAGTTGGAGTTGTGTGTAGTTTGTGAGTGATGGGACAGCTAAGTTGTTTTCCATTCTGTTTCCTCTGTAACTATCCATCAACCAATCTGTCCTAACCCCATTACACTGTTGCACTTATTTAATATTCCAATGTACTTATACAAACATACACTTACATACAATCATAGTCTTGTTTATGTCTCTTTCCTTCTCTCATACCTTCACATCATCACAAGCACTCACTTTCCCATATCGAACCTGAGTGTCCTCAGTGTGTCTGTATTTGTCTGTTTACCAGCCAGTGACTGGGTTGTAAATTGGTGGTGCTGAACACACTATGTGGAGGCAGAGGGAGGGAGTGAGGTGTTGTTGTTCATCATGCAGCAGTAGGAGGATGGCTGTGGGAGGCAGGTTTCACTGCAGCACTAGCTTCTGTTCCTCTTCAGTTCAATCAAAGTATTGTCTTCAGATGAGATGTACTGTACCGTATATGCTCACATACACCTACACAGAGTCACATGGTCTATTCATTTAGAAAGTTTCTCTCACTCTCTCTCTCTCTCTCTCTCTCGCTCTCGCTCTCTCTCTCCCTCTCTCACTCACTCAATCTGTTTCTCGCTTTCATCTTTCTCCATCTCTCTTACTGTAACAAAAAGATTTTCACTATGTCACATCAGTATCTATTTCTACCCCCCATAGGCCTCTAGCTTGGTTCAACACCACAGCTTAATACAGTGAGCTATAGACTATATGTGTTTTTATAGAACACTTGCCCACAGTAAAACCCTGTCCTTACAGAGATGGTGTTTGACAGTAGACTTCTGTCTTTACTCTTATAGCTTTGGATTTTCCCGTATGTGGGGTGTTTGATAGAAAGGCACTGTATTACAGTGCAGAGACAGAGACAGAGGAAGCGACCCCTGCCATGGGCCATGTTTCAGTCTCCACCAGCCCTAATCTGCAGTGGGGCAGGGCAGGGTCAGCAGGAGGGGGAAATGTATTTCTGTATAATTTGGTCTGAAACTCTCTATCTTTTTGTCTGTGGAGATGTTACCCTCAGTGAAGATGGTGTTGTTGCTGGTGCAGGTGTTTGTGAAGATTGTGATGATTATTACAAAAACATACTCTTCTTTGTTTACTAGTGGATAACAGAGATATTGACACCGTTGCAGATGTAACCATGTCCTGTTAGCTATTGTAATGACAGTAAAACAACACAAAAAACATGCATCATTACTGACATATTATAAGATTCTGTATATTTTGTGTTTGGTAACAGCAAACATGTTTCTTTGGTGATGGTAAACATGCTTGTGTTTCCCTGAATGGTGTTCAGGCACCGACCTCATGATTATAGGCCCCTGAATTTTCCCTGACCAAGGGACCTGACCAGGAAAACCTCAGGGCCCTACTCATGAAGCATAAGGGGAATATGGTATTTGATGCTAATATTCAGCATCATTCATTGCTCTACAACACAGTGGTCATACTAAGTGACTGTGGTGGTGAGTGTGTCAGATGGGTCTATGTCTGAACTCTTCTGCTGTTTTGGTAAGTATGTCTCTGTGTGCTGTGAGTACAGTCACTGTCCTGACCTAATGAATCTGCTTTTATTTCTATCTCCTTTTCATGTTGTCGCTGCATCTGATCCCGCTGTGTTTCTCCAAACAAGGTAAGCACAAACGTTTATCTCCCTTTCTACCTACTGATGTATATATCTCAAAACACATTTACACTCTCTCTCTCTCTCTCTCTCTCTCTCTCTCTCTCTCTCTCTCTCTCTCTCTCTCTCTCTCTCTCTCTCTCTCTCTCTCTCTCTCTCTCTCTCTCTCTTCTCCCTCTCTGTCTCTGTCTCTGTCTCTGTCTCTGTCTCTCTCTCTCTCTCTCTCTCTCTCTCTCTCTCTCTCTCTCTCTCTCTCTATCTCTCCCTCACTCTCTCTCTGTCTCTCCCTCTGTCTCTCCCTCTCTCTCTGTCTCTCCCTCTCTCTCTTCTTCCTCTGTCTCTCCCTCTCTCTTTCTCTCTCTTTCTCTCTCTGTCTCGCTCCCTCTCTTTCTGTATCCCCCTCTCTCTGTCTCTCCCTCTCTCTCTTTCTCTCTCTGTCTCTCCCTCTCTAGCTTTCTCTCTCTGTCTCTCCCTCTCTCTCACACACACACGAATGCACACAAACACACATGCACACACACGCACACACACACACCTACACTTGTATGCGCTTAGACCAACATAACCTGCAAAAGGATCATGTTCAATACAGAAGTATGAGTTGTAAAGGGACAGATCAGCATTGTTCATAAATATGTTGGGCAGTCATACAGATTTTGACCATCTTATTATTGGTTGACATTGAAATATCTCATTACTGAGAAAGGAAGAGAGAACATTCCCAAGAGCAGTGTATGAGATAAATTAAAATACAGTGGGGAAAAAAAGTATTTAGTCAGCCACCAATTGTGCAAGTTCTCCCACTTAAAAAGATGAGAGAGGCCTGTAATTTTCATCATAGGTACACGTCAACTATGACAGACAAATGGAGAAAAAAAATCACATTGTAGGATTTTTAATGAATTTATTTGCAAATTATGGTGGAAAATAAGTATTTGGTCACCTACAAACAAGCAAGATTTCTGGCTCTCACAGACCTGTAACTTCTTCTTTAAGAGGCTCCTCTGTCCTCCACTCGTTACCTGTATTAATGGCACCCGTTTGAACTTGTTATCAGTATAAAAGACACCTGTCCACAACCTCAAACAGTCACACTCCAAACTCCACTATGGCCAAGACCAAAGAGCTGTCAAAGGACACCAGAAACAAAATTGTAGACCTGCACCAGGCTGGGAAGACTGAATCTGCAATAGGTAAGCAGCTTGGTTTGAAGAAATCAACTGTGGGAGCAATTATTAGGAAATGGAAGACATGCAAGACCACTGATAATCTTCCTCGATCTGGGGCTCCACGCAAGATCTCACCCCGTGGGGTCAAAATGATCACAAGAACGGTGAGCAAAAATCCCAGAACCACACGGGGGGACCTAGTGAATGACCTGCAGAGAGCTGGGACCAAAGTAACAAAGCCTACCATCAGTAACACACTATGCCGCCAGGGACTCAAATCCTGCAGTGCCAGACGTGTCCCCCTGCTTAAGCCTGTCCAGGCCCGTCTGAAGTTTGCTAGAGTGCATTTGGATGATCCAGAAGAGGATTGGGAGAATGTCATATGGTCAGATGAAACCAAAATATAACTTTTTGGTAAAAACTCAACTCGTCGTGTTTGGAGGACAAAGAATGCTGAGTTGCATCCAAAGAACACCATACCTACTGTGGAGCATGGGGGTGGAAACATCATGCTTTGGGGCTGTTTTTCTGCAAAGGGACCAGGACGACTGATCCGTGTAAAGGAAAGAATGAATGGGGCCATGTATCGTGAGATTTTGAGTGAAAACCTCCTTCCATCAGCAAGGGCATTGAAGATGAAACGTGGCTGGGTCTTTCAGCATGAGAATGCCGAAGGAGTGGCTTCGTAAGAAGCATTTCAAGGTCCTGGAGTGGCCTAGCCAGTCTTCAGATCTCAACCCCATAGAATATCTTTGGAGGGAGTTGAAAGTCTGTGTTGCCCAGCGACAGCCCCAAAACATCACTGCTCTAGAGGAGATCTGCATGGAGGAATGGGCCAAAATACCAGCAACAGTGTGTGAAAACCTTGTGAAGACTTACAGAAAACGTTTGACCTGTGTCATTGCCAACAAAGGGTATATAACAAATTATTGAGAAACTTTTGTTATTGACCAAATACTTATTTTCCACCATAATTTGCAAATAAATTCATTAAAAATCCTACAATGTGATTTTCTGGAATTTTTTTCTCTCATTTTGTCTGTCATAGTTGACGTGTACCTATGATGAAAATTACAGGCCTCTCTCATCTTTTTAAGTGGGAGAACTTGCACAATTGGTGGCTGACTAAATACTTTTTTCCCCCACTGTATGTGTAATGAATATGTCGGTACCTGTGTCAATCACATCTTCCTTTGGGTAAAGGACCATTCAATCATTATTTATATGTACCTTAGAAGGGGCTTTCCATCTTGTTTACGTATTCAGCTATTGAGGCCCAACTCATGAATGATAAAGTAGTGTCTGGTCACGGGACAAATAGCGGAATGAAATGCAGACATGTATATGCAGTTCCTTGAACATAGCGGTTTGGGGGCATTGAAATGAGTATTCTACCTCAGGAAATGCTACCAAGCTGTTTATCTAAGGAAGTAACTGTTCAGTTAGCTCGTGTTTTCCTTTCCTGTGAGTGGAAACAGGCGCGCATTGTTTATGCAACTCTCGTGCTGCCTATTTTCTGCCGCATGCACCAGCGTGAGCTGTCTGCCTGTGTGGCGCTGTCCACCCGTGTGGTGCTGAAATGCTCGGCTCAGTCTGTGCAGCGCGGTTAGGTCTCCTTTCTGCCTCAGCGCACCTACTTTAAGGGATTGGATAAAATGGTGCTGCACAGGTGGGTCGTAATCTGCCACTGATCATTGTGATGAAATACGACTATATTTGTGTTTTGTCGACCTGGCCCATATTACATGACACTGTGATATGATTTATGAGCATGATTCATAATTAAACCTCTCTTTTCATCTAACGCTGTAATTGGAGCTCCAGCGGTTTCCAGGGAGATTGAGATAATCTATGTCCCACAGTTGTAGCCTAATGTTGTTAAAAATCAGTGTGGACGAATTGATATTGTGGTGGTCAGACACATAGCCTAAAGACACAGATATAAACTATATTTGTTAAAGGCTTCCTCGATCAGTTAGATAGGCAAATTAGTAAAATAATGAAATACATTGTGTGTACAAAACATAAGGAACACCTTACGCATATTGAGTTGCACACCCTTTTGCCCTCAGAACAGCCTCAATTCGTCTGGGGTATGGACTCTACAAGGTGTCGAAAGCGTTGACAGGAATGCTGGACCATGTTGACTCCAATGCTTCTCACAGTTGTGTCAAGTTGGCTGGATGTCCTTTGGGTGGTGGACCATTCTTGATACACACGGGAAACTGTTGCGTGTGAAAAACCTAGCAGAGTTGCAGTTCTTGAAACACTCAAACCGGTACGCCTGGCACCTACTACCATACCCTGTTCAAAGGCACTTAAATATTTTGTTTTGCCCATTCACCCTCTGAAGGGCACACATACACAATCCATGTCTCAATTTTCTCAAGGCATAAAAATCCTTCAATAACCTGTCTCCTCCCCTTCATCTACACTGATTGAAGTGGATTTAACAAGTGAGATCAACAAGGAAATATAGCTTTCACCTGGATTCGCCTAGTCAGTTTGTCATGGAAAGAGTATGTTTTCTAAATATTTTAAACACTCAGTGTATGTACTACCGGTATGTAAATACACACTACTAAATCGCGCGCGTGGTGTGTGTGTGTGTGTGTGTGTGTGTGTGTGTGTGCGAGCGTGTACAGCATGTGTGCGTCAAACCTCTATCCTCCTCATCACTTCCCCCTCTCGTGATCCTTTTATTCCTAGCCCGTTACTCCCCCCTCCCGTTCATGCTGAGCAGGCTACTGGGATTAGACGTGTGTGTGTGAGGGGATGAAAGAGACTGGCTCCCTGCCTTTTATGACGCGCTATGAGAACACCACTAGGCTGTGCTTCCCTCTCATTGCCACACGACGGCAGAAAGAGTACAGTAAACGGAGGGCTTAATAATTATAATTATAGGAATAATAATAATAATAATAATAATAATAATAATAATAATAAATAATAATAATAATAATAATAATATTAACAATATCAAATAATAATAACAATAATATTAACGATAATAATAATAATAATAATAATAATAATAATAATAATAATAACTATAATAATAATAATAACTATAATAATAATATAGGCCTATATTTACATTATTTTTTTCAGAATATAGAGAATTACCACATCTGTTTAGTAAAGTAGCACCTTTATTACTTTTGAATCAAAGTAACATCTTATACTTGTGAGTGAATACATTGTGCTGCTCATCTGTTTCTGTGTTTTAAGCGTTCTTCTACAGTGTAAGCATAGTGTACCTTTAAGAAACAGTGCATCTGTGATTGGTCTGTAGCAGAGAGTTCTCTGCACCAATACTGTGTAGAGCCATACAAAGGGATCTACTCCCTCCCCTCAGCCTCAGCATATCATCCCTTAGCCTACAATGCTCAGATCGTGGAGATACACTTGCACTGACTGGAAACAAAACACAGTCTGTTTGAAATTTGTAGAAAAGTGTACCGCGAATAACTTTTATTTCCATATTGTGTGATGGTATTTCCTGTGAACAGGAGACTCAATGGAACAAAGGAAAATGAGGAGAGATGTGGAGAGAGTTATGTGGAGAGAGCGTCCCTTGTCTGTTACCATTGGAGGTTATAGTTGAAAATCCCTTACAGCTACATCGCATTGAAATCGACATACAGGATATAAATGATCCTTCTCCGAGTTTCCTTACGAATGAAAGGGTTTTGAAAATAGCTGAGTCTATCACTGCAGGTGCTAAGTTCACAATGGAAAGCACACATGACCCTGACGTAGCATCAAACTCCTTACGGTCCTATAGTGTCAGTGATGATGAGAATTTTGTGTTAAATGTGAAGACCCAAGATGGCACAAAAATACCAGAGCTCAGGTTGAGCTCAGGTTGTAAACGTCAAAGCAACTGATTCTGACGAATGGAAAGATCGAATATTTATTTGCAGACCAAACCCCCGATACAATAATGTCATTACTTGATGTTGACTCTAATACTGGAGATATAACTATCAAAGGGCAGCTTGATTATGAACAAACACATTTGCATAAATTCGACATAATGGCAAAATATAAAGGCAATCCACAAATGGAGGGACAATGCAGTATAAAGATAAAGATTGCTGATGTTAATGATAATGCCCTTGAAATTATTATAACCTCACTCACCAGTCCAATACCGGAGAATTCATCCCCCGGGATGGTTATTGCATTGATTCGCGCTAAAGACTTAGATGGTGGTGAGAATGGCAAAGTAAAGTTAAACATGACACCGGGCTCACCGTTCACCCTGAAGCCCTCCGTTACCAACCATTACGCACTAGTGACCAACGGCCCATTAGACCGAGAGACGATTCAGGGTCCCCACCTTTATCTACAAAGAAAACCGTGACTGTGAAAATCTTAGATGTAAATGATAACCCTCCAGTGTTTTCCCAGCCCTCATATACTGTTTATGTTAAAGAAAATGGCACCCCGGGATCTACCCTGAGCTCAGTGTCCGCCTCTGATACAGACATGGGTGAAAATGCTAAGATCTCCTATTCTATATTACACTCTAAAGTACAAGACCTGTCTGTCTCCTCCTATATTTACATAAACTCAGATAACGGCAGCATCTACAGCATGCACTCGTTTGACTATGAGAAACTGAAGGTGTTTCAGATTCAGGTGCAGGCAAAGGACCACGGCTCTCCGTCTCTGAGCAGCAACGTCACGGTACATGTTTTTGTCCTGGACCAGAACGACAATGCCCCGCTATTATATACCCCTCCGCTGTCATGGGTTCTGTTTCCCATCAGAAGATGCCCCGGTCCGCTAAAGCAGGCCACCTCGCCACTAAGATATCGTCAGTGGACGCAGACTCGGGCCATAACTCCTGGATTTCCTATAGGCTGGTGGAGGTCACAGACTCGTCTCTGTTCAGTGTTAATATTAATACAGGTGAGGTGAGGACTAAACGCGCTGTTTCGGAGCAGGATGACTCCTCTCAGAGGCTGCTTATAGAGATAAAGGACAATGGGGAGCCGGTCCAGTCCGCCACAGTCACAGTCAACATACTGTTAGAGGACGGGCTACACAAACCCATATCGGACTACCAAAACAGCAGAGCCCAGCAAGAGAAACAGTAAAATCACCTTTTATTTGATAATCTCTCTGGCCTCAGTGTCCGTCTTGTCTTTGTTGACTTTTCTCATCTTAGTGGTGAAGTGCGTTAGAAACAGTAGGAGCAGCTCGAGTTGCTGTATCAGACGGGCTGACTCTGACGGATACAAGAATCCCAACAGAAACCTGCAGCTCCAGCTCAACACTGACGGCCCTATTAAGTATGTGGAGGTCCTGGGAGGGGACATGTTGTCTCAGAGTCAGTCCTTCAGGTCGTGTCTCTCTCCAGTGTCAGAGTTTAGTGATTTCACCCTCGTTAAACCCAGCAGCACCACTGACTTTAACGAAATGATAAACGTGCTTGATGCATCTTTACCTGACAGTACATGGACGTTCGAGAGCCAACAGGTGAGCACAATTCCTGCTTAAAGTAGGGTTATGCAATTGTCCAGTGTTCTAATCTATTATTCATATTTCAATGACTACATTAGAGCAAATATTGTATACTTGAATTGAATATGTTTTCGTATATTGATAATTACTTCCTGTGTTTTGTGGTTGTTTTTATAAACGTCTTGCCTTTATGAGACTATGTGCTGCATAGTCAGCCTGACCGCAATGACTTGGCGCTGTCCAAGGTCCAGCAATCAGGCTGCAATTCTGACTCGCTGAACGTGGTTGTTTTGTTGCTGTCTGCGGTGCTTGAATATTGGGGAGTGCTGAGGGATTCAGTTCTTCACTAGCAGCATTGGACTCTTTTAATACCTCAACTAGTAGAACTGAACACCTTGGTTGTTTTGTACTGTGCTGTGTTGTTTTGTTCTGTTACTCGCTCTGACAATATATATTATCACACCACAAGCCTCTCAGCTGCTGGAGCGTCTACTCCTACAAGTTTGCAGCGATCTTCTTCATTTTAGGCTCAAAAGAAGCGCTTTATCCTCTTAGGCTGGGGTTACACGAAGCAACTATCACACAATTGTTGTTGCAGGTTGCAAGTGACATCATCTCAAGCAACTTTGTGGTTACATAAAGCAACTCAAACGCGATTAAAATTGCATTCAACAGCCAATCAAATTGAAGCTGCTTCTGTCATATTGTTTATCCCACCGTTTCGTTACTGTATAAGGATAGAGTTAGTCAAAATGCTGGCTGTACTATTTAGCTAGCTATACAAATTTTTTTTTACCAGCACTGTTTGATCAAGTTAGCTAGTTAGCTAGCAACGATCTACCCATACTAGCAAAAAACTTGCTAGCTAACGTTAGTGCAACTCATGTTGAACAATTTCAGTTGAAACTGGTCAGAGAGAGGTCTGGGTTCACTTCAAAAATTTAATTTATTGACTTCCACTCAAAATGTAACTTATTGACTTCCAAACCTTGTACATAAACCTTTATATATTTATTTTTACAGCTCCCATTTGGGTTATGTCTTCTCTGCCCACCTTGTTGTTTCTTATTAGTTGCAGGGTTTTCTTTCATTTCTTGGAGCGTGCAAGTTGCATCATGTAACTGCAGCCTACATGCTACTGGCCACTTTATATTCATCTGTGTTAGGTATTTTTGGAATGGCACGGTTACTACAGGAGATTCAGCTGTCATAATGTACACGATGTAAGCGTTTGTAGGCCAATTTTGAGTCTGTAGAATTACTTCATTACCCATAATGCTAATTGACTGGACATTCCAATTTACCATGGCAATTATGCATCACAACAGTAGCCTAATATTAAAGCAGCTAAAATTGCCTGGCCTTTCACAATATTTCAAAATACATTCACGGGGAAAACAGTTTGGAAAGCAAATGGCTAGCCTACTGCTGAAAATATAAGACTTTAATCTGTCTGTTGTTAGGCTAGCGAACTATTTTATTAACTTCCCCAACTCTAAACATCTCCCCCAGGCCTTTCCACGGCTATGCCTACTGTTTTTAATAGGCATATGGATAACATGGGTTCAGGGTAGGCCTATCACATCACACATTGAATTTTAAGGAGAAAGCAAGTGCCATGATAGCACTGAATTTTAAAAAATGCTCAGGAGTAGAATTGGTATATCCAGAAACCAAAAAGCTGAACAGATAAGTACATCTTTGATTTGCAGGAGGGGGGAATTGCATTGAATCAAATTGTTAATTTCCAATGATTTACCGCTCATAATGTCAGGGTACTCAAGTGTTTTTTTTCCAAAGATGAATTGCTTTTCTTTTCTAAGGGTTTGATAGGGAAAAAACGTCAATATTGCATTAACAGGACACGTTACAAAATATTGGGGACCCATTGTTACTTTAAGGGTGTGTTCGCAAATTCAATCTGGAGTGCCAGAGTGCGCTCAGAGTGCGTGTCCGTTCGTAAATTCAGAGCGTTTCACTCTCAGAGCGTTCAGAGCACACACTGGACGCTCTGTCCCAGGAGTAGGGATGATCTGAGCGTTCTGACCTCACAACCGCAGTCAAGCATCCAAGCTAACTGGCTAACGTTAGCTAGGTTGCTAGCTAATTCCAGACACAAATTAGATAAAATCTCACTCTGACCATTTGACTTGCCCTAGCAGAGGTGGTTAGGCTGTGTTCATGTTATCCAGAGCGTTGGTGACTGTAACTGTGCTGCTGGCAACATTTTAATTACGCCTTTTGCCGACTTTACTGACACCGGCCATATTTAACTGGTGTTGAGATTTCGTAAATTCATCCGTTATTCTGCGCTCTGGCACACTCAGACGAGAGTGCTCTGAAATAGCAGTAGATAGCCAAAGCACATTTATGAACGCACCCTAACAGAAAGTATATTGTTGCATTCTACTTCAATTTCAATGTCCGTAGTAATGTGGTTTTCATCTTTTTTTCATTCGAGTGTAGCACTGTACTGGGCCTGTACTGCTGCTTTAATGCAGCACTGCTCCCAGTCATAATCTATTGGAGCGCTGAGCACCAATACCATGCAGCTTTGTACAAAGAGATCTACTCCCTCCCCCAGCCACAGAACAGTAACCCATGCAATGCACAGAGGTGGGAGAGACGGAGCTACGCTCACATCGTATCAGTGAAAGGGAATATTTTTGCAATATTTTGTGCTAAAAAGATACTGGAATATTCATGATCAAATTGCTTATGACTGCGATGTTTTGCAATCCAGAACTTCGTTTGCATCAAATGTACATCTTCTTTGGAAATGGGGATGATTCTGCCTGAAGGGGCGTTTTGGTTGTTCTTTCTGCTGTGGAATACAATAGAAGCGCAGATCCGCTACACTATTCCAGAGGAATTGAAAGAAGGATCTATTGTTGGTAATATAGCAAAGGATCTTGGTTTGGACGCATCTGAGATTTTTGTGCGTAAACTAAGGATAGCCTCCGAGGCTGATAAGCAGTATTTCAGTGTGGATTTGAGAAAAGGCGAGTTGGTTGTCAAGGAGAGGATAGACAGAGAGCGTCTTTGCGGAAAAAGCGCCAGTTGTCTGTTACCACTGCAGGTTGTTATTGAGGAACCCCTCCAGCTTTACCGTGTTGAGGTGGAAGTCCAGGATATCAATGATAATGGCCCAGTCTTTCTTTCTACCGAACGGGTTCTTAATATTGCAGAATCTACAGCGACCGGGACACGATTTCCACTTACAGGTGCAAAAGATCCTGATGTGGGCTCCAATTCCCTCAGCTCATATAAATTAAATCAAAATAACTTGTTTGTTTTAAATGTTAAGACAAGTAGAGATGGGACGAAAATACCAGAGTTAGTTTTACAAAAAGCGCTAGACAGAGAGAAACAGGCTGTTCATCAGCTTGTGCTGACAGCATTAGATGGGGGTAGCCCGGCCCTTTCAGGAACTACGGATGTCACTGTTCAAGTTGTAGATGTCAATGACAATGCCCCAATCTTTGAGAAATCTCTTTATGAATCTTCTTTACGAGAAAATGCACCGGAAAGTACAGTGGTGATAGTCGTTAAAGCCGCTGATGCTGACGATGGTGCTAATGGAGTGGTACAATACTCCTTTGCTGAGCAGACGCCAGACATCATACATGAAATGTTTTCTATTGACTCTGAGTCTGGACAGATCACTGTGACTGGTAGTCTAGATTATGAAGAGATTCACACTTATGAATTTAATATCCGCGCAACAGACAAAGCAGTTGCCGCTTTGGAAGGCCACTGCTCTGTTCAGATAGATATATTAGATGTGAACGATAACGCACCTGAAATAGTCCTGACCTCTTTACCTAACCCTGTGAAAGAAGATGCTCCTTTAGGAACAGTTGTTGCTTTGATAGGCGCAAAAGATCTAGATTCAGTGGATAATGGGAAGGTCCATTTGAGTTTACTAGGTAAATATCCATTTAAACTGAAAACGTCGTTTGCAGACAATTATGCAATAGTTACAGACTCTAAACTCGACCGAGAGGTACTTTCTGAATACAAGCTGAAAATTGTCGGCTCTGATTCGGGCTCTCCCCCCCTCACTTCACAAAAGGAAGTTATTGTACGAGTTTTAGACGTTAATGACAACCCTCCAGTTTTCTCTCAGCCGTCTTACACTGTTTATGTCAAAGAGAACAATGCTGCCGGATCAATAATGTGTTCAGTGTCCGCTACAGATCCAGATATAGGAGAAAATGCCAAGATCTCCTATTCTATATTACACTCTAAAGTACAAGACGTGTCTGTCTCTTCCTATATTTACTTGAATCCAGATAACGGCAGCATCTACAGCATGCACTCGTTTGACTATGAGAAACTGAATGTGTTTCAGATTCAGGTGCAGGCAAAGGACCACGGCTCTCCGTCTCTGAGCAGCAACGTCACGGTTCATGTTTTTATTCTGGACCAGAACGACAATGCCCCCGCTGTTATTTACCCCTCCGCTATAATGGGCTCTGTCTCCCATCAGAAGATGACCCGGTCCGCTAAAGCAGGCCACCTCGCCACTAAGATATCGGCAGTGGATGCAGACTCGGGCCATAACGCCTGGATTTCCTATAAGCTGGCGGAGGCCACAGACTCGTCTCTGTTCAGTGTGAATCTTTACACGGGAGAAGTGAGGACTAAACGCGCTGTTTCCGAGCAGGATGACTCCTCTCAGAGGCTGCTTATAGAGATAAAGGACAATGGGGATCCGGTCCAGTCCGCCACAGTCACAGTCAACATACTGTTAGAGGGCGGGCTGCAAGAACCCGTCTCGGACTACCGCCAGAAAACAGCAGAGCCCAGCAAGAGAAACAGTAAAATCATAGTTTATTTGATAATCTCTCTGGCCTCAGTGTCCGGCTTGTCTTTGTTGACTTTTCTCATCTTAGTGGTGAAGTGCGTTAGAAACAGTAGGAGCAGCTCGAGTTGCTGTATCAGACGGGCTGACTCTGACGGATACAAGAATCCCAACAGAAACCTGCAGCTCCAGCTCAACACTGACGGCCCTATTAAGTATGTGGAGGTCCTGGGAGGGGACATATTGTCTCAGAGTCAGTCCTTCAGGTCGTGTCTCTCTCCAGTGTCAGAGTTCAGTGATTTCACCCTCTTTAAGCCCAGCAGCACCACTGACTTTAAGGAAATTATAAACGTACTTGACGCATCTTTACCTGACAGTGCGTGGACGTTCGAGAGCCAACAGGTGAGCATATTGTTTGGATTCGTCAAATTAGCTCCTATTGGTAGATTTCTACGCCCTATGCATAATACCTCTGTGTGGTTTCATAAATATGTTTCCTTCAATGTTCTACCATTAATTTTTATCCTATGGAAATCGTTAACAACTTAATTAATTATTTGGATTGTCCATTAATTAGTTTGTGCTACGCTGTCTATCGTCAGTGTTGCATTTTGGTGTTGTCCACTGCCGTGGTGCTGAAGTGAAAGCAAATGCATGAATTCTTCCTCACGTTGATGGCCTGTTTTATTAGTAGATTTCTACGGCTGGGATGGCTGCGTGGTTTCATAAATACATCTCCTGCCTTTTCTTTCCATTTTGCTTTTACTTTTGTTTTTGACTTAGGTTTTGCACGTGTTCTCTAGCAATTATTTGAACTGTCCATGTCTTGAATCGGTTTGTGCTGCGCAGTGTACACAGTGGTTCAGTTTCCCTTTGTTGTTCAGTTTGACGCTGTCCACTATCTCTGTACTGAAAACTAATAGGAATGCCAATATTCTTCCCCACGTTGATTCTGAATCAACGGCCTAGATTATGTATGTTCTGTCAGTATATAGTGTTTATGATCGGGGATACATTTTCATGCATATAGGAGGTTTTGTGCTATTTTAGAACTGTGTTTTTTAATAATACACAGTACATACAATTGTTGTGCTGTAGTTTTCACATTAATGTCAATATGCTATTTTGACAGTATTATTCACCCATTGTACTGGACTGGAGAAACACTGGCCTATAGCATTAACTCTCATCCTCTATCTTTGGTTGCACTGTTTCTTTAATTCAGAACTGCTTCTAGTGGTAATTATTGGAGCTCTGTAAACCAATCATAAGCTGAACTGTACAAAGAGATCTAGTCCCACCCCCAACCACACCACGGTATCCCTTACCGTGTACAGAGCTGGGAGAGACAGAGCTAGGCTCACATCGATGTACATGTAGCCTATTGGATTTATATCCGTTTTTACATTGTTCATTTAATAATTTACGGGGTCTTTGCAAGTTCCATTGCGTTCTCTTGCGATGTGTTACGGATCAAGTTCTGTGTCTATTGCACACTATTTGTGGAGATGTGGACGCTAGTAAAGACTAAGGTTTCGCCATGGCAGGCGCCGTGGGTGTTCTTTCTCTTGTGGAATACAATTGAGGCGCAGACTCGATACACCATTCCTGAGGAATTGAACGTGGGCTCTGTTGTTGGGAATATAGCTAAGGACTTGGGCTTGGAAATCTCAAAGATCTCTGATCGTAAACTGAGGATAGCCTCCGAGGCTGGTAAGCAGTATTTCAGTGTGGATTTGGGAAAGGGCGAACTCATTGTTAATGAGAGAATAGACAGAGAGATTCTGTGCGCACTAAGCGCCAGTTGTTTGTTACCCCTGGAGCTTATCATTGAGGATCCACTGCAGTTTTATCGGATTGAGGTGGAAATACAGGATATAAATGACAATTCTCCACGTTTCATGTCAGATGAGAACACTATAAAAGTGTCCGAATCAACTCTCCCTGGTGTTCGATTTCGTTTGGAAAGGGCACAGGACCTTGACGTTGGAGTCAATGCTTTACGCTCATATGCTCTGAATAAAAATGACTTATTTGCTTTGAAAGTTAAAAACAATAAAGATGGCACAAAAGTTCCCGAGCTTATTCTGGAAAAGGCTGTAGACCGGGAACAGCAACCAGTGCACAACCTAATTCTTACCGCATTTGATGGAGGTACTCCAGCAAGATCTGGAACCACGCAAATTGCAGTGCGGGTGCTAGACATAAATGACAATGCGCCCATTTTTGAGCAAGACTTATACGAAATCCAACTGAGCGAAAGTACAGTTCCCGGGACATTAGTATTGACGGTTAGAGCCAACGACTTGGATGAAGGCACAAACAGTAAAATAGAGTATTCATTCGAATCACATACAGCAGACTCCATTCAAACGCTATTTGTTATAAATCTAGACACTGGAGAAATTACTTTATCACAGTCATTAGATTATGAGAAAAGTCCTTCATTTAAATTTGATGTATGCGCTGCAGACAAGGGCACGCCATCTATGGAGAGCCATAGCAGTGTTCAAGTGACTGTAGTAGATGTTAATGATAACCCACCCGAGATCACCATCACCTCCAAACCCAAACCCGTTAGAGAGGATGCCCCAGTAGGTACTATGGTAGCTCTGATTAGTGCCAAGGATTTAGACTCTGGGGACAATGGTAAGGTCTCCCTTCGTATGTCTTTTGATTACCCTTTCAAATTAAACCCCTCATTTTCTAATCATTACACACTAGTAACAGATTCAACATTAGACCGAGAGAAATACCCTGAATACCGTATTGAGCTTGAAGCATCGGATGCAGGGTCCCCACCTCTCACCTCAAATAAAATCATAACACTGAATATTTTAGACGTTAATGACAACCCTCCAATTTTCTCCCAAACATCTTACACTGTTTATGTCAAAGAGAACAATGCTGCCGGATCAATAATGTGTTCAGTGTCCGCTACAGATCGAGATATTGGAGAAAATGCCAAGATCTCCTATTCTATATTAGACTCTAAAGTACAAGACGTGCCTGTCTCCTCCTATATTTACATAAACTCAGATAACGGCAGCATATACAGCATGTATTCGTTTGACTATGAGAAAATGAAGGTGTTTCAGATTCAGGTGCAGGCAAAGGACCACGGCTCTCCGTCTCTGAGCAGCAACGCCACGGTTCATGTTTTTGTCCTGGACCAGAACGACAATGCCCCCGCTGTTATTTACCCCTCCACTGTAATGGGTTCTGTTTCCCATCAGAAGATGACCCGGTCCGCTAAAGCAGGCCACCTCGCCACTAAGATATCGGCAGTGGATGCAGACTCGGGCCATAACGCCTGGATTTCCTATTGGCTGGTGGAGGTCACAGACTCGTCTCTGTTCAGTGTTAATATTAATACAGGTGAGGTGAGGACTAAACGCGCTGTTTCTGAGCAGGATGACTCACCTCAGAGGCTGCTTATAGAGATAAAGGACAATGGGGATCCGGTCCAGTCCGCCACAGTCACAGTCAACATACTGTTAGAGGACGGGATACACGAACCCATCTCGGACCACCGCCAGAAAACAGCAGAGACCAGCAAGAGAAACAGTAAAATCACCTTTTATTTGATCATCTCTCTGGCCTCAGTGTCCGTCTTGTCTTTGTTGACTTTTCTCATCTTAGTGGTGAAGTGCGTTAGAAACAGTATGAGCAGCTCGAGTTGCTGTATCAGACGGGCTGACTCTGACGGATACAAGAATCCCAACAGAAACCTGCAGCTCCAGCTCAACACTGACGGCCCTATTAAGTATGTGGAGGTCCTGGGAGGGGACATGTTGTCTCAGAGTCAGTCCTTCAGGTCGTGTCTCTCTCCAGTGTCAGAGTTCAGTGATTTCACCCTCTTTAAGCCCAGCAGCACCACTGACTTTAAGGAAATGATAAACGTGCTTGACGCATCTTTACCAGACAGCGCGTGGACATTCGAGAGTCAACAGGTGAGAATAAAATAATAATTCGTTTTATATGTTTCTTCTCTAGAGTAGATCTCATTTTAATAATAACCTTGTGTATTGTTTTTAAAGGTTTATTGTACTTGGTCTCTCATCATCAGAAATGCGTTTTGGACTTGTGTAGATTAGTACTTCTATAGCCCACCGCCTGCCGCATTCTTGTGTGTGGCGCTGTCCACCAATGTGGGCCTGAAACGGAAAAAGACACCTTTATTCTAACAATGGCGTTTTAAATTGGCACCCTAGCATAACATTGCAAACGTGTTAAATATATTCTGGATTTCATCGAAATATATTTAATTTTCAGCTTTCAAAACGACTTTTTGTTTGGTTCCACAACATGAATATGGTGCTCCCATTTGTTGAAACAGATTGTTTATCTTCTTGACTGGCTTTGAGGTTATGATGTTTCTTTGTCTTCAAATGTGGTTTTGTGTCATATCCATTAATACGTTCTAGACTGCCTCTGAAGTTATGTGTGTGTTACATTGTGATATTTTTGGCGCGCTGGCAGTGTGTTTTATTCATCATGACGACATTCGTAAATTCACTCTGCTATCTTACTCCGATTTCAGAGCACTCTCGCTTGTGTGCCATGGCGCAGAATAACGGATGAATTTACGAACGCTCAACACCAGTTTAATATGGCCAGTGTCAGTAAACGTCGGCAAAAAAGCGTAATTAAATTGTTGCCAGCAGCACAGTTACAGTCACCAACTCTCTGAATAACATGAAAACAGCCTAACCAGCTCTGCTAGGGCGAGTAAAATGGTCAGAGTGATATTTTCTATCCTTTGTGTCTGGAAGTAGCTAGCAAGCTAGCCAACATTATCCAGTTAGCTTGGATGCTTGACTGCAGTTGTGAGGTCAGAACGCTCGGATCAACCCTACTCCTCGGCCAGAGCGTCCAGTGTGCGTTCTGAACGCTCCAAGAGCGAAACGCTCTGAATTTATGAACGGACAATCTGACAACGCTCTGAATTTACGAACGACCAGAGTGCAGTCTGAGCATACTCTGGCACTCCAGATTGAATTTACGAACGCACCCATAGAATACATCTGGAGTATGCGTCACTGTTACATTGTGACGCTATGACGTGGAAAGCAGAATGACAATAACAGTACTAGCTAGTGTAATAGATCTAACTATGACTCATTTAACATGTGGCTGTTAAAACAGCTCATGGTCATTAGGAGGGATATTCATAACAGCTCCTCTCACTCTTGCATCATGATCTGGACTGTTTCTTTAAGGAGCAGTGCTGCTGCTCACAATCATAATCCTTTGGAGCACTGTGCACCAATCATGTGTTGAACTGTACAACGAGATCTAGTCCCTCCTCGAGCCACAGAACCATAACCATAACAATGCACAGATGAGCTGGGAGAGAGGGAGCTGCAATATCAGTAGGACAGTGATAACAAACCATTTTGAGATGTTCACCAAAATGATACCTGGATAATTTCTAATCCAACATTTTCTGGCAATGTATAGCAAACCACGTTGTCTACCCAGTCTACATTTTGTGAAAAAAATGGGGATTCCTATCGGAATTGTGTTTTTTCCTTTGCGGACGCTTTGGATGTTCTTTCTCTTGTGGAATACAATAGAGGCGCAGACACGATATACCATTCCTGAGGAACTAAATGTGGGATCCGTTGTTGGGAACATAGCGATAGATCTGGGTTTGGGAATCTCTGAGATATCTGAACGTAAATTGAGGATAGCCTCGGAGGGTGTCAAGCAGTATTTCAGCGTGGATTTGGGAAAAGGCGAGCTCCTTGTCAATGAGAGAATAGACAGAGAGAGTCTGTGCGGACAAAGCGTCAGCTGTATGTTGCCTTTAGAGGCTATAGTACAAAACCCACTACAGCTCCATCGTGTTGAAATTGAGTTACAGGATATAAATGACAATTCTCCAGTTTTTCAAAACAATCAAAATGTTCTAAATATTGCAGAGTCTACATTGACAGGTGTACAATTTCGTTTAGAATCGGCTCAAGACCCCGACGTGGGTTCAAATTCAATATGTTCCTACACGCTAAGTAAAAACGACAATTTTATTTTAAATGTCAAAACGAGCAAGGATGGAACCAAAGTCCCCGAGTTGGCTTTGGAAAAAATGTTGGATAGAGAACACATACCAGCACACAATCTAATTCTGACAGCCATAGATGGTGGAACTCCATCCCGGTCAGGCACAACAAAAATCACTGTTCGGGTGTTGGACCAAAACGACAATGCACCTGTTTTTGAAGAATCTTTATATGGCTTGAAATTGCTGGAAAACACACTTATCGGTACTGTAGTTTTGACTGTCAAAGCTGTAGATCTTGACGAAGGTGGCAATGGCGAAATATGGTATTCATTTGAACCACATACTCCTGAATCACTTCAGAATCTATTTTCTATCGACTCACAAACGGGAGAGCTCGCCATTAAGGGTGAATTAGATTTTGAAACAGGACGCTTTTTTAAATTTGATGTTCTTGCTACAGACAAAGGCCAGCTAACTATGCAGGGATTGTGCACTGTTGAGGTAGATGTCGTGGATGTGAACGACAATGTTCCTGATGTTATTTTGAAATCTGATCCTACCCCCGTTAGGGAGGACGCACCTATTGGAACTGTTGTGGCTCTGCTAAGCGCCAAGGACATAGACTTTGGACATAATGGGAAAGTCACTCTAAGTTTACCACCAGGCGTACCTTTTAAATTAAAACAATCAGTGTCCAATAATTATGCTTTGGTTACCGACTCCATTTTGGATCGAGAATCATTTCCGGATTACACCATTGAGATAACGGCAGCTGATGCTGGATCACCTCCTCTCTCATCCAAAAAGATGATTACTGTCAGTGTTCTTGACGTCAATGACAATTCGCCAATGTTTTCCCAACCATCTTACGCTGTTTATGTCAGAGAGAACAATGCTGCTGGATCAATAATGTGTTCAGTGTACGCTACAGATCCAGATATAAGAGAAAATGCAAAGATCTCCTATTCTATATTAGACTCTAAAGTACAAGATGTGTCTGTCTCCTCCTATATTTACATAAACTCAGGTAACGGCAGCATCTACAGCATGTATTCGTTTGACTATGAGAAAATGAAGGTGTTTCAGATTCAGGTGCAGGCAAAGGACCACGGCTCTCCGTCTCTGAGCAGCAACGCCACGGTTCATGTTTTTATTCTGGACCAGAACGACAATGCCCCCGCTGTTATTTACCCCTCCGCTGTCATGGGTTCTGTTTCCCATCAGAAGATTCCCTGGTCCGCTAAAGCAGGCCACCTCGCCACTAAGATATCGGCAGTGGACGCAGACTCTGGCCATAACGCCTGGATTTCCTATAGGCTGACGGAGGCCACCGACTTGTCTCTGTTCAGTGTGATTCTTTACACGGGAGAGGTGAGGACTAAACGCGCTGTTTCAGAGCAGGATGACTCCTCTCAGAGGCTGCTTATAGAGATAAAGGACAATGGGGAGCCGGTCCAGTCCACCACAGTCACAGTCAACATAATGTTAGAGGACAGGCTCCACGAGCCCATCTCGGACTACCGCCAGAAAACAGCAGAGACCAGCAAGAGAAACAGTAAAATCACCTTTTATTTGATCATCTCTCTGGCCTCAGTGTCCGTCTTGTCTTTGTTGACTTTTCTCATCTTAGTGGTGAAGTGCGTTAGAAACAGTATGAGCAGCTCGAGTTGTTGTATCAGAAGGGCTGACTCTGACGGATACAAGAATCCCAACAGAAACCTGCAGCTCCAGCTCAACACTGACGGCCCTATTAAGTATGTGGAGGTCCTGGGAGGGGACATGTTGTCTCAGAGTCAGTCCTTCAGGTCGTGTCTCTCTCCAGTGTCAGAGTTTAGTGATTTCACTCTCGTTAAGCCCAGCAGCACCACTGACTTTAAGGAAATGATAAACGTGCTTGACGCATCTTTACCAGACAGTGCGTGGACTTTCGAGAGCCAACAGGTGAGCCCGTAGTAAAAGCATTTGCTTCAGTGATATAATATCAGTGGAAAATATTGTGAGGATAGAAATGGAATGACTTGAATGTTATTTTTGTTAATCTTAAATGTAAAGCACCATTTTAATAATAATAAGCCATTTAGCAGACGCTTTTATCCAAAGCCACATACAGGCATACATTTTTACGTATGGGTGGTCCCGGGGATCGAACCCACTACCCTGGCGTTACAAGCGCCATGCTCTACCAATTGAGCATGGGGCTTATAACTTGATAACTTGATCCAAGCTTTTTTCACTTCATACTTTATCTCTTCCCATCTTTACCCGCATATTATGTTTTCAACGAGGCCTACATGCTATTTCCGTAATCGAAACTATCATTTTTTCTTTAACATATTTCTTCACTTGAGCGTTATCAAAACAGACAGGCTATGTAAAATCCCGAATTTTAAAGAACTTCACGAGTTAACAGGTTCATGGAAATTAAGTATTTTTATGAAAGCAAGTGAGAAGTTTTATACTCAAATGAAATGATACTCAAATATAAAATTATATCTGTGACATAAGTTAGCAGTAAGGAATGAGCATGGATATGCTCTCAGGAATGGGGTTATTTGTTTACCTCATGGCCAGCAGAGAGCGGTTTTTACATTGCAGCACCATGGACAGCGACAATCGCTCTCTACAGGCCAGGAAACCCTTCGCTTGCTGTATTGCTGTTGCTGTTTATACCACTCGTCTGCAAACATAGGTCCACTTTCAATTAATTTTAAATTATTTACTTTGACCGTCAGATAAAGGGCTATTGCGACGATTATCCTCACTGTCATTATTTCAAAGTCATTGTTGTCATGGGAAAGCAGACATTTTGCATTACCTCATGATTATAATCTCAATATCTTCATGAATGCACTGGTGTGTTAACAGGTTTGAAAGGCTGACTCCTATGGCAGAAAGATGGCTATGACTTTAAGAGCCACTCGGTTTTCAATTGGTTTAAATGGTGCTGTGCTCTGCCCCAATAGCATGCTTAACTGTACAAAAAGATCTACTCCCTCCCCCATCCTCAGCATCGCAGTCCATACAATGCATAGAGCTGGGAGAGAAGGAGCTGTGCTCACCCATTCATGCACAACGGATTTAGATACCTGGTTAAAAGGGAGATGTGATCAATAACAATTTACATGGAATATTTTATTCTAAACATGTTTTCCACGCGTTCTTTTTTTCGGTTTACAGCAATATGAGGAAATTGAAATTGAAAGAGAGGTCGCGCCTGAGCGATTGGAGAGGACAAGTGCTATGGCTGTTCTGTTTCTTTTGGTATTGGAATACAATAGGAGCACAGATTCGTTACACTGTTCCAGAGGAATTGAGCGTGGGATCCGTGGTTGGAAATATAGCTAAAGATCTAAGTTTGGAAGTAACTGAGATTTCTGAACGTAAGTTGAGGATAGCCTCCGTGGCTGGTAAGCAGTATTTCAGTGTGGATTTGGGTAAGGGCGACGTGGTTGTAAGCGATAGAATTGACAGAGAAAGTCTGTGCGGACAAAGCGTCAGTTGTCTCTTACCATTAGAAGTAATCATTGAGAATCCTCTAAAGCTCCACAGAGTGGAAGTTGAAATTAAGGATATAAATGACAACGCTCCACAATTTCAATCAACAGATCGCACATTGAAAATCGCAGAATCTACCGCCCCTGGTATGCGCTTTTCTTTGGAGAGCGCGCAGGATCCTGACGTTGGCGATAATTCTTTAAAATCTTACACTCTCAGCAAAAACGAACATTTCAGCTTGAAAGTAAAGGATATTGGTGATGGAAGAAAAGTTCCTGAATTAGTATTGGAGATCGCACTGGACCGAGAAAATAAGGCAACACACCAGCTGTTGTTTACAGCCTTGGACGGTGGCTCTCCAGCCAGATCTGGGACCTCTCAGATAACCGTTATTGTCCTTGATATAAATGATAACAACCCCGTATTCGAAAAATCGTCATATAAAGTTTCTCTAAACGAAAATACTCCACAAGGCACATCTTTCCTAAGGGTTGAGGCAAAGGATTTGGATGATGGCCCAAATGGAGAGATTGAATACTCTTTGGGCGATCATACTGCACAGTCCATAAAGGCTTTATTTGACATCAATCCAAAAACGGGGGAGATGTATTTAAATGGTATCCTGGATTACGAAAACACTCCCTCATACAGAATCGAGATTATTGCTAAAGACAAAGGCATGCCTGAAATGGAGGGACAGTGTAGCGTCCAGATTGATATCATAGACGTTAATGACAACGCTCCCCAAATTACCCTCACCTCTACACCAAGCCCAGTGCATGAGGACGCACCCAAGGGGACTGTAGTGGCTTTGATTAGTGCACAGGATCCTGACTCTGGGGAAAATGGAAAAGTGGCATTACAAATCCCACCAGGCTATCCTTTTAAATTAGAACCTTCTTTTTCCAGTCATTACACATTAGTCACCAATGGTGTTCTGGACAGAGAGATGTTCCCAGAGTACTGCATAGAGATAACAGCAACTGATTCAGGCTTCTCTCCTCTGAGCAGCAGGAAAACTATCACAGTACGTATACTGGATGTAAATGATAATCCACCCAGGTTTCCAGACAATGTGTATACCGTGTATGTCAATGAGAATAACACACCTGGTTCTATTATCTGTTCCGTGTCTGCATCGGACATGGATTATGGAGATAATGCTAAGATCTCCTATTCTATATTAGACTCTAAAGTACAAGACGTGCCTGTCTCCTCCTATATTTACATAAACTCAGATAACGGCAGCATCTACAGCATGCACTCGTTTGACTATGAGAAACTGAAGGTGTTTCAGATTCAGGTGCAGGCAAAAGACAACGGCTCTCCGTCTCTGAGCAGCAACGCCACGGTTCATGTTTTTATCCTGGACCAGAACGACAATGCACCCGCTGTCATTTACCCCTCCTCTGTCATGGGCTCCCATCAGAAGATGCCCCGGTCCGCTAAAGCAGGCCACCTCGCAACTAAGGTATCGGCAGTGGACGCAGACTCGGGCCATAACGCCTGGATTTCCTATAGGATTGCAGAGGCCACAGACTCGTCTCTGTTCAGTGTGAATCTTTACACGGGAGAGGTGAGGACTAAACGTGCTGTTTCAGAGCAGGATGACTCCTCTCAGAGGCTGCTTATAGAGATAAAGGACAATGGGGAGCCGGTCCAGTCCGCCACAGTCACAGTCAACATACTGTTAGAGGACGGGCTACACAAACCCATATCGGACTACCGCCAGAAAACAGCAGAGCCCAGCAAGAGAAACAGTAAAATCACCTTTTATTTGATAATCTCTCTGGCCTCAGTGTCCGTCTTGTCTTTGTTGACTTTTCTCATCTTAGTGGTGAAGTGCGTTAGAAACAGTATGAGCAGCTCGAGTTGCTGTATCAGACGGGCTGACTCTGACGGATACAAGAATCCCAACAGAAACCTGCAGCTCCAGCTCAACACTGACGGCCCTATTAAGTATGTGGAGGTCCTGGGAGGGGACATGTTGTCTCAGAGTCAGTCCTTCAGGTCGTGTCTCTCTCCAATGTCAGAGTTCAGTGATTTCACCCTCGTTAAGCCCAGCAGCACAACTGACTTTAAGGAAATGATAAACGTGCTTGACGCATCTTTACCTGACAGTGCGTGGACTTTCGAGAGCCAACAGGTGAGCATAGAAATGATAGACATTCAGTCAGTATTCAACCCTCAAGTGCATCATAGGAATTAGGACAGTGCTATCTTATTTATTTATAAGACAATGGGTGTGGTAGGCTACATTGCACATATGTGTGTGTTAATTTTAAGCATTTTATTATAAAAGTATGCGTTTGTTTTCTTGTGGTTTGTGATAGACCTTCAATTGTTTCAAATATTTATTGAATGACTCAATTGACGACAACTGTTACTTTCGTGGCAATTATATTATAATATCTGTATTGTTTAGGTTTCTAGTTTTGAAGACTCATAGAATTTGTCTCCTGGTGGCACAAAGTAGAGCGATTTACCAGATTTATCAAAGCTTTTGCACAAGAAAAAAAAGATAAAGTTGCATTGTCTATTATCATTACCTCCCTCATCTTTTGTTTTTTATTTGGCCTTATTCATCTTTTATTCCGGTGTACATAACCAGTTTTGTTGGTGTGTGTGTGTACGTGTGTGCTTGCGCGTGTGTGTTCGGCTGCACGTGCGTGTGTAGTGGATGTGGCACAATGTATTGTCCTGCAATTGGAGAGTTGCCTGTCTTTGTTTGGAGACCCAGGCACCTCCTCTGAAAAAGTTTCCTTTCAGAAGCTATAGTAACTTTGCGCGTGAAGGGAGTCGGTGTTACCTTCTCCTCACTTGTTTATTTTCTCAGAAAATGATCAAATGTTAAAGTTATTGAAGCTATTGCAGGGTTATTTTTGTTACTGTGTGGTTCAATGATAAAGTGGGATATTTCCCCGAAATGAGGAGTTGAACAATGGGAGTTTTGGAGACAAGAAGAAAGGCTGCGGGATAGCCCGTGCTCTGGCTCTTCCTCTCCACTTTACACATCGCATCACTTTCCGCTGACCTTTCTTATTCCAAATTGGAGGAATTAAAACCTGTGGCTTTTGTCAGGGACATAGTGAAGGCCTTGGGCCGCAAACCAATTATTGTAAACAGAAACCCACGAGTTGTGTCAGTCTTATGCCAAGTATTTTGACGTGAACGCGAGTTTCAGTAATCAAGCTATGGACAGAGAAAGTCTTTGCATTAACTTTGACAAGTTCTCTTACTGTTCAACTTTTTCTGCAAAACCCTTAGGAATTACAACGTTTTGTGGTAGGGATAGTGGATGTGAATAACAATTCTCTGCAGTTTCCATAAAAAAATATGTATCTTGAAGTGTCTGAGGCTACCACACCGGGCACTAGGTTTCGTTTGGACAGCACACAGGATCTAGATGTAGACATGAACTCATTACGCACATTCATCCTCAGTCCTAACGACTGTTTCATATATTCCCTGAGTTATTATTGGACAAACCTCTGGACAGGGAAAAGCAGTCAGTATTCCACCTGCTGCTTAAGGCTGTAGATGGTGGACAACCTGAGGGAATCAGGGACTACTTCTGTTCTTATTAATATACTAGATGTCAATGACAATGCCCCAGTATTTGACCAGCCAATAAATTAGCCAACAGCTAGTTTATTAGAAAACTCTCCACCAAGCACATTATTGACTAATCTCAATGCATCTGATTCTGATTCTGGTCTTAATGGGGAGATAGCTTACCTCTTTAGTAAGTACACCTCAGAAATGGTTCTAAAACTTTTAACTGTGGATCCGAAAAAGGGTGAAATCCGAGTGAAAGGAGAGGTGGATTATGAAATGGCTGACATTCATGACATCACTGTGCAAACCAGGGATAGACGGACCCCCGCCATGGAAGGCTCCTGTCACATTAAAGTCAAAATAATGGACATCAACGACAACAGCCCAAAGATAATCATAAACTCATTATCTAAAGTGGTCCAGGAGGATGTATAATCAGGCACTGCTTTAGCCTTGATCACTGGTAAAAATAGGGAGGTTGACGTCCGCATTCCCTCTAGTTTGCCATGTAGGTTGATATCCCCCTTTTAGGAGCACTATGCCCTGGTTACAGACGGACCTTTGGACTGAGCGGCTGTGACTGAATACACCATCACCGTGACAGCCACAGACTCCGGCTCTCCCCCTCGCTCTGCACAACAGTCCATTGTGGTCGCTCTTTCAGATGTAAATGACAACGCCTCCCTCTTCTCCCAGTCCTCCTACTCTGTTGATATAGCGGAGAACAATGCCCCTGGTGCTCTCATCCTGACTGTGTCTGCGTTCGACCAGGACCTGGGCCAGAACGCCCACCTCTTCTTCTCCATCCTGGATCGTGAAGTGCAAGGCTCGGCCATGTCCTCTTTAGTCTACATAAGCTCTGAGAACGGCAGCCTGTATGCCATGCGTTCCCTCGACCACGAGCAGGTGAATGTGTTCCGGGTGCAGGTTAGGGAGGCGGGGACACCCGTACAGAGCTCCAATGTGACCATGCATGTGTTTTTGATCGATGAGAATTACCACGCCCCTGCCCTCATCTACCCCGGTCCATCCCCAGACAGTGTGCTGCAGCTGTCTGTACCCCGCTCAGCTGGTTTAGGACACCTGTTCAACAGGGTGGCGTGTGTGGACCCAGACAGTCGGCACAACGCCTGGCTCTTCTACAGCTTCTCTGGGAGGGACGCAGGTCTCTTCCATGTGGGGGCCCACATTGGGGAGGTGCGAACAGCCAGTAGATTTGAGGAGGAAAATGCTACGTTCACTATCATAGTGCTGGTGCAGGACAATGGCAAGCCTGCTCTCTCCACCAGTGTGCCAGTCAACAACACTGTGTCTGAGAAGGGTGCAGACACGTCCTCCCAGCTCAGCAGGGATGTGGCAAGTGTTGCCGTGGTGATGCGCTGGATGAAACACAGAGGCTACCTGACTAGGTTGGGCCTGGGCCCAAGGCAGGCCCTTTACTCCCGCTCTCATAAAGTCCTCCACCTGCAGCTCAACACGGATGGGCCGCTGAGCTACATGAAGGTGGTGGGGGTGCCACAGGAGCCACACACACACCTACAGGCCCTGTTACCCCACCCTCTCCAACAGTGATAGGGACTTTGGGTTCGTTAAAACTCCCATGATGAACCAGAACACTCTGAGTGTAACCCTCTTCAACAAATACACTAGCAATGCAGCCAAGGTGAGGGCTACTCAAACCGTATTTACATTCTCAATGAGATAAGACCGTGACAAGACTTGATAAGAGTGCATGTGTATCTGTGTGGGTGTTTAGTTGTTAAAGCACTTGTTGTTACCTCTCAGGAAAATACAAAGCGATTTAAAGACACTTGTGAATTCTCAAGGAAGTACAGAATGTTTTGTTTGTGATTAAGTGCTTAAATCACAGTGGTGTATCCTCGTCTGCCAGGGGGAGGCTGAATATTTCATATGACTGCGGGGAAACCCTCTCTGAACTAGACATGCTATTACAGTGAGGGTGTTCTCACTCAACATGTCTTCCTTTGCACAGTGACGGGATGGGGAGGAACATGGTGAGTAGGGTGTGGGGGTATGTGGCATTACGGGTCATAATAATGAGGATATTGAGGTCAACTGTTGACCTTTTGACTGCTTATTGAATGAGGTGAAGCTAATAGATTGGGGTTGTTGCCCTGAACCTATAGTCAGTAGCCACCTCTCATGACCTCACCAAACAGAGTGCCTGCCTCTCTCTCTGTCCGAATTTAATTGGCAACTCCCTGAGTCAAGCCTCAGTCATACTTCGATGGAAATAGACCTTCATAGAGAGGATAGCCTTTTGCTGTATACTTATCACATATTTGACCTGCTTTTAAACAGACCTATATTTATCATATATCGCTGAGCATGTCTGTGTACTGAACTTCATGACTCCTTGTTACTTCTTATGAAAGTACAGTAATAACTCCTGCATGGCACATCACCTATTCATAGAGAGTAGTCCAGTGTATGAGAGTATTACAGGCCGGAAGACTTCTCTAGGCTGCAGGCCTGGCAGGGCTCTGTCTGTGTAATCTAGCCCAGGGTTCAGAGGATCAGTGGGGCAGTGCAGAGCTGCAGATTACTACCCCATTGCCTGACACTCTCTCTCTCTCTCTCTTTCTCGCTTTCTCTCTCTCTTTCTCTTTCTCTCTTTCTCTTTCTCTCTTTCTCTTTCTCTCTCTCTCTCTCTCTCTCTCTCTCTCTCTCTCTCTCTCTCTCTCTCTCTCTCTCTCTCTCTCTCTCTCTCTCTCTCTCTCTCTCTCTCTCTCTCTCAGCCTGGCTTTGGCTAATGATCTAGGGTTTTGAATGAGATATTTCCTAACCTATAGCAGATATAGCTTGAGTGGAAAGCCCCTTTGTCAATACATTGGGAGAACTGTGGTTAAATATTTAGCATTATTAAGCTTGTTTTGAAGTTGCTTGTAACAGGAGTATGTTTGATGATCCTTCCTCTCAGAGGACTTGCTCAAGCACGTCACTGACAGAATAGTCTGTTCAATAATTCACACATTCTCACACTGCTTTCTCTATCGCTCTCTCTAGCACTGTCTCTTTCTCTCTTGTCTTCTATCCCCGTGGCCCTGTGACATTTTCTCTCTTCTTGGCCCACTGAAGGACAAAATGGCTTCCAGTGCTGATGACTGAAGATGACATGCCTTTACATGGCATCAGTGGTGGAACAACCTTTGTGTCTGTCACTACATTTTCTAACAGTATCTTTCTCCTCTCTCTCCAGCAAAATCCACCCAACAATGACTGGCGCTTTAACCAGCAGGGACAGAGACCTGGACCCAGTGGGTAGGTGTTCCTTTTCTTTGAATATATACATTACACACACGCAAGCACACATGCACGCATGCACGCACACACACACACACAGACACACACACACAGACACACACACACATGTCCCTCATTCCTATACGCATTCACAATTGCATTTAATTTCCACAATGTGAATTAATCATTTGTGCCTAAGATATGTATTCCATTGAAAGACATGAAGACTAAGGCAGTTGTGTGTTTGAACAGAAAGTTCACATTGGTGCCCCGCTACTCTACGCACAGATCCAATAACACTGGTACTACTAACCGGCTGAATAATGGGTCATCTAATGGTTGTTATATGGTAGTTGTGATAGTAGTTGTGAGTCCTTCAGTAGTAGTTGAGTAGAATTGAGTGGGTGTGGTTAAAGGTACACTAGAGTAGAGGTATGGGCAACCCTCTGGTTGTGGTAGTGTTGTGAGTATAAGGCCTGCTTTAGATTAGTCATGTCTTTCACACTGTAGCACCTTAAAATATTGTCAGTACAGACTGTAATGGTAGATGGGACATTTGCTTTCTCATTTGCTTTTGTAGAAGATGCTTGGATTATCTGATACATCTTGGTTAACAGGTTGTGGCTCTATTGGTGGAGCAAATGTTGAGCGTCTTGAGTGTCTTTGAGTTATTAGCCACTGATTACATACAGTATCATTCATAGAAAGTGAGACTGTAGATTCCTTAACATACGGACAATGACTTGTTATTAGTCCTTGTACAATTTCTATTTTGTGGTGGCACAGAATAGATTGTGAGACACCATTGTAGTTCCTTTTCTAGAAACTGAATGGGGCTGAAGCAGTGAGGGCCAGAACTGTTTCCCCCTGTCTGTGTTTCAGCACGTACAGGTACAGCACCAGCACTCAGCAGAGATGGACACCGTACGGGAAGGCGAGGTAGAGCAGAGTGGGCTGTGCTGAGTGTGCAAGGTGGCCTCCTGGTCTTATACGTGATGCTGTCTGGCTGGCTGTAGGCTTGGTTGAGCTGTGTGTAGTCAAGCCTGGCTTCTGGCTTTTGAGTGTGTGATAATCTGTACGTGCTCTTGCAGTCTAGCTGTGTATTTGAAATGGGTTGAGGCTTTGTGGTGTTTGTAGATGTGCTTAGCTCAGCACTGTTCCGTAGTCTTTGTTTTATACTTTGGGTTTGTAGGCTTCGCTGAACTGTGTAGTTTGTCCTTTTATTCGTAGCATAGATTTCCATGTTCCTGTGGTTCTGTCTCTGTTATCTGTCTGTTTGTGTGTGAGTGTATGTGGTAATCAAATCAAATCAAATTGTATTTGTCACATGCACCGAATACAACAGGTTACCTTACAGTAACATGCTAACTTACAAGCCCTTAACCAACAATGCAGTTTTAAGAAAAATTAATGTTAAGTAAAAAATAGAGAAGTAAAAACTAAAACTATTAAATAATTCAAGAGCAGCAGTAAAATAACAGTAGCAATGCTAGCGTGTGTGTGTTACTGACTCCCCTATGAAGCTAATGAACCCAACAAACTAAATTCAACATATCTCCTCAATACTGCATTTAAAATTTGAACATATTGGATGGGTACATTAAGGGATTGAGAAGAACCATATACTATCTGATCATCTTCAGTATAAAAACATGCACACATTCTCTCCTCATCCCCCTCTTTCTTTCCTTTCTCTCTCTGTCTCTCACTCTCCCACCCACACAGTAACACACAGCATGGGTACAAGACACATAGCATCCAAAACAGCTCCGTTAGTCCTTACTCTGTGTGTTTGAGTGCGTGTCAGCTTGCGTATTGTGGTTCTGTGCTACCTAGTAACGTGTATAGCGCTTCCTGCTCTAATATCTTCTCCCAGCCTTCATCTTGTCTGTGCTCTGTGATGCTCTAGGTGCACTGCTCACTCAAAATGGCTGCTGGAGGCTGGGTGGTGCCATGCTGACGAGAGAGAGAGAGAGAGAGAGAGAGAGAGAGAGAGAGAGAGAGAGAGAGAGAGAGAGAGAGAGAGAGAGAGAGAGAGAGAGAGAGAGAGAGAGAGAGAGAGAGAGAGAGAGAGAGAGAGAGAGAGAGAGAGAGAGAGAGAGAGAGAGAGAGAGAGAGAGATTTGTGTGTATCTGTTATACTAACTCCTCCCCTTCCTCTCCTGCAGAGCTGGCCCCCATCCTGAGGGGGCAGGTGGTGCAGTAGCTGGAACAGGACCCTGGCCCAACCCCCCCACCGAGGCTGAACAGATCCAGGCTCTGATGGCTGCTGCCAACGGTGAGTCTGCTGCCTACATCTCCCAGAAATCCCCTCTCCTTCTCTGTCTTTAGCTACCTCACAATGTTATGAGAGAGAGAGAGAGAGAGAGATCTCTCTGTTCTCTACTGAGGACTGACACTGCATACAGATGGGGAGATAGAGCGCTCTCTGCCACTGGGTACAGCTACAGAGAGAGCCCTGTTGAAGAGCAGCATCTCAGGCACTAGATTCTGAGTGCATATGACTTCATTAGATCAGAGTGGCAGTTGATAAGGAAACAACACATCCTTCCTGTGTGTACCTCCATTAAGACAGACAGAGAGAAAGGCTGCCAAGAACACATGTATAGAGCACAGTGTGATTCTCTACAGTCGCTGTGTATGAATGAACCAACACAGAGGGCTATGGGACACAGAGCTCTTTGTTTCAATGCTCCCCAGCTGCAGTCACTGCGCACTGCCTCCCTCTCTATTACTGTGTGATTAGTCAATGTAGCTAATCCTCAATTCTAAATTATATTTGATGATAGCTGAATGTGCTGCATGAAGTTGTTTACATCTGATCTCTGTGTGAGAGAGCGGAGATTCTACATGTTGTGGGGAGGGGAGGGGCTGGCTGGCTGGCTCAGAACAGTGCTGAGCTGGAGCTGCAATGCAGTGCAGCAATGACCCTCAGTGAGTAATGAGTCACTCTCTCTTCACAGCAGCACAACACACCCAGCTATAACCCTCTCTCCCTCCCTTCCGTCTCTCTCTCTCAGAGGTGAGCGAAGCGACTGCGACCCTTGGCCCCCGCTACAATGCCCAGTTCGCCATGCAGCATGTGCCCGACTACCGCCAGAACGTCTACATCCCCGGCAGCACGGCCACCCTGACAGCCAACCCCCAGCAGATGATGCCCCAGCAGGCCCTGCAGGGCCCGCCTCAGGCTATGCCCCAGGTCAACGTCCCCAACGCTGCCCAGACCCCCGCCAGCAAGAAGAAGTCCACCAAGAAGGACAAGAAGTAAGCCAAGCTAACACCAGGCCCCATCGCCACGGAAACCAAGTCCCTGCCCCCCATACTGCCGAGTGTCCTCCCTCAATAGAAGCCTTGATTGTTGTTTTTCTTATGCCAGTCAATCTGATAGTTCAATCTGATAGTTCAATCTGATATTCCCAGCATTGTGGGTTTAGTGAGGATATGGCAAAATAATGGTAGTGGGCAATTGCTGTCCTTCTTGCTCCTATGGTCATCACAGCTTACTTCAGACAGAGGTTATTGGTTTGTGGTGTATGTGGGGTGGGAGGGGGAGGAAGAGAGGGGAAAGGAGAAAGAGGACATGAGATGTATTTTGGATTCAGATGGATTTCAGGTACCTGGAATTCATGTAGTGATCTAGCTTTGTGTCATAGCATTCTAAAGAAAAACAAATCTGATTGTTTGTTTTCATTGAAACTTTTGATGTTTCTCTAAAATGCCAAGTAGTTGCTTCTTATGATGACACGAATTACACTACCTTTTGGTTTATTTAGAGAATTTGCTTTAGACTACACTATCATCCATTAGAAGAAAGAGGCTAGCTCAACTTCATCACAAAAATACACATTACATGTGAGAATGCATACTGTAGCATTAACATTTTAAAATGCCTGGTTAATTTGAGTTATATGACTAGTAAGCATAAGAACAGATGCTGATTTTGTGTTACTTATAATGGTGACCATCAAAGTATATCCAGCTTCTTTTTAAAATCTTGTCCAAGCAGGATTCTGTGGTAACTTAGATCATTTTATCCACAATTGTAACCTTTTTCCATAATTATTGGTAGAATCCTGTACTGCATTAAAACTAAACTTTGTTTAAATAATGTAACAGTGTAAAGGTGATGGATCAGTGTTTTATAAACTTAGAACCAGCATTATTTCGATATTGTCTCAGCATTGTTGCAACGTTGTATTAGCGTTATGCCGAGCTGGCCCAGTGTTATTGGCTCTGCACTGTGGCCCTCTCTAAGGCTCATAGAAAGAGTCCTGTGACCACGACCCCAGGGTTGTGGGTTAAGGTGAGGGTTAGGGTTAGACAGAGTCCTGTGACCCCAGGGTTGTGGGTTAAGGTTAGACAGAGTCTTGTGACCCCAGGGTTGTTGGTTAAGGTTAAGGTTAGGGTTAGACAGAGTCCTGTGACCCCAGGGTAAAGACATAGGGAGGGGAAAGGGTGGACAGTCTCTGTCCTCTTGCCACATGTACAGTACCTCTCTGGCTATGACAGCCTGTAAATGTGCTCTAATCACTTCTTCAGTTCTCAGTCTTACTTCCTCAGTTCTCCAAGGAAAACCTTGCCCAGACCACATGTTCAGTACACTACAACTCCAGGCACTGTAGGATGTTCTGTAATGGACAGTTTACAGGAGACTTTGGAGAAGCCTTGTTGTAGCGTTCAGGACAATATCAGGACCATGGACAGAGACCACTTCCCTCTCCTCTCTTAGAAGCAGTCTGGGGCACAGAGAATGTTGTCAGCCCATCCTTTACCCTGCCAAATCCTCAGCTGCACCGACACTCTGCCCCCATGTAAATAAGACACATAGCCAATCTGTATGGTGCTGAGAGAGCGACATCACTCTCTCACCACAGCCACACAGCTGGCTAGTACTGGAATGTTTTGAATATTTTTCAGAAAATAATAAAATAATATAAAAAATATTTTAAAAATGAAGTGGTTCATATTAATTGTAGTGGTGTAGTGACTAAGAGTTGAGCTCACTGACTTAACCAAGCTGTAAATAAAACTAAAACTTTCAAAAGACAGTGTTAGCTAGAGGCTTGTGAAATTTGTTGTGCATATTTCTGTTTTCTCCTATTGCTTTCTTTCTTTGGTCACACCAAACTTTACATTTTAACACAACACCTACATGTCTTTAAATTGTGATTCCACTTCCCTGTACCTCTTCCTGTGTTTGTGATTTTAATCAATTGTTTATGTTACTGGAATGCCACCCTTGCTCATATGAATATAAATATGTGTCTTCTGCTGGAATAATCCTCTTTATTCTATTGTATTATCTTTGGTATTAAAATGCTTAGCGCTTCTCCCTGTTACACTCTTATTTTATATGCTAATATTTATATCGCTGTTTATTAGTTTATGGTTTTTGTTTACTCTCTGCTCACTGACATTTCAAAATAAAAATGTCTTCTGAAATGATGTCTGTGTGTGGCCCTCTCTTTTGTATTGGTGGTGTTTTACTAATGAATGATGCTTTGATAGCTGGTAGGAGGAAGGGGATTATCATAGCTAATGGCAGCATCCATATTGGAGCCTGTCTGTTGGAGTTGACTGAACTGGAGCCATGGCTCTGCTAGAAGTAATCCACTCTTTGTTCAGCACAGTTCAGCCACAGACGATGGAGTGGAGTGGGACCCTAATCCTGTACCTCACACACACCTAGTCTTTCCCCCTTTATAACATTCTAAACCTCACACATACCATTAGAGTTAATAAGGTCCGTTGCCAACACAGCATGTACAATGACCATCAATGTAAGTGTTTCTATGCAGCTCATATATCGACAGCATAAAATGACACGTGTGTGGATGAACTGCTGTCTGAGTGATGGATCCCAATCCATTTTCCCCTCTATGCTCAGAAATCTCTGTTCCACCCAGATCAGCAGTTCTGTGGGCTCTTTAAATCCATAGAGCTCTGAATCAGACCTGACCCATTTTTCAGCCCACATTTAATCAAGTGGGGTATGTGAAGGCAGAAAGACGTCAGAGAGACGTGGAACAGAAGAGGGCTCTGCAGAGATCTGGGAAGTAGGATATAAACTCAAAGCCATGTATAGTTATTTTGTCTTCAGAAGACAGAGCCATGACCTGCAGGGGAAGGAGATACCCTGTAGCTCAGTTGGTAGAGCATGGCGCTTGGAACGCCAGGTTTGTGGGTTCGTTTCCCACGGGGGGCCAGTATGAAAATGTATGCACTCACTAACTGTAAGTCGCTCTGGATAAGAGCGTCAGCTAAATGACTAAAAATGTTTTTAAAAATGGACACTTTATAATGCCATTATAATGAATAACATCCTAATGAGATCTTTCAACAACTTACATATGCTTTTAAAGTATGAAATACATACATAATGCCTTGATATATACAATAATATGTTGCTTGATTTAGGATCAAATACAGTGACCTTGTTTTGGGTGATCAGACAGCAAGCTAATCCAATCAGGTAGTTTGATTCCGTCATACAGATGTGAGATTAAGGACTTCTTAAGGACACATTTTATAACAATGTCAACCTCCTTTACAACACAACCTATAAACTTTCATTGTGTAATGAATTCTACATCAGTGGACACAGAGGATGCAGGCATCTCACTCTAGGTCCCACAATAACACTGTCCGGTCTATATATAGCTACAGGAACTGCTGCAGTGGCAGACCCACACTCACTGAGTCACTGGGAGTGACATAACAGAACCCACACTCCCAACGATTTACAGAATGGGAAGGTGTTAACAATTATTTAACACAGGTTGGTGATACAAAATTAGATACAAATATGGTCTTATGTAAGCAATTATTTTTATTATTATATTATTTTCAACTATTGTGAAATATTATTTAGAAAACAATGCAATACACCTTTGTCTTTAGTAAAGCAGTAACGTTAATTGTAGAGCATTGCTTTCATGCAAGTCATCAATTCCCATACTATTCCACTTTATCTAACTGATTAAGTAAGCAGAGCACATCTATCTTAATACAACAACAAGGATGAATACCACAAGTAATATTTCAACAAAAAAATGTCTTACAGTTTTAATAATCCTACAAAAAACTATATTTCCAATATTCTATACCTTGAAGAAAATAATGCCTCCATTTTCTTAAATCAGATGTGCAGACCTGCAGCACACAAGTGGTCCCGACTCTCCTGCTGCGGACACAAAATGGCTGCCACCTGACACACTAGAATAATTTCAGTGCTGCAGCGGTTGCCAAGGTGATGAGAGAAAGACTGGGATTTGATGATGCAGATCACTATTTCCTCAGCTGCTCATGAGGCTGAGAATAGAGAGGGAGTAGAGCACATGAAAGTGTGTTGACGTCAGCCCTAAAGGACAAAGGCCTTATGAAAAATACATACACAGAGGTTTAATCAGAGGTTCTATGGAAAGTAAAGGGAGTGAATTGTTTAAAGGAGAGAAGAACACAATGAGGTAAATGGAGTAAAACATCTGCGAACAAAAAATGTTACGAATGTAAGACTGTACAAGTTCCTTGCCACAATATGTGTACCATAGATGAGGGAAAATCTATCCCTATCAACTCAGAACCAAACTGAGCTACAGTTATAGACTAACAGAATACAGTTTGCAGTCAACTCTGTTCCTCTTCTCTTTCTTCCTCACCATAAACACAACAGGGACACAACATCAAACAGCAGGGCGGTGTTCTTTCCCCAGAAACCCTTCAAACCTGGTCCCCATGTAACCCAATTAAGAAATATTCCCCTCATCAGAGGACTGGAGGGGTTGTTGTTGTAGGGGCTGAGTGAACCACCCACACAAACACAGTGGGATGAAGTTAAGAGCTACTCCTGTGGACTACAAAGGGCTTATGAGTGAAATTACGTGGTAATGATATAGTTGAGTAATCGAGAGAGAGAGAGAGTAAGTTGCATAAGTATATTGAAGATACTGTAGTTACTGTAAAAAAGATCAAGGGAAAGTACAAAATAGAAAAGTGAATCATGGTAAGGCTTTGGTATGGTAATAAGTAGGTTGTAAAAACACACTGTAGCAATTATTTTGATTACAGTTTTCTACATATGCTTAAGTAAATTAAACAAAGAAGTTTAACTGTCCCTTAGGTGTTCCTGTTTCCGGCAGGTCCCCTGTCTTTCAGCAGCAGTATTCAAGAGTCCATCCCTTAAGCAGCTTTAACATGAGTGGTCAGTGAGGAGATGGTGGGAAGTGTGTTAAGGCCTGAATGAGGACTATTGGTGCTGCTGCTGGGTTGTCACCCTCTCTCAGGGCAGATCCCATTCCCTGCTCCTCCTAAGCGCCTTACATAGGGTAAAGGAGAGACTGAGACTGCATTAAAGGATCAGGGCAGACAGATAGCTCTCACAGCCCGCAGCTGCTGCAGTGCTAAGCCTTCCATTTACACACTGTCAGGGACATTAATCGGCCAATCAGATATGCTGTTTCTCTGATAAAATGTATGGATAATGAAGGACATCTTTCTATTGAGGGGTTTAGATGGAGGTTGTCTATAGTGCACACTATATCACCCTCTTTGCCCATATACACAACAACTGGAATGTAGTATGCGTAGTCTAATTCCTCACTGAAGAACCCCCTCGTGGATATTTTGGTGCATGCTTCTACCATGATTTGTATATAGGCAATAGTGTTTTCCCAGACGCCAATAGCAGTGTCAGCTTTCGGCTTCAGAATGCCCCATAATGTATGGAGATACTTCCCCAAAAAATCTGGTGTTTTGAACCAATTACATTCATTTGTTTAGCGAGTAAAGAGTTTCCATGTGGGGGTTACATCAGTCACTGACAAACATTGTGAGGAAGTGCCACTCCTAATGCCATTCATTTTACCCTTCCTTTCTATCATGGGGCTCCCCCCTCTTCCACCCCTCATTTAGGAGTGTGCCCAGTAATCTGTCTGTTACCAGGCAGACTTGCACTTCTTTTGTCAACAAAGTCATGTGACTTCATTGGTCATTGACTGGTGTCTTTGGCAACAGCTTTGTAATGTCTTCCCCACCCCTGCAATACCCTTAAATGTCTCACAGGGCAGATGTCCTGTTCAGACCACAGTCTCGTGCCATTGGTCACCCTCCTTAGAAAAGGTCAACTATTCTGTTTCCTCTGGTCATTATGGTGAGGAAAGGCCAGCTGACCAATAACACTTGGTGTGGTCATTAGTTTAGAATGACCACGCTCCAGAGGACGGTCCTGCCATATCCACAATACAATCTCCATCTGTCCCCAACAAACTATGGGCTAGTTTTATTTCTGTCTTAATAGACAATGCATTTATATACCTCCACTTTCTGCAAAAGATTATTCAATGGTATACGTTATAAATCAGGCTTCATATACTGTTGTTTTGCTGCATCCAGTCTCAATGACTATAAAATTAGAAAGAGACTGGTCTGTGAAAGCATGGTACGAAAAGCATTGTAATGCACAAACATGTTGACACCTAGAACGCCTGTGGTCTATCCCATTAGACAGGCTGGGACATGGGCTTGTGTAAGCTACTGGTGCTGTAATAGAAGCAGTGTTTGTTGACACACACAGTGTTGCTGTGGCTCTTTGTTCTGGGAGGCAGTTCTGGAGTCAATCATGGTGAATGGGGTGGGAGAGAGTTATTCTGCGAGTTATTCTATATTCCCCCCACACACACACACACAGTGAACACAGAAGCACAGCCATCCCTGCACGGATGTGGAAAAAACCCACTGTAGCTGCCGTTGTCATGGAAACAGAGGGCTGACGACTTAGCCCTCCCACCAGCTGAGGATAAGACAGAGGATTGATCATCCTACAGAATCCGGGTCAGAGTTTAAACACAGACCAACAAAATCCTACAGTGAGGCTGTGTTTGTGTGAGTGTACATAGAAAGTGTATTAATTGTGTCAGTGTTACATCAGTTCTGCTTCACACTAGAATGCCTAGCAGAGAGAAGCTGAAATCATTATTAGGCACTGAGAGATCTGAGAAAAGAATCACTCTGCAGTTGCCTACCAGTACCACCAGCCCTCTTGGCCTACTTAACAAGTAAACCAACCAGCCTCCCACGCTCTATACCTCCATTTAACCCTTTTCTATCTTTACCTCCTCCTCCTGCTCACTGTGTCATTCCTTTATATGTACAGTTGAAGTCGGAAGTTTACATACACCTTAGCCAAATACATTTCAACTCTGTTTTTCACAATTCCTGACATTTAATCCTAGTAAAAACTCCCTGTTTTAGGTCAGTTAGGATCACCACTTTATTTTAAGAATGTGAAATGTCAGAATAATAGTAGAGAGAATGATTTATTTCAGCATTTATTTATTTCATCACATTCCCATTGGGTCAATAGGTTACATACACTCAATTAGTATTTGGTAGCATTGCCTTTAAATTGTTTAACTTGGGTCAAACGTTTCGGGTAGCCTTGGGTGAATTTTGGCCCATTCTTCCTGACAGAGCTGGTATAACTGAGTCGGGTTTGTAGGCCTCCTTGCTCGCACACGCTTTTTCAGTTCTGCCCACAAATGTTCTATAGGATTGAGGTCAGGGCTTTGTGATGGCCACTCCAATACCTTGACTTTGTTGTCCTTAAGCCATTTTGGCACAACTTTGGAAGTATGCTTGAGGTCATTGTCCATTTGGAAGACCCATTTGAGACCAAGCTTTAACTTCCTGACTGATGTCTTGAGATATTGCTTCAATATATCCACATAATCTTCCACTTCCATCTATTTTGTGAAGTGCACCAGTCCCTCCTGCAGCAAAGCACCCCCACAGCATGATGCTGCCACCCCCGTGCTTCACGGTTGGGATGGTGTTCTTTGGCTTGCAAGCGACCACCTTTTTCCTCCAAACATAACGATGGTCATTATGGGCAAACAGTTCTATTTTCATTTCATCAGACCAGAGGACATTTCTCCAAAAAGTACGATCTTTGTCCCCATGTGCAGTTGCAAACCGTAGTCTGGCTTTTTTATGGCGGTTTTGGAGCAATGGCTTCTTCCTTGCTGAGCGGCCTTTCAGGTTATGTCGATATAGGACTCATTTTACTGTGGATATAGATACTTTTGTACCTGTTTCCTCCAGCATCTTCACAAGGTTCTTTGCTGTTGTTCTGGGATTGATTTGCACTTTTCGCACCAAAGTACTTTCATCTCTAGGAGACAGAACGCGTCTCCTTCCCGAGCGGTATGACAGCAGCGTGGTCCCATGGTGTTTATACTTGCGTACTATTGTTTGTACAGATGAACGTGGTACCTTCAGGCGTTTGGAAATTGCTCCCAAGGATGAACCAGACTTGTGTAGGTCTACAAATTTTTTTTTGAGGTCTTGGCTGATTTCTTTTCATTTTCCCATGATGTCAAGCAAAGAGGCAGTGAGTTTGAAGGTAGGCCTTGAAATACATCCACAGGTACACCTCCAATTTTTACATTTTACATTTGAGTCATTTTAGCAGACGCTCTTATCCAGAGCGACTTACAGTTAGTGAGTGCATACATTTTCATACTGAAAATGATGTCAATTAGCCTATCAGAAGCTTCTAAAGCCATGACATCATTTTCTGGAATTTTCCAAGCTGTTTAAAGGCACAGTCAACTTAGTATATGTAAACTTCTGACCCACTGGAATTGTGATACAGTGAATTATAAGTGAAATAATCTGTCTGTAAACAATTGTTGGAAAAATTACTTGTGTCATGCACAAAGTAGATGTCTTAACCGACTTGCCAAAACTATAATTTGTTAACAAGAAATTTGTGGAGTGGTTGAAAAAGTGTATGTAAACTTCCGACTTCAACTGTATCCTTTACTACCTCTCCTCTACCATTCTCTCTCTTCATTTCTTTCCCCTCTTTCCTTCTCCCTGGTCTGAGTCTTCATCCCCCTCTAATATTTATGAAGCATGGTGGTTCTGCAGAAAGGAGGGGGAACGATGTAGTTCATCCAACATCCACATCCCCCCACTCCCTCTCCACCGTTGCCACAGCAACCCCTCATTCCTCAACCTACATTCGGATTTGTTATCAATGACCTAGACTGTGTGCTGCCTTTGTTCTGAACAATGCAGCTATGGAGGAGAGAGGGAGGAAAGGAGGGTTGATCTATTGTGTAAAGCTCCACCTGTGAAACAACATGCCTCCATCCATCTGAAAAACTCTCCACTATCATCCTGATCACCTACCACCTCCCTCTTCATCTAAATGAACAAAGATTGGCAGATTCCATCCGTGACAGTGAATTGGGTTTTCTTTCTCTCCGTCTCTCCCTCGTCTTTAACCCTGCTGTCTAGCGTTCTTTTCTCTTTTTCCAGAAGGAATACATCATAAACAGTGCAATGGTCTCACACAGTAAGAAGATTATTGCCTCACTCGGCTTCTTCCCCTTTCTTCATGACCCTGCTCTATTTCTCTAGGTCGACTCTGCCTCTGTCTTCTCCCCTTCTGTCTTTGTCCTATGATTCTGTCATTTTATTTTAATCAGTGGACTCCACACGCAAGCATACATTCACACTTACATGAACACACAGACACGCAGACACATACAACTCACAATGAGAGCCATGATCCACTCATTGTGTTTGTTTTCATAGTCATGAACACAAGCACACACCCTGAAGCACAGTGGGCTGGGGAGGAGGATAGACTAGTCAGAGCCAGGTAACTATAGCAACAGACACAGTGAGGAGATGTCATGCTTTCTGATTGCCTAATAAACCTTTTGCAGGGTAAATGGGGAAAGGGGGTTTCTGCAAATCCACTGTGCCAATAGTGTTGGTATTTTACATACATACATTTTGTTTTGCTCTTTGATGGAACCACATTGAAAACACATTATGTCCACGATGCCTTTCCTCTGCATCTCAATCAACCAGAGATGTTTTATGGGGGTTAAGCCTCAAGATGAATAAAATCCTTTGAACTAATAAATCACAAACAGGCTGTTTTATTTCTAGGGGTTCAATGAGCAGATTGTAATGCGGGTTACAGCCATCTCCCATTAACAATGCAGACCATGCGTCATTAAGATGTAGAGTAAATGATGCTGTGTTTCTTTTTCCATTATCTATCTTTTTCTCACTATTCTATAATATGTAGTGTTGATTATGTTATGTGAATTTTGTTGTTTGTTTCTTTTGTAATTTTGCAGTAGTAAATTCTGTGAGCTGTGTTTTAGGTCAATGTGCATGTGCTATTTGTGAGTTTGTTTTATATTGGTTGTGCAGTGTTTTCTCTGAACATATGTTGGTGGGCTGGGTAGGGGTCAGTAAGAGGATGAAGATGTCGGTAATTTACTAGATAATCACTCAGTCCCAGGAGAAATTAGCAGTTGTTTGTCCCAGGCTCCACCGTCACTGGATTCCCACCCTGTCTTTTCAGCTCCAGCCTCAGATCCATCTCCACTCATCAGGGTGTGCTGACTGGTAGGGGCTCAGTCAGGGCAGACAGAGTGAGGCAGGGGAAGACACGGTCACTGCCCTGGGCTCTCACACACGTGCATGCAGACACAGTAGAGTGTAGTAAACATACAGACACACATTTCCAGTGAGGTATGGAGACTCACTGCCTGCAGGACTGAGGGGAGTCTCTAGTCCAGGCAGCACTGTGACCCATGCCAGTGTCTGTCACATCAATAACATCAACCAGGGCATCAGAGAGGCATGAGAAATGCCCCAAATACGCACATGCATATAGAGTTGACAGAGCTGGATTCCTAGAGGTAGAGAGAGGGGGGTGGGGAGGGATGAGAGATAGAGGGAGGGTTGAGAGGACAGAGCACGTGAGAAACAGAAAACAGATATGTAGACACATGCAGACAAAAAAGTACACTATGAGTAAACACAAAATACAGACAGACAGACACATATACACACATATCCAAGACCAGAGAAACTACTGTATCCACTAGGTACTCTTGATGTTGTTTATCTGGAGTTGTGTCTGTGAGGTGTTGAGGGATCTGATGGTGCTGTACGGTGTGTTCTCAGGATCAGCCCATGGCGTGATTGAGGTGTCATGCTGACAGGAGAGTGACAGCTTGCTAAGATTAGCTGGCACCCTGGTCAGTCTCAGTGTTAATGAGTGTGGCCCTGTGATTCCACACAGTGTGTGTTTTACATGCTACCGTGAAATCTCTCATTACTGACATGTGTACACGATTACAGTCCCCCGCCACTGACGAGCAGGAGACAGAGACTGACGGTTGTCTGGGTGTGAGGTGAGGTCATCCTCAGAGGATCAGCACTATACTCAGGGATAGCTGAGGAGAGAGGCTGTGCTATCTGAAAGATTACTGTGCTCCTATCCAATATTAAAAACATGCTTTATATGACATGCATTATGTACAATGAAAATATCCTGTATAATAGTTACTAGTTTATATTTGATAAAGATCATGATTGTACAATTATGATTATTATACTTTTTTATTTCAGGAAAACATGGATGAAGGTTAACTGGTAGGTGTTGTCCTCCATTTCAGCACAACATCCCCCTGCTCAGCCTCTCTCAGTCTAGGGTTGTCATTTTGTTCTATTGACTTCCTTTAATGGAGGCTATCTTTCAGACAGAGCGGTAAAATGGAGATTATGACTCCCTCAGGGGTAACTTGTTCTACCTGGAGACAGAACACACCCTCCTCCAATCAGAGGAAAGGGGAACGCAGCCCTTCCCCCTGATAGGTCCACACAGCCCCCTGGCTCATTACAGTATTGATTGGTGGGTTAGCGATGGGGGCGGAGGGGCGGAGGGACGGAGCGTGTCTGTGTGTGTCTGTTTGGGGGACAGAGGGTGGGGGTAGGTGGGTAGCTGTCTGTCTGATTCAAATCCGACCTGTCTTCTAGTAATGAGAACCAATTAACTTGTTATCTACTGAGACAATAGCTAGACAACAGCCTCCAGTATTGACTGGTTCTGGGTCTGGTCTGTAGTCAGAGCGGGCTACAAACCATTTCACAATTCAGAGGCATATTGCCTCCTCTACAGACACTTGAGCAGCCTGCTGTAACCCAGCAGACACAGATGGAGAGAAGCCTTTATGCAGACTATTCAACAGAATATAACCGACAATAAAACAGGTCCTATTTTTGTCTGTGAAAATGTTTTTGTTGAATATGATAGACTCAATAAAACTCTGTCTGTCTGTCTGTCTGTCTCAGTAATTTTCAATTAGCCCTCTCTCTCTCTCTGCCCGGCCAGGGATGTGAGTTATCCGATTCCAATTTTCAGAGTTTGACAATTTAATTTCACATCATGGGCTTTATGCACGCACCTGACACCTGGGACCCACCCCGCCTCCCCCCTCCAGGGTTTCCACAGAACGCAAGGTCAGGTGCAAAGCAGAACAGAGTGTAGCGCTCCCCCTATCAGAGTAAATCATGTTTATCACAGAGAGGCAGTGACATCTTTCAAATCACACTGACACAATGTCACACCTCAGTGACCTTCCAGCAGGGTCGGCTCCAGGCCTAAGCAACATAAGCGGTCTACTATTGAGAGTTAGAATAGTAGAATACACCAGGTGCAATTTCAAACTTTGGTTGTGCATCAGCAGTTTTTCTCTTACGATGTCAGTCACTCAATTAGCTGACAATTAGCCATGTCAATATTTAGATTGGTAGTTAGCCAGCTATCTAAACTTGTAGTAATCATGACCAAATACCGGCGGGGCGTGCAGGGCACGTGCAGACGGGCCCTGACCTCCAGGGGGTCCACATTGATTTTGTTAGTCATTCTTCCACAGATATCATAAAATTGCAAAATGTTCTCTCCGCCCCATGGCAAAATGTATGGAATTGCAGGAAATGAACTTAAAAACTTAAACTTCTCTCTCCGCCGTCAAGAAAGGGGCCCCCCAACCAAATCTCGCTTAAGGCCCCCAAAAGGCTAGAGCTGGCCCTGCCTCCCAGCTACCAGGCACACTCACAAACACCTTCACATAGACAGTCACAGACAAACACAACAAATACTATAAGAGGAGTATAAACAATATCTATTCAATAATTAAAATATGGCACTTAGCAAAAAAAACAATTCTCTCTATCCCTTCTGTGAACAAGGAGACATTATAGCTCCTTCTCTCTCTCCATTCTTTCACTGGGCTCTGTTGCTCATCCCTCCATCCCTGTGGGAACAGATGGGTCCATTAGAGAGCTTTATTCAGCCCTATCTGAATGATGTCTAAATATACACGCTGCTATGCACTTAATAGAACCTCTTCACTGGGTCTTGGATCAGGGACAGGCAGGCACCATGCTCCTACTGACCTCAGGCAGTCATAAAGAGAGTCTGTGGCTACTGACCCTGTTTCAGTTCCAGGCATGCTATCGTCTGGTGAACAGCCTCCTATTGATTTCAACAGGCTCTGGAAATAACATTACAGGTACATTAGTGCAAATGAAGTTAGAATTTTAGATGTGTTGTTACTGTAAACTGAGATGAGAAACATAGGCACTGTAATACTAAACATATAGTAGCTAGGATCATCTGAGAAAAAAAAAGAAACAAGGGAAAGATATGATACATTAAAGCCACATATTGGGAGCAAGGCAGCAGGGCTGGGGTCAAATTGAATTGAAGGCAGTGATTTTAATGAAACAAATTAATCATTGAAAACCTTTTGAAATAAATAGCTTCTACTCCTTATTTAGAAGTCATTGAAAATAGATGCCGTTTTTTTTTCACATTTCAAATTGTTATTTAAGTTTACTTCCTGAATTGACTAGCTTCAATTCGAATTGACGCCAGCCCTGCAATGCAGTCTGTTTTGCCTGAAGTTACTTTTATATTGCATTATCATAATGATGCCCAGTGAGTCCAAGATGCAGGTGCACTCTGTCAGGCTGAGAGGAGTGAGTGTGTCAGAGTCAGGTTGGCTGGATAAGAACTGGAGGTCTGGGTCTGCTTGGTACACATCTGCTCGACTCACTGTGAGCTAAAATCACGTGTCTTGGAGACAAAGACCCAACTCCTGGCTGATCTGATCTAAGCTGTGACACAGGATTAGAGACACTCATCCCTACAGACACACACACACACACACACACACAGGGTCAAACACTGAAGATATCCATACAGAGCTGCAGTGAGGAAAACTGTATCAGATAAACACAACTACAAATATACACACACATAAGCACACGCGCGCACACATGCACACACACACGTAATTCACTACCCACATGAAATAAATGCTACAATTAACTATAGAGACCCGCAATATAGCTTTTAGTAAAACATACAGTATACAGTATATAGCTATATCTCTTTGGGGGAGTTTAGTTTTCCGTCAAAGAAGACTGAAAAATCACCAGGAATTCAGCTTAACATTTGTTTAATTTGGGAAATTTGTTCCCAAGTATTCGCACGCATAAAAAAAGAGATGTGCTTCTTTCTCAATGTAATCAAGGTAAGAAATTATTGTTATTTTCAAATGCAATTTCTTTTTGGGCTTAGTTGTGGTCAATTTGCAGTGTACAAATTCTTATAATTATGTTCCGGCCCCCTGACCAGCCGCTCCGACAAAAATCAGCCCGCGGCTGAATCTAGTTGCCTACCCCTTCACTACACACTGTAGTGTCCCTCTATCATGTGTAGTGATTACTATTTAATTTTGTAGTATACTGTAGAATACTATAGTAAATACTACAGTATTAGCCACAAGAAAACACTGTAGTAAATACTACAGTAATGTCCGCAAAAACACTGCAGTGTCTGCAAACACTGGTTTTTAACTATAGTAATACTACAGTATTTAACTTGCATACACTACATGACCAAAAGTATGTGGACACCTGCTCGTCGAACATCTCATTCCAAAATCATCAATTGGGCACTGATGTTGGGCGATTAGTCCTGGCTCGCAGTCGGCTTTCCAATTCATCCCAAAGGTGTTCGATGGGGTTGAGGTCAGGGCTCTGTGTAGACCAGTCAAGTTCTTCCACACCGATCTCGACAAACCATTAAAAACTGCCCCAGATCATTATTCCTCCTCCACCAAACTTTACAGTTGGCACTATGCATTCAGGCAGGTAGCTTTCTCCTGGCATCCGCCGAACCCAGATTTGTCCGTCGGACTGCCAGATGGTGAAGCGTGATTCATCACTCCAGAGAACACGTTTCCACTGCTCCAGAGTTCAATGGGGCGAGCTTTACACCATGCCAGCCGACGCTTGGCATTGTGCATGGTGATCTTAGGCTTGTGTGCGGCTGCTCGGCCATGGAAAGCTCCCGACAAACAGTTATTGTGCTGAAGTTGCTTCCAGAGGAAGTTTGGAACTCAGTACTGAGTGTTGCAACCGAGGACAGGTGATTTTTACGCTCTACATACTTCAGCACTCAGCGGTCCCGTTCTGTGAGCTTGTGTGGCCTACCACTTCGCGGCTGAGCCGTTGTTGCTCCTAGACGGCTAATAATTCACAATAACAGCACTTACAGTTGACCGGGGCAGCTCTTGCAAGGCAGACATTTGAAGAACTGACTTGTTGGAAAGGTGGCAAATGTAAAAAAAAAAAAAGTAAATTATGTAGGTCACTGGGAGATTCTGAGAGGGTGGGGCTTAACCCCTTTAGAACAAGTGTGGCGATACTGATGATTTGTCGCCACAGATGCTTTGTTTACACAGCAGGTTAGGATAATTAATTTCGCAGGTTAGTTGAATTTACGTGGCAACTGTTATCCCCGACGCGACCACTAGTTTGAGCTGTTGTAGCTATTGTAGCTGTTGTAGCCCCCCTCAATTATTTGGGGCATGGACAACAAGGTGTCGAAAGCGTCCCACAGGGATGCTGGCCAATGTTGACTCCAATGCTTCCATAGTTGTGTCAAGTTGGCTGGATGTCCTTTGGGTGATGGACCGTTCTTGATACACACGGGAAACTGTTGAGCGTGAAAACCCCAGAAACGTTGAAGTTCTTGACACAAACCGGTGTGCCTGGCACCTACTACCATAACCCGTTCAAAGGCACTCAAATCTCAATTGTCTCAAGGTTTAAAAATCCTTCTTTAACCTGTCTCCTCTCCCTCATCTACACTGATTGAAGTGGATTTAACAAGTCACATCAATAAGAGATCACAGCTTTCACCTGGATTCACCTGGTTAGTCTATGTAATGGAAAGAGCAGGTGTTCTTAATGTTTTGTCCACTCAGTGTATTGCTCATATGAATGTACAGTTCACATAGACAAACACACCGACACACTACTGTAGTTATGGATTACATTTTCCTGTTATTGGAATACAGGTGTGTGGGTGTGTGGGTGTGTGCGTATGTGTCTTGCAAAATGATGTGTAGGTGTATTGGTAATAATCTAATTTCATGATGGATCATGTATTTGTGTGTCGACTGTATTAAGAGCAGAGAGTTATCAGTGAAGTGGGAACAGTGTTCAGCCCTTGCCTTTACTGTAAGTGAGGAGTGTGGGAATCTGGACTGGTTTTAATGGTTTTAATGAGGAGTCCTGTTGGGATGGAGGGGGCATATGTACCTCTTCCTGCTGCATAGCTGCATTGTGCTTTAATTATGATTACCATCAGGCCACATGTCAGTCCTGCAGGGGGTGGAACCTCTTTAATTAAACTGGTTTAAGATGCTGAGTGGACTAGGACGGCCTGCAACCCGCCTCACTCAATGTGGAACGGATTCTATTATTTACTCACCTTTATCTAGAATCTCCAGATGAAACCAGCCAGCCAGCTAACTAGCTAACTAGCTACTTGCTATTAGCCACCTTTAGCGGTTTTCACCCAGAACATCGGATTTTCTGCCGGAATAACTGAATCACTGGACCTTAACATCGGATCTAGCTAGCCGCAACCGAATGGATGTCGAATGGATGTTGCTGTAGGCTAATCACCACTGCCCCATAGCACCAGTTAGCCTTGAGCCTTGAGCTAGCCCCGGCTATCTACCTCTCTGTCTACCGGACGGGAGTAGCCAGCTAACCAGCTAACTAGCTACTTGCTATTAGCCACCGTTAGCGGCTTTTCTCCATTGTCCGTGGCCTGAACTACCTACCAGCCAGCTCTAGCCTGGACTATTATCGGCCAGTCTGCACTGTCTGCACAGCGAGTTATCAACCGATAATCGCAACTAGCTAGCTGCAACCAAATGAACGTTGTTGTTGGCTAATCAGCCTTGAGCTAGCCTTGAGTCAGGCACATCTCCCGGCTATCTACCTCTCTGTCAACCGGACGGGACCTCCTAGAGTTGACACGGAGCCCTTCCGATCCATCACGACTGGTCTGCCGACGTAATCGTCTGTGGTTTCAACAGGCTTCCCGTTGCGACGACCATGAAGCTCCATCTGCTAGCCCCGGCCCGCTAGCACACGCAAACTACAACCGTGCTTCCTGCTCGCTGTGCTGAAGCACCAATTTGAACTGCTCTCAGACACACATATTGCTGTTCACTGGACCTTATGATCACTCAGCTGCACAGCTGATGTCTGCTGGACTGTTCCTTTATACGGTACCCTGTCCTGTTTATTCTGTTCAGACTCAGTCCAAACTTTATCGCCATTACCAGTTGTTGTCTTAGCTCTCTCTAATAACACCTGTGATTGCTTTATGCCTCTCTCCCATGTCAATATGCCTTGCCTATTGCTGTTACAGTTAGTTCTTATTATACAATTTCACTGTAGAACCCCAAGTCCCTCTCAAACTGCCTCAAATAGTTCCTTTGTTCCACCCCCCATACACGCCGAGACCGGCTCAATTGGTGCCTCCAGTGATGCTATCTCTTTCATTGTTACCCAACGCTTAGGTTTACCTCCACTGTACTCATATCCTTCCATATCCTTGTCTGTACATAATGCCCTGAATCTTTTCTACAACGCCCGGAAATCTGTCCCCTTTATTCTCTGTACCCAACGCACTAGAAGACCAGTTCTTAAAGCCTTTAGCCATATCCTTATTCTAGTCCTCCTCTGTTCCTCTGGTGATGTAGAGGCTAACCCAGGCCCTGCAGCCCCCAGAATCACTTCTGTAACCGTAAAAGCCTTGATTTTCTGCACGTTAACATCAGAACCTTCCTAAGTTTGAGTTATTCACTGCGTTAGCACACTCCGCCAACCCTGATGTTGTAGCAGTGTCTGAATCCTGGCTTAGGAAGGCCACCAAAAATTCTGAAATGTCCATCCCCAACTACAACATTTTCCATCTAGATAGAACTGCCAAAGGGGGTGGAGTTGCAATCTACTGTAGAGATAGCCTGCAGAGCTCTATCATGCTATCCAGGTCTGTGCCCAAACAGTTTGAGCTTCTACTTCTAAAAATCCACCTTTACAGAAATAAGTCTCTCACTGTTGCCGCTTGCTACAGACCCCCCTCAGCCCCCAGCTGTGCCCTGGACACCATATGTGAATTGATTGCCCCCCATTTATCCTCAGAGTTCGTACTGCTTGGTGACCTAAATTGGGATATGCTTAACACCCCGGCCATCCTACAATCCAAACTAGATGCCCTCAATCTCACACAAATTATCAACGAACCTACCAGGTACAACCCTAAATCCGTAAACATGGGTACCCTCATAGATGTCATCCTGACTAACTTACCCTCTAAATACACCTCCGCTTTCTTCAACCAGGATCTCAGCGATCACTGCCTTATTGCCTGCGTCCGTAATGGGTCCGTGGGCAAACGACCACCCCTCATCACTGTCAAACGCTCCCTAAAACACTTTAGCGAGCAGGCCTTCCTAATTGATCTGGCCCAGGTATCCTGGATAGATATAGATCTCATTCCGTCAGTAGAGGATGCCTGGTTGTTCTTTAAAAGTAATTTCCTCTCAATCTTAAATAAACATGCCCCATTCAAAAAATACAGAACTAAGAACAGATATAGCACCTGGTTCTCCTCAGACTTGACTGCCCTTGACCAGCACAAAAACATCCTGTGGTGTACTGCAGTAGCATCGAACAGCCCCCGCGATATGCAACTTTTCAGGGAAGTTAGGAACCAATATACATAACCAGTTAGGAAAGCAAAGGCTACCTTTTTCAAACAGAAATTTGCATCCTGTAGCACTAACTCTAAAATGTTTTGGGACACTGTACAGTCCATGGAGAATAAGAGCACCTCCTCCCAGCTGCCCACTGCACTGAGGCTAGGAAACACTATCACCACCGATAAATCTACAATAATCGAGAATTTCAACAAGCATTTTGCTACGGCTGGCCATGCTTTCCACCTGGCTACCACTACCCCGGCCACCAGCTCTGCACCCGCCGCTGCAACTTGCCCATGCCCCCCCGCTTCTCCTTCACACAAATTCAGACAGCTGATGTTCTGAAAGAGCTGCAAAATCTGGACCCATACAAATCATCTGGGCTAGACAATCTGGACCCTTTCTTTCTAAAACTAGCCGCCGAAATTGTCGCAACCCCTATTACTAGCCTGTTCAACCTCTCTTTCGTAACGTCTGAGATCCCCAGAGATTGGAAAGCTGCCGCTGTCATCCCCCTCTTCAAAGGGGGTGACACTCAAGATCCAAACTGTTACAGACCTATATCCATCCTGCCCTGCCTTTCGAACGTTTTTGAAAGCCAAGTTAACAAACAGATCACCGACCATTTCGAATCCCACCGTACCTTCTTCGCTATGCAATCCGGTTTCCGAGCTGGTCATGGGTGCACCTCAGCCACGCTCAAGGTCCTAAACTATATTATAACCGCAATCGATAATAGATAGTACTGTGCAGCCGTCTTCATCGACCTGGCCAAGGCTTTCAACTCTGTCAACCACCGCATTCTTATTGGCAGACTAAATAGCCTTGGTTTCTCAAATGACTGCCTCGCCTGGTTCACCAACTACTTCTCAGATAGAGTTCAATGTGTCAAATCGGAGGGCCTGTTGTCTGGACCTATGGCAGTCTCTATGGGGGTGCCACAGGGTTCAATTCTTGGGCCGACTCTTTTCTCTGTGTATATCAATGATGTCGCTCTTGCTGCTGGTGACTCTCAGATCCACCTCTACGCAGACGACACCATTTTGTATACATCTGGCCCTTCATTGGACACTGTGTTAACAAACCTCCAAACGAGCTTCAATGCCATACAACACTCCTTCAGTAGCCTCCAACTGCTCTTCAACACTAGTGAAACTAAATGCATGCTCTTCAATCGAACGCTGCTGGCACCCGCCCACCCGACTAGAATCACTACTCTCGACGGGTCTGACCTAGAGTATGTGGACAACTACAAATACCTAGGTGTCTGGTTAGACAGTAAACTCTCCTTCCAGACTCACATTAAGAATCTCCAATCCAAAGTTAAATCTAGAATCGGCTTCCTATTTCGCAACAAAGCCTCCTTCACTCATGCTGCCAAACATGCCCTCGTAAAACTGACCATCCTACTGATCCTTGACTTCGTCGATGTCATTTACAAAATAGCCTCCAACACTCTACTCAGCAAATTGGATGTAGTCTATCACAGTGCCATCCGTTTTGTCACCAAAGCCCCATACACTACCCACCACTGTGACCTGTACGCTCTTGTTGGCTGGTCCTCACTACATATTCGTCACCAAACCCACTGGCTCCAGGCCATCTATAAATCACTGCTAGGCAAATCCCTGCCTTATTTTAGCTCATTGGTCACCATAGCAACACCCACCCGTAGTCTGCGCTCCAGCAGGTATATCTCACTGGTCATCCCCAAAGCCAACACCTCCTTTGGCCGCCATTCCTTCCAGTGGTCCTCTGTAGCTCAGCTGGTAGAGCACGGCGCTTGTAACGCCAAGGTAGTGGGTTCGATCCCTGGGACCACCCATACACAAAAATGTATGCACGCATGACTGTAAGTCGCGTTGGATAAAAGCGTCTGCTAAATGGCTTATTATTATTATTATAGTTCTCTGCTGCCAATGACTGGAACGAATTGCAAAAATCTCTGAAGCTGGAGACTCTTATCTCCCTCACTAACTTTAAGCATCAGTTGTCAGAGCACCTAACCGATCACTGCACCTGTACACAGCCCATCTGAAATTAGCCCACCCAACTACCTCATCCCCATACTGTTATTTATTTTGCTCATTTGCACCCCAGTATCTCTATTTGCACATCTATCATTCCAGTGTTAATACTAATTATAATTATTTTGCACTATAGCCTATTTATTGCCTTACCTCCATAACTTGCTACATTTGCACACACTGTATATATATATTTTCTGTTGTATTTTTGAGTTTATGTTTTGTTTTACCCCATATGTAACTCTGTGTTGTTGTTTTTATCGCACTGCTTTGCTTTATCTTGGCCAGGTCGCAGTTGTAAATGAGAACTTGTTCTCAACTCACTTACCTGGTTAGGTTAAATAAAAAATATATATATATATATAACATCCATTACACACCCACACAGCCGAGTCAAAGGCCAACCTGGCTTTTGCTGCGATAAAGTAAACTGTCCCACACTGATTTAGGAGCTTCACCAGCCAAACACAGACTCACGCACATGCAGATCAAAATATACAAACTAAATGAGAAACGGAGGATGGAAAAAGAGAATCACAGCTTGGAAATGTGGAACAAAGTGGGGAAAAGAGACAGATGAGGAAAACAGAAAAGTGATGTGGATAATACTACATGTAAGCCATGTTTTCATAGGACCTATTTCTCCCACTATCAATGCCACTTACCTCAGGTACAACAGAACACAGAGGGGGAGCCTATGGTAGGCTGCCAACTACTGGTACATCAAGAGACAACAGCCCACTCAGAAGGATGAAAAATCATGCCTTGTGTATGTGACCTGAGAATGTATGTGTGTGCCAGTGGGGGCTGGTGGGAGGTGCTATAGGAGGATAGGCTCATGGTATGGCTGGAATGGAATTAATGGAACGGAGTCAAACGCGGTTTCCATACGTTTGATGTGTTTGATACCGTTCCATTTGTTCCATTCCAGCCATTCCAATGAGCCCGTCCTCCTATAGCTCCTCCCACCAGCCTCCACTGGTGTGTGCATGTGGCAGCACATGTGTGTCTATCTATGTGCAGAGTGTATGAGAAGGCCTGACTCAATACTGTTGCTACATTTAGCTTTGGCCCCAGTGTCTGAATGAAACCCCTTAATGGACTCCTCTGGCCCTACGGACAGTAAGGAGAGATGGAGCCCACTGGGAGAGTAAGAGCAAAGGGAAGGATAATGGACCCAGCTCACACAGTGTATTTTTATGGGTTTACTATAACTGTGCATGTGTGTGTTTCTGTGTGTGTACAGAGAAATTCACTGACCCATTTCTCATTGTAAAAGGCTGGAGTTCTCCATACTTTTCACAGGATGGCCATGGAAGGCCTCTACAGGCTTCCCAGTTAGCACATTTGGTTCCATAAAAGTTGTGGGAATGTATGTTTTGGGATTCACATTGGTTGTGGGAACGAAGCCATACGTTTCCTGACCGGTAAAACTGAAAGTTTTTTAAACATTCTGAGAACAGAAGTATTTTGGGTGAACTTTTTTAAAACTCAGATAGGACACATGGAAATGCATTTACTTAGGCATTATTTGTGTCACAGCATTAGTGATATTCGATCCTATAATCTTCTGTTCTCTGTCCATGGAATTAGTCCACTGCACCACAAGGATGGAGCTAGAATGCCATGATTTTTACGCATACAAAGCTGTTTATTTTATTATTTACAAACAGATCCCATTTCAAAGGAAACAAGCACTCATTAAGATCAGGTGTGGCCGATTAGTGGGCTCGGCCAACACCACTGAACACACTTAACAAGATAGAGGATAGAGAGAGTTTTGTTGATGCTTAGAACGGAATGTGTATGTTTTAAAATAACATTCTTAGAACATTCTCTGAACACTACTAAAGTTTTCTTGTGGTTTTATGGAATGTTTTCTTCAAATTCTGAAAATGGAATTCATGTTTTTAATTAACATTCTTAGAATGTTCTCTGAAAGTTACGAAAAGTTTTTTAACGTTCTCTGAAAAATGTGAGAACATGACTTTAAAGAGAACCATAAGGAAATGTAGGAAATGCAGTGGCGTGTATTCATGGTTGCTAAGGGAATCCAGGCTTCCCCAAATATTAGACTTTAATATATATATATATATATATATATATATATATATATATATATTATAAAATGTATCTTTCATCTCTCTGTGTTTTCATAATTTTCTGTCAATTCGCAAGTGGCTGAATCTCACAGGAGAAATCATCCAAAGGAGGGAAACAGCGCCCCTCTGTCGCAGTATGTTTAGCTCATGTATCTGATGCTGTCTGGAACAAAAGAGTCTGTTGTCGCCGTAGTATTTGATTGATTGATGCCTCCCTTGATAAAAAAAATAGCAACAGCAAAACACCCTCCAAGGGAGGCCAGTTGTTTGGATTTGGCTTCACACTAATCAAATCACATCCTGAGAAAAACGTCATCATTGTCAGAAAAACTTGTCTGTTTCTTGTCTGCGTGTGTTGATGTCCTGCAGTAGCTAGCTTGCTAAATCAGCCTTTTCCTAAGCCATGGATGGAGATGGGGATTTGGACTTAATTCTCTCTACAGGCCAATGATTATGACGGCGATTCTGATCTAACCATAAATTCATATATTGTTCCACTGGCCTGAGACTATTGAAGTTCAAAATGTAGCCTAGATGTAGCCTAGTAGGCTCACATTAACTAGCTAGCTAATTTAGCTGGTTCATTGTTGTCCATGCGAAAAAGTTATGCTAGCAAGCATTTTAGCTAGGTAGCCTATGAAAACTACAACTAAAAGCGTACAGAGCCATAGACCATTTTGTCAACATGAAAGAGAGGAGGACGCATTGGCTCTAAACAGACAGTATATGGTGGCAGACTATCTGACCACTGTGACTGATAGAAAACTGAAACTGAAAACTTTCCCAAAATTATCATTGAGCCAGTGAAAAGTGTAATGTAATGTCATTCATATTTCCTGTTTTGTCTCTCAGTCATGTTGAGAGAGAGAGAGAGAGAGAGAGAGAGAGAGAGAGAGAGAGAGAGAGAGAGAGAGAGAGAGAGAGAGAGAGAGAGAGAGAGAGAGAGAGAGAGAGAGAGAGAGAGAGAGAGAGAGAGAGAGAGAGAGAAAGAAAGAAAGAGATAGAGAGAGAGAGAGAGAGAGAGAGAGAGAGAGAGAGAGAGAGAGAGAGAGAGAGAGAGAGAGAGAGAGAGAGAGAGAGAGAGAGAGAGAGAGAGAGAGAGAGAGAGAGAGAGAGAGAGAGAGAGAGAGAGAGAGAGAGAGAGAGAGAGAGAGAGAGAGAGAGAAAGTGAGAGAGAGAGAGAGGAAGTGAGAGAGAGCGAGAGAGAGAGAGAGAGAGAGAAAGTAGAGAGAGAGAGAGAGAGAGAGAGAGAGAGAGAGAGAGTGTGTGATAGCAATAAATGAATCAGGGTCCTTGGATATCCTGTAATAATTGGCTGTTGAGACCGTTCACTACAAAGCTATCATGCCCATTTGGTTGGTGCTGGGGAACAGAGCTTAGGTATCCCACATCACCCATTCATATTGCCTCATACCCTCAGCTGGCCAGACAAATCACCGTCCCTGCTCAAGGTTATTTCTCTGCTGGTCATAATGTGCCCTGCATTCTTTCCCTAACTATAACCCTTACCGCTAGGCAAGTAAGGGTTAGGGTTGAGCTGGGGTGTGGACATGAAGCTAGGGTTAGGGTTGGTTGGGGTTAGCATTCTCTTTCACTACTCTCTCTCTCTCTCTCTCTCTCTCTCTCTCTCACACACACACACACACACACACACACACACACACACACACACACACACTCTATCTCTCTCACTTTCTATTTTTCTCCCTGTCTCCTCTCTCTCTCTATCTCAGGAGAGCATTAGTCCCCAATCGATGTTCATACTGAGACATGTGCCACAAGACTTCATTACACTGTGACAGAGTCTCTGTAATCAAATAGACAGATAGTATCAACTTCCCAACACGCTGATGACACCATGCTCTGTACACTTGCATGGTGCAGAAGCACCACCCATCTCTTGTTGGAAGTTACTGACCTCTCAGTGAGACTGTGCATGCTGGATTTCAAACCTCACACTAAAGATATAAAGATCTGTTTATACACTTGAGACTGAAGAGTACAGACAGAAAGTACAGATAGACCACTGCCTGGTATATAATGGTACAATGGTGGCTGACAAAGGGATTACCCAACCAAAGAGTAAAGCTGATGTGAGAGACAACCTCAGAGGAAGGACATGACATCCCTACAAAGAGAATCAGATGGTTACAAAGAAAACTCTACCAGTAAAGTAACATCTACACCTGTTGAGTTTCTGTACATGCAGTTCACTGACAACCCCAGGATCCACTGAACTCAATGAATGAAATAAGAGTGGTCATAATGCTACTAGAATGGCTGTAACATTCCCTCAGAGACTATGTTCCTCTCACAGGGACTATTACCATACACTCAGTTTAAGTGGTCTGTAACCTTTATCGGATACACACAGACCTCTGGGCCAGGGGACAGTGGAGAGATAAGACTAATTACACATAAAACACAACACAACAACACGCAGCATGACACATAAACAAGGAAATGGATACTTCCTGTTTATGCATTCACAAGCATTGACTGCTCCTTGGTACATAGAAGATGGCCTTTGTCATAGAGCCTGCTGATGTCATAGAGACACACACATTCCTTTGGCTGAACTATAGAACTGCAGCTGATTCGTTCTCACTGCAGTGTGAAATTGAATGGTTGTGTCGAACATTTCATGAAACCAACTTTGGCATAGAAAATACCTGAGGAAATAGTTATAATGTTTTATTAGCTATATATTTAAAATTCAGAGATGACCCACTGCTAAAAATCAACACCCCCCAAATGTCCCCTGTATTGACTATTGATTTGCAACAATGAACTGCTGCTACTCTACTGTCTGTTGGACATGTGTGAAGCATTGTATGACTGGATCAATACCATCACCAGCTCCACAAAAACCCATCAGTCTATACTGTAGACTGCACACACACACAAACACACACACATGCACACACACGCATACGCACACACGCATGCGCACACACACACACACATACACACACACAGTGTGTCTGTGCCTTCAGCTCTTCTCCTGAGGCATGGCTCCATCTGGTGGGAGAGTAACAGCCTGGTAATCCCATTCAGAAGTCAGTCCCCTACCCTCTCTCCTCTCTCACAGACAGCCTCCCTCTCCAGCAACACTGACCCCTGCAGGCCCAGGCCGGGAGCTGCATCTGACAAAGAGATGTAATATCCCTTTAAGTCAGATTTCCTCATCCCACCCACAAGCCTGCCCACAAACTCTCTCAAACACAGACACACACATTCACAACAGTGTTCCCTGCTGTCCAAGACAGAGTACTGCAGGAGATGGATACATGTAATACTGGGTTGCTTTGATAGGAGTATGACATCACAAACAATTGCAACCATCAAACATAATGTTCCCTGCATTCGAATCTAACACTAACTGTCTGGCATTCCAGGTGAGTACCTCATGAAGCTGGTTGAGAGAATGCCAAGAGTGTGCAAAGCTGTCATCAAGGTAAAGGGTGGCTACTTTGAAGAATCTCAAATATAAAATATATTTTGATTTGTTTAACACTTTTTGGGACCCTACATTATTCCTTATGTGTTATTTCATATTTTTGATGTCTTCACTATTATTCTACAATGTAGAAAATAGTTTTAAAAAATAAAGAAAAACCCTTGAATGAGTAGGTGTGTCCAAACTTTTGACTGGTAGTGTACTTCAACATTTCTACAATCCCCTTCCCCCATCCCCTTGTTTTTCTGTAACCAGAGACCAAAACGTACTCTGTGAAAAAAGCCCCCTACTTCACTACTGGAAGAGAAATACGTCCCTCTCCTGCCTTTGCTTTTTCTCTCTAGTACACATACAGAGGCTACTCAGGCTGAGAGTATCAAATGACATGGAAGCTGGACTTTGGGGGATGTGGGGGAGGGGGATACAGGCAGAGGGAGAGAGAGCGTGATTGGGTGAATAAGTGTGTTATTCTTATTATATTCATTGTCTCAACATAGTAAACACGGTGACTCATGTATACACACTCATACTTTCATACACACACAGACAGAAACTCATTGTCTGTCCCAGGGAGAGGCAGCAGCAGGGGAGACTGAGCTGAGTTGAGTTGAATGTAGCAGCCTATGATTAGAAACAGATGTGCAGCGTCAAGCAACTGGAGCAAAAATGGAGCAGGCTCTCTGAGAGGCTGCATAATGAGGCCAACATTAAACTGCTCTCGCTCTCTTTCTCTCTACCACACAGATACGCACACATACAGTCAGGACCAGTATGATGGTATGATGGCCAGACAGTTAATGTTCGATTCGGTGTGTAATCATATCACTGCTTCAGGATTACAGGGTTACACAGAGGAACAAGAGTCATGAGGATTGACCTGACAACACCTCAGTCACACTGTCTTTCATCCCCCTCTATTCCTACCTCTCAGCTCACTCCTACCCTCTCTCCTTGGTTACATGTCCTCCAGTTCACTGATGTGTTTCCATTCTCCCTCTTACCACCTCCTTTTGTCTCAGCTTTTCTTTCATCTTCTTCTGGGGAATAGAGAATCAGGTCCGTGAGGCGCAGCGTTCCCAGCCGAGGGGGCCCAGATAACCGGATGTTTGTTCCTGACGCTGTCCGCATTCCCGTCGGACCCTGGCCTTTGTGCGACTTCCCTGACGTCTCCGTGTTCATCGCCACCTGTACAGAGCAATATCGAAGAGCCCTCACTGCTGCTCGATCATCCTATTTTTCCAACCTAATTGAGGAGAATAAGAACAATCCAAAATGTATATTTGATACTGTTGCATTTCCTCCTTCCATTTCCAACTCTCCCTTTTCCCAAACTCAGTTTAACTTTTCTCATTTGGGACAGAGTTTCCATTCTCTATTCCGTCCCTCTCTCTGAAGAGATTTCACAGAAATAACCTTCCTTTCACTCCCGGGTTTATAGCTAGTACTCAGAGACCATGTCCCGAAAGTTATCTCCCCATATGCCCAAAATACTCCCCACCCCCACCCCCCAATCCACACACACACACTGAACGGTGTGTGAAGATGGCAGCAGATTAACCCCTCCCTGGTGTGTGCCCACTTTCCCAGCAGAGCAGCAGTAGGAGGGCTGTAATCGTGGGGGGACCCCCAGCCTTAACATCCCCAACCCTTACATCCCTGTCCTCAACTCACCACTGTGTCCTACTCTGATAAGAGGATTTACCATCTCCCTCTCTCTCTCTCCCTTCATTTCTCTCTCTAACTCTCTCTTTATAAACCCCACATCACTTAGCTCCCCATAAAACCATTCCACAGATGACACGTGTGTATTTTTGTGTCCAAATATGTTTCTTATCATGTGGATTGTGGCCAGTGTGCTGGTATTTGTGTGGAAACTGTGTGGAATTAGTACTATTGCTGATAAGGAATCAGCTTACTTCAAGGCTCTTCCCAGCATGCTGCATTCCAGCAGTAAGCCTGCAGTGTGAGTAGAGGAGGTGTACTGTGTGCTTGGAGCTCCCCCAACTGGCTTCTACAGAGACCATGCAGGCCAGGGGAAATGACCATTATAAACCAGGTTAAATACTGTCATACAGTTTTTTACAATCACTTTGGCACTAATTTCAGAACCTTGATGTAATTTTTCAAAACTCTAGACACAAATATCACAACCAATGATCAAAATGCACATTTTTCAAAACTCTAACACTTTTTTCAATTGCTTGGATAAAATACACATAAAACTAAGATCATTTGTTCATTTAACAAAAATCACCTGTTCAATATGACACAACTTAACATCAAAGTACTACTATTTCAAAAGGCAATTCACACATTACATTTTAGATGTGTCTATTCATTTCATTACAATTATCCAACTATCAATTGATACAACTGCTCAAAATGATAAGTAACTGTTGCATTACTCTTAATGCATAGTTGTATGGAAACAGACAAACAATATTCCATGTTTAGATCATGAAAGTTTCAAGATAACGAGATTCATTGTCACCAATTAGCGTGGAGCATGAACCAATTAGACTACATTATCTATGGATGTAATATTTCATCATCATTCTTTATCAGACACCGTTTCTATGGTCCCATGTACCACCTTTTCAGACTATTTACAGTATTGACAGTACTGCACTGTATGGATGCAGGCCCTTGTAATTGCTTGTCCAATTCTGCCAACTCGTTACTGATGATTGAGTTCACATTGTGGAACGATTATATAAAGAATTGATTGGGATCCACTTGCAACAACATAGCGATACGTACTGTAACATGGAGCCGGCAGGTGATCCAGGTCACAATAGAGGTCAAGCAGTGGTGGGAGGAAGACGTGTTGGTCAAAGGAATGGCAGGGGACAAGCACCCCTTCTGAGAGGTGGTCGTGGGCCTCGTTTGAGAGGTGTGGGGGAACGTGGTAGAGGACAAGGCCACGGACCAAGACAGCGGCAGGAACAGCAAAGAGTGTCCAATGAAATCCGAGCAATAGTTGTAGACCATGTCATAAATCATGGCATGACAATGACTGAGGCGGCTACAATGATACAACCAAACCTCAGAAGGTCAACCGTGGCCTCAATAATCAGAACTTTCCGCAACGAGAACCGGTAAGTCGTCAGCATGCACTAAACATTTTGTTACTCTCAATTGTCAAATGACTGCATACCAATGTGTATCACAGAGTAGGTAAGTGTCTTTTTACTGTAATGTTCCCTGTAGAATTGAGACTAGGCCAAATAGGGGAGGCAGAGGCAAAATTCTGACTGACCAACAAGAGCAGGCTGTGGTCGATTTGGTTAGGGCCAGAAATTATATTCGCCTTACAGAAATTCGCCAGCATATCTTGGACAATGAAGACATTAACAATGTGGAATCCATAAGTTTGCCGACTATTGCATGCATGCTGAAAAGGCACCAGGTGTCTTTAAAACAACTATACCGTGTGCCTTTTGAAAGAAATGCAGACAGAGTGAAGCAAATGAGGGCTGAGTATGTTCAGGTATGTTCAGTTTCAAGATGGCTGTTGTAATAAAATTCCCTAATAATTCTACATTGTACAGTAAACAGTAAATCTCTTTCCAAAATGTATTTTTAGAGGGTGATGGAGCTGGATGCTGATGACAACCATCACAAATTCATATATTTGGATGAGGCAGGCTTTAACCTGGCCAAGACAAGGAGGAGAGGTCGGAATTTCATTGGCCAGCGGGCAACCATCCAAGTACCTGGACAACGTGGGGCCAACATTACCATGTGTGCGGCTATATCAGAAGATGGTGTGGTGGGACGCAGACCTCGTATTGGATCATATAATGCAGCTCTCCTTGTAACCTTCCTTGATGAGCTCGATCAGGTCTGTAGAGCTGATGGCGTGACCTATGTCATTGTGTGGGATAATGTCAGGTTCCACCATGCTCATATGGTGCAAGCATGGTTTCAGGCCCATGCACAATTTACCACCCTGTATTTACCCCCATACTCTCCTTTCCTTAACCCGATTGAGGAATTTTTCTCCACATGGAGATGGAAGGTTTATGATAGGCGCCCTCATGAACAAGTCACTCTTCTCCAGGCCATGGATGACGCATGCAATGACATCACGGCAGACCAGTGTCAGGCCTGGATTAGCCATGCCCGAAGGTTTTTTCCAAGATGTTTGGCTAATGAAAACATCCATTGTGATGTAGTTGAGAACCTGTGGCCAAATCCACAAGACAGAGTTGATGAAAATGTAGAAGTACAGTAATCACTCCTATGTTTTACTTTTTACAGTACAAGCAAGCAAGTTGAGGAACACTGCATTTGATGTTTTACAGTACTGTATTGTTTTTCATCAATATATTTCAGATTTTGTTCAATGATTCCACTGTGTCTGTAGTATTCTCTCTACTACTGCAGTACTTTTACAGGGATGTATTTACATGTAGTACCATAATGAAACATGTATCACCTATTTTGTACTACAATATTTAAGGATTGTACAAACAATGACACAGTGTAACTATCGATTGCTTGTGTGTGGGTGATCTAAATTAACGTTTAATTGGTATTTCACAATAAATTTGTTTTTTGAACCAATGATTGTGCAAGTGCAAGATTTATTTTAAAGATATGAATGCACAATGCAATGTTTTGAACATTGGACAGCCTGTGTTACAAGTGATGACCGTTTTGTGTCTAGAGTTTTGAAAAATGACGTCAAGGTTCTGAAATTAGTGCCAAAGTGATTGTAAAAAACTGTAATAAACACAGGATTTTTGCTGACAACGAATAACAAACACACACGGCAGGTAGCTTAGTGGTTAAGAGCATTGTGCCAGTAACCGAAAGGTCGCTGGTTCTAATCCCCGAGCCGACTAGGTGAAAAATCTGATGTGCCCTTGAGCAAGGCACTTAACCCTAATTGCTCCTCTAAGTCGCTCTGGATAAGAGTGTCTGCTAAATGACAAATCCAGTGGTGTGAAAAAGTGTTTGCCCCCTTCCTGATTTGTTATTTGTTTGTCACACTTAAATGTTTCAGATCATCAAACAAATTTAAATATTAGTCAAAGATAACACAAGTAAACACAAAATGCAGTTTTGAAATTAAGGTTGTTATTATTAAGGGAAAACAAAATCCAAACCTACATGGCCCTGTGTGAAAAAGTGTTTGCCCCCCCTGTTATAACACAACTCAACTGTGGTTTATCACACCTGAGTTCAATTCCTCTAGCCACACCCAGGCCTGATTACTGCTACACCTGTTCTCAATCAAGGAATCACTTAAATAGGACCTGCCTGACAAAGTGAAGTAGACCAAAATATCCTCAAAAGCTAGACATCATGCCGAAATTCAGGAACAAATGAGAAAGAAAGTAATTGAGATCCATTAGTCTGGAAAAGGTTATAAAGCCATTTCTAAAGCTTTGGGACTCCAGTGAACCACAGTGAGACTCATTATCCCCAAATGGCGAAAACATGGAACAGTGGTGAACCTTCCCAGGCGTGGCAGGCCGACCAAAATTACCCCAAGAGCGCAGCGACGACTCATCCAAGAGGTCACAAAAGACCCCACAACAACATCCAAAGAGCTGCAGGCCTCACTTGCCTCAGTTAAGGTCAGTGTTCATGACTCCACCATAAGAAAGAGACTGGGCAAAAATGGCCTGCATGGCAGAGTTCCAAGACGAAAACCACTGCTGATCAAAAAGAACATTAAGGCTTGTCTCATTTTTGCCAGAAAACATCTTGATGATCCCCAAGACCTTTGGGAAAATACTCTGTGGACTGACGAGACAAGAGTTGAACTTTTTGGAAGGTGTGTGTCCCATTACATCTGGCGTAAAAGTAACACCGCATTTCAGAAAAAGAACATCATACCAACAGTAAAATATGGTGGTGGTAGTGTGATAGTCTGGGCCTGTTTTGCTGCTTCAGGACCTGGAAGACTTTCTGTGATAAATGGAACCATGAATTCTGCTATCTACCAAAAAATCCTGAAGGTGAATGTCCGGCCATCTGTTCGTGACCTCAAGCTGAAGCGAACTTGGGATCTGCAGCAGGACAATGATCCAAAATACACCAGCAAGTCCACCTCTGAATGGCTGAAGAAAAACAAAATGAAGACTTTGGAGTGGCCTAGTCAAAGTCCTGACCTGAATCCTATTGAGATGCTGTGGCATGACCTTAAAAAGGCAGTTCATGCTCGAAAACCCTCCAATGTGGCTGAATTACAACAATTCTGCAAAGATGAGTGGGCCAAAATTCCTCCACAGCGCTGTAAAAGACTCATTGCAAGTTATCGGAAACGCTTGATTGCAGTTGTTGCTGCTAAGGGTGGCCCAACCAGTTATTAGGTTGTAGGGGGCAATCACTTTTTCACACAGGGCCATGTGGGTTTGGATTTTGTTTTCCCTTAATAATAACAACCTTCATTTCAAAACTGCATTTTGTGTTTACTTGTGTTATCTTTGACTAATATTTAAATTTGTTTGATGATCTGAAACATTTAAGTGTGACAAACATGCAAACAAATAAGAAATCAGGAAGGGGGCAAACACTTTTTCACACCACTGTATGTTCCCTTTTGATTTGAACTTGGTAAAGTGTCTCATCTCTAATGGAAATGATGCACTCCCACATGAAAGGGCTGAGACAAACAGAAAGGGGGAGGTGTGTGTGCTTGCGTACGGATGTGTGTGTGTGTGTTTGTGTGTGCTTGCGTACGGATGGGTGTGTGTGTGTGTGTTGTGTGTGTGATGTTCATTACAAGAGTCAGACTGTGGTATATGACTCAGACTGCTGGATGGCTACAATAGACTCTGGGCTACAGTTGAGTCTTTGTTACCTCAGGATACAAGAGTGACCTTGTCTTTGACATTTGTCAATGAAGTCAACAGAGTGGATGTCCCTGAATGTCCCCCAGCGAGGTTCCCATGATCACTGAGCATGCGAGTCACACACTGAGCACAGTAGACAGAGAATTAGACCTAAAGTTTACAAAGAGTATGTCCCTTCTCATCTCAAATGAGAGTTACCATATTTTACAGGTTACGTGGAGAAAAATAAGAGTGGGATGTGTGTGAAGTGAAGTAATAACTGAGCTAAATAGTTGTGTGAAGTGAAGTAATGAGTCAGGTATATAGCTGTGTGAAGTGAAGTAATGAGTCAGGTATATAGCTGTGTGAAGTAAAGTAATGAGTGAGCTATATAGTTGTGTGAAGTGAAGTAATGAGTGAGCTATATAGTTGTGTGAAGTGAAGTAATGAGTGAGCTATATAGCTGTGTGAAGTAATGAGTCAGCTATATAATTGTGTGAAGTGAAGTAATGAGTGAGCTATATAGTTGTGTGAAGTAAAGTAATGAGTGAGCTATATAGTTGTGTGAAGTGAAGTAATGAGTGAGCTATATACAGTGGGGGAAAAAAGTATTTAGTCAGCCACCAATTGTGCAAGTTCTCCCACTTAAAAAGATGAGAGAGGCCTGTAATTTTCATCATAGGTACACGTCAACTATGACAGACAAAATGAGAAAAACTAATCCAGAAAATCACATTGTAGGATTTTTAATGAATTTATTTGCAAATTATGGTGGAAAATAAGTATTTGGTCACCTACAAACAAGCAAGATTTCTGGCTCTCACAGACCTGTAACTTCTTCTTTAAGAGGCTCCTCTGTCCTCCACTCGTTACCTGTATTAATGGCACCTGTTTGAACTTGTTATCAGTATAAAAGACACCTGTCCACAACCTCAAACAGTCACACTCCAAACTCTACTATGGCCAAGACCAAAGAGCTGTCAAAGGACACCAGAAACAAAATTGTAGACCTGCACCAGGCTGGGAAGACTGAATGTGCAATAGGTAAGCAGCTTGGTTTGAAGAAATCAACTGTGGGAGCAATTATTAGGAAATGGAAGACATACAAGACCACTGATAATCTCCCTCGATCTGGGGCTCCACGCAAGATCTCACCCCCGTGGGGTCAAAATGATCACAAGAACGGTGAGCAAAAATCCCAGAACCACACGGGGGGACCTAGTGAATGACCTGCAGAGAGCTGGGACCAAAGTAACAAAGCCTACCATCAGTAACACACTACGCCGCCAGGGACTCAAATCCTGCAGTGCCAGACGTGTCCCCCTGCTTAAGCCAGTACATGTCCAGGCCCGTCTGAAGTTTGCTAGAGCGCATTTGGATGATCCAGAAGAGGATTGGGAGAATGTCATATGGTCAGATGAAACCAAAATATAACTTTTTGGTAAAAACTCAATTTGTCGTGTTTGGAGAACAAAGAATGCTGAGTTGCATCCAAGGAACACCATACCTACTGTGAAGCATGGGGGTGGAAACATCATGCTTTGGGGCTGTTTTTCTGCAAAGGGACCAGGACGACTGATCCGTGTAAAGGAAAGAATGAATGGGGCCATATATCGTGAGATTTTGAGTGAAAACCTCCTTCCATCAGCAAGGGCATTGAAGATGAAACGTGGCTGGGTCTTTCAGCATGACAATGATCCCAAACACACCGCCCGGCAACGAAGGAGTGGCTTCGTAAGAAGCATTTCAAGGTGCTGGAGTGGCCTAGCCAGTCTCCAGATCTCAACCCCATAGAAAATCTTTGGAGGGAGTTGAAAGTCTGTGTTGCCCAGCGACAGCCCCAAAACATCACTGCTTTAGAGGAGATCTGCATGGAGGAATGGGCCAAAATACCAGCAACAGTGTGTGAAAACCTTGTGAAGACTTATAGAAAACGTTTGACCTGTGTCATTGCCAACAAAGGGTATATAACAAAGTATTGAGAAACTTTTGTTATTGACCAAATACTTAATTTCCACCATAATTTGCAAATACATTCATAAAAAATCCTACAATGTGATTTCCTGGATTTATTTTTCTCATTTTGTCTGTCATAGTTGACGTGTACCTATGATGAAAATTACAGGCCTCTCTCATCTTTTTAAGTGGGAGAACTTGCACAATTGGTGGCTGACTAAATACTTTTTTTCCCCACTGTAGTTGTGTGAAGTGAAGTAATGAGTGAGCTATATAGCTGTGTGAAGTAATGAGTCAGCTATATAATTGTGTGAAGTGAAGTAATGAGTGAGCTATATAGTTGTGTGAAGTAAAGTAATGAGTGAGCTATATAGTTGTGTGAAGTAAAGTAATGAGTCAGCTATATAGTTGTGTGAAGTGAAGTAATGAGTGAGCTATATAGTTGTGTGAAGTAAAGTAATTAGTGAGCTATATAGTTGTGTGAAGTGAAGTAATGAGTGAGCTATATAGTTGTGTGAAGTAAAGTAATGAGTGAGCTATATAGTTGTGTGAACTGAAGTAATGAGTGAGCTATATAGCTGTGTGAAGTGAAGTAATGAGTGAGCTATATAGTTGTGTGAAGCCACCTCAACATTTGTTTCTCACCTGACATACACAGGCTGGTTTGCATTTGGAGTAATCACTCCGTCAGGTTCAGAACATGGAGTGTGGGAGAGGGGGAGGGGGTAAGGAAGCAAGGACAGGACTGACAGCTACAGTATCCCTGGTTGGGGAGAGAGAGAGTAACAGTTGGAGAGAGAGCAGGCAGGGAGAACTCCATGAATAGACACAGCATGGTGACTCACTGCTGTTACGAACAGTGGCAGAGTAGACAGGGAACCAGTGTGAGAGAACACACACATGCAAATACTTTTTTCCATATACAGGCATTTGTATTTGAACCCAGGTCTGATACACTTGTGCGGCTACAAATTGCACAATTTCACAGTGAAATTGAAAAGTACTTCCATAATCAAATTAAACGCTTCAGCTTTAATGAAGCTACCACCTGTTACCCCAGTCATTAATCTCCATAGAAACATGATTCTGGGCCAATGAGCTACCTAGTGTCCACTACCAATTTTCTGTCCAATTGACCCTTTCAATTTGTCTTCAGATAACATTATGAACACCTGCCTGTCTTTCCATGACATAGACTGACCAGGTGAATCCAGGTGAAAGCTATGATCCCTTATTGATGTCACTTGTTAAATCCACCTTGATCAGTGTGGATGAAGGGGAGGAGACAGGTTAAATAAGGATTTTCAAGCTTTGAGACAATTGAGACATGGATTGTGTATGTGTGCCATTCAGAGGGTGAATGGGCAAGACAAAAAAATGGAAGTGCCTTTGAATGGGGTCTGGTAGTAGATGCCAGGCGCACTTAGTTTGTGTCAAGATCTGGCAGCACCCAAAGGTCATGCAGCCAACTTGACACAACTGTGGGAAGCATTGGAGTCAACATGGGCCAGCATCCCTATGGAATTCTTTCGACATGTTCCTAATGTTTTGTGGACTCAGTGTAACTATATTATTATGTTTAAACTCCTATTCTCAGTGCAACATGTCTTCTCAGTTTTTAGGCACATGCATACGCTCTGGCAGCTGGCCAGGGGTTTATCATTTTGGTGAGCGGGGGTGACACCAGCAGCTGGGACACTTTAAGGGGACCCCCCTCCCCCTGCTCTGGGGTCCACAGGCAGACACAGAGAGCACTCAATACTCTGAGAGCATTGGAATGCCATAAATGGAGGGAGCAGCTGTTGCTCAGACAACAGGACCCTGTAAAGAGCTGTGTTCTGCATTTTAGCATAGCCACTTGTGTTGATAGTGAAGACTAAAAACAATGTATAATTGTGTTGTTGCACTGTAGGCTATACTGAGTTTATTACTATTACTATTATCGTGTGTAAGTGGTTGTGGGCTTGTGGTGAATGATTTGAAGGAGTCAGGCGCAGGAGGGCAAATCACAGAATAAAAGGTTTATTCTGAATACAGTAGTACGCAGCAATGCGTCAAACACTCCAGTGCTGAAAACAGGCGCACTGGAAACAACGAAGCACACAGGTGAAAATAACCCAGCGATACAAAATAACAAAGAGCTCCACAGAGCTAAACAAACCTCCACAATAAACAATCACACACAAAGACAAGGGGGCAGAGGGAACACTTATACAGGTACTGATGAGGGGATATGAAACAGGTGTGTGTAATAAACAAGACAAAACAAATGTAATGATGAGATGAGGAGCGGCAGTGGCTAGAAGGCCGGTGATGACGAACGCCGAAGCCTGCCCGAACAAGGAGAGGAGGCAGCTTTGGAGGAAGTCGTGACAGGGCTAGTATGTATCACATGTTTGTTGTGTATGACAGCATCCTTTATGAAAATCAAGGTCAAACCCTCAGGCCTGTGCTCCCTCATGAAACCATGTGACTGATGCAGCTCCCTCCTGACCTTGGATGAGACTGTCAATTTATGTGTGTGTGTGTGTGCGTGCATGTGTGTTTTGGTGTGTGTACTGTATGTGCGTGTGTAGGGGGGGGTGCTTGCGTGTGTATACATGTGAGCAGTGTCTGCAATGGGGCAAGCAGTGTCTGTTTAAATACCAAAAGCTAAGCCAAAAATTATACTTTTTTTAGTTATAGTGTTACACGCACTGTGAGCATGTCTATGTTTGTGTTGCGTGTGTTTGTGAGAGAGTGTGTGTGTGCTTATAAATGAGTGATGGTATGACAGCCTCAGCACAGAGAAAGTTAGGAGCATCATTTGCCTGTGGATTGATGATACAGTAAGTATGATAGGGCTAACTGTGGTGCTAATTTATTTGGCCTGCAATGGAAGGAAGTGGAGAGAGCTCACACAGGGAGAGGAGAGACAGATGGGAGATTTCACTGATCCAGAACTGCTCTCCCCACGCTGAGTCAAAGAGCAGCCCTTTAAATCCTCCCATCCCCCCCACCTCACCGCAATCTCTGTGTGTGTGTGTGTGTGTGTGTGTGTGTGTTTGTGTGCGCACGCGCGAGAGAGAGAGCGTTTGTGTGAGTATGTGCATTAATTCCTCTATGGATGTAGTAGATACTGGCATGTGTAGATGCTTAAAAACAAACTGCAGTAAATGATTAGTCATAAAATGGTTTCGGTGTGGGGGTGGTAAAATGGCCACTCTCTCAGCGGTAGACTCTCCCATTCATGGTTCAACATTACCCCCTACTGCATTCTTCTGGAACTGACACAGACCAGAGAGATAAAAAGACAGAGAGGTTCTATTCAGTCCTGCTAGGGGCAGACAGAGACCCATGATGGTCCTCGTGATGACCACTCAGCTGAGCCTCTGCTCTCTGCTCTCTGCTCTCTGCCCTTGGATGTGCTCACTGAATGGGCCTCTGTGTGACTGGCTCAGATCTCAGACAGAATGATAGACACAAGGTCTATGAAACACTTCTGCTAACGGATCCAATCAATCAGGAATGTGAGAATCCTTTGTCTGATTCTCTATGTGTTAGTGTAAATCTGCCTCTGACCAGGACTAGTCCCTAACCAGGATTAGTCTTGTATTCTAGTTCAGTCGACATAATCACTGTAACTGAGTACCACAAAGTAAAAAATTCACATTTAACACACAAACTCACATGCATGCATGGACACACATACACATATGCGCACACAAACACACACACTCGTCGCACAACACAGCTGTGCTATGAGATAAAACAGTCACACAATAACTCATATGCTGAACACACACATTCCATGTATAACTCAGCCAATGTTAGGCCTATCCCTCATCCCTCGCTCCTCCCTTGCTTCCCTCTGTCCTTGGCTCTTTCCTTAAAAGGCCTGAAGCAGTGAGCCAGGACAGCGAGGGAGTGAGAGGGACTTATCCTGGACTGAATTGCATTTTCTGACTAAATGAATGTTTTTGCAATGCTGCTATGTTTATCCACATCTCCACATGTTCTCTGACTACACATACAGAGATAACTCTTAAGAGTCTTCTCCTCTCTCTTTGAATCCTACCACTGCTCTCCTCTCATGTGGTTAGATCTCTCTCTGAGTAGAGAGACGCCACATGTGCTCCCTCCATTGTTCCCACAGCAGCCAAGCAAGACTCAAGAGCGTTCTCTATTGGTCACAAAGAAGAACTGCAGCGCTGCCCCTCACATCAAATTATACTCTGTAGAAGTTTAACTATCAACAATTAATATTTTTGGACAGAAACACTGAATCTGTCACTGTGAAAACCAAACTGTGTTGCATTTATGTTGTAAGTATGAATGGGGGAATCTGTGAACTACTGAAAAGTCAAAAACACTGATGTGTGACAAGAGTTAAACAAAGGTAAAACAGCACAGATGCCTTTTTGTACTTCAATAATATAAAGTGAACACAATAACCTATAAGATATTGAACAGAAGGTGTTATTCTTATCCACTGTGTGTGAGTGACTATGAATGCTTGTGTGAGTCAGCAGATGTGAATGCTTATTTTTCATATTCAAAGTTTAACCTGTTCTTCTCTAAATCTATGCAGCCTAGTCCCTTTAAACTTTAAAACCCCTCACAATAACAAAGTGTATGCGGGCTTGGCGTAGTTGGGGGTGGTGGGGGTGTTTGTCTTTGTAAGGTGGAGGGTGTCATGTTTACAGGGCACTATGGTGCTGGTTGCTAGGGGTGACGGCACAAAGGAAAATAAGGGGTTGGGGCTGACTCACTGAATGGCCTCTTGCCATCCTGTTTTCTAGAGAAAGGCAGGAAGAAAATGGAGGCAGCTGGGAAGCAGGAAATGTCTGACTCACTGGCAGATGGCCGGGTGAGGCCAGGGAGATGGGGGCTAGCAGCGAGGGATGGGCCCTGACAGGAAATGGGAGGGCCAGGTGGGAGGGGAGGGGTTAGGGGCGGGGTTTAGGAGCTGCTCACTTGCGCACATCTGGTGTCCGTTTGATGCAACTGCAGGCTGGAATCCTTCAAAATTATATTTGTAAACTTTAAAGTCAGATATATTCATGTTAAGATACAAATAAAAATACTTAATTATTCTCTAAAAATAGATCTGGTTTGGATGCAAAAAGTTTATGTCTTTAATTTGTTTGTAGACTTCTAGTTTGGACATAGGAAAACATTGAATTAGGTATAAGCCCATACATTTTCAAATTGTGGTTTTAAAGTGTGCAAGTGAAGCTGGGTTATGTTATTTTTGTTGTGAGAGGCTATTTCATACCTCAAATTGCACATTGTATATAAACTTAAACCTTGCTATAAGATATCCTTACTGACCTCCACACATAGCAAATATACAGCACCAGTCAAAAGTTTGGACACACCTACTCATTGAAGTGTTTATCATTCTTTTTACTATTTTCTACATTTTAGGATAATAGTGAAGACATCAAAACTATCAAATAACACATATGGAATCTGATTGGCTCAACTGATTGGCTCAAACTCATTAAGATGGAAAGAAATTCCACAAATTAACTTTTAAGATGGCACACCTGTTAATTGAAATGCATTCCAGGTGACTACTTAATGAAGCTGGTTGAGAAAATGCCAATAGTGTGCAAATCTGTCATCAAGGCAAAGGGTGGCTATTTGAAGAATTTGAAATATAAAATATATTTTGATTTTTAAAAACTTTTTTGGTTACTACATGATTCCATATGTGTTATTTCATAGTTCTGATGTCTTCACTATTATTCTACATTGTAAAAAATAGTAAAAATAAAGCCTTGAATGAGTAGGTGTGTCCAAACTTTTGACTGGTAGTGTATGTGTTAACATGGTGAAGTATGGGCCTATATGTAGTACCTCATTTTAAAATGAAATAATTTATTTATTTATAAACACTTACTGTATCTAACACATGCTTTAACCTAGAGTGGGCAGGCCAATGTTACAGTAGGCTACATTGTTAGTTTTTCTTGGATACGTTTTCTTATTGTAATGTTGAAAAAACCTTCTATTTGATTCTATTTAACTTAACTTGGCTAAAAATATCTATAACTTTAAATGGTTGAATAACTTCCATTCATCAATCCATTCACATAACAGGTCTGTGTTGTCTGTCTCCACCTCCCTTGAAAGACCACATAACTAAATATGGGCATTTACTACCCCCTACTGGTCTAAGTGAATAATGCAGCATGTGTTGTAATAATATAATAATAACATGCCATTTAGCAGACGCTTTTATCCAAATCGACTTACAGTCATGTGTGCATACATTTTGTTACGTATGGGTGGTCCCGGGGATCGAACCCACTACCCTGGCGTTACAAGCGCCATGCTCTACCAATTGAGCTACAGAGGACCACATGTTGTGGATCAGAAGTGTGGGTTTGTGTGCATGTGAGCATGTGTGTATCACCGTGTGCATGTGAGTGCAGGTGAGTGTGCACGTGGGAGTGTAGGTGCGTGTGTATATGTCTGTGTGCACCAATAATTAAATGCAACAAGTTTGGTCAAAAGCCCTTCATTGATGTTCATCATCACAACACATTAAAAACAATCTCAAATTGGGAAGAGTAGAATGCCAGTAAAAGTGTTACGGTGATTTGAATCATCATAAATCCTGTAGTTTGCAGGGAGTTGCATAAAAACTACATCTCCCACCTCCAGCTGTAGTATGACTGCATTGGATGCAGACCTAAACTGCATATGGTCACCCCATTCCCCTGAATGAATTATTTGCTGTTCATTCTTGAACAGTGATAGGCCCATAACAGTTGACTGGAGAAAATCACCCATAGTGAAGCTGAAGTGGTAGACCCCTCTCACAGGTGCTGTGAAGCTACCTGGATGTGAGGAAAGCATAGAGATCATCAAGACTTGTGCTGCACACTACATGACTGTACCTGTAGCACATTGACAAAAAAATGTATTATCTTGATTGTCCTAAACAAAATCATGGGGCATCAAATGCAACCTGCCACCAACATCAAGCAGGCTTTACTAGTTGTGCTGATTGTTGTTTTTAAACTTCAGATGCACATGTATTTGACTAGGTAGGCTATAGTCTACACTAAACGTTGACTGATGCTGCTATAGTCTACACTAAACGTTGACTGATGCTGCTATAGTCTACACTAAACATTGACTGATGCTGCTATAGTCTACACTAAACGTTGACTGATGCTGCTATAGTCTACACTAAACATTGACTGATGCTGCTATAGTCTACACTAAACATTGACTGATGCTGCTATAGTCTACACTAAACGTTGACTGATGCTGCTATAGTCTACACTAAACATTGACTGATGCTGCTATAGTCTACACTAAACGTTGACTGATGCTGCTATAGTCTACACTAAACGTTGACTGATGCTGCTATAGTCTACACTAAACGTTGACTGATGCTGCTATAGTCTACACTAAACGTTGACTGATGCTGATGAAGTCAGTACAGTACCTGTAGCGTTGTTGTAGTGGTCACCAGTGTTTGTGAAGATGTTCTTGTAGATTACTGTGGTGGCAGTGTTGAATGGCCCATGGTGTCCAGTTTTTCCTAAAGAGGTTGAAAATGCCGCCTTGGGTCTCTCTGTGAATGCAGGAGAATAAAGTGAATGATTTGATGATGATGATGATGATGATTGACATTTAAACTTTTTCACACTCAGAAATGGAGGGGAAGGAATTATTATGTCATTTAAAAGTACCATAATTCCATTTATGTTTTACCTGCATTCTCCCTCTGCAGTTTCTCAATCTCACTCTCAGTGGATGTTACTCTGCTCACCATGGCTGGAGTTACAAAAATGACACAAAGATTTACTGGAAAAAACCTGGATAACACGAAATTAGCGTCTTGATCATTACCAATCATAATGACAAGATAACTAGGTACCTACAGTGTATTCTGCATGGTTTCTATGGCTACATTAACAATAGTTATTGTTATGACCAAACGAACTAAACAAACTGATATTTAACTGTCCATTTTACCTGCATTCTCTGTCTTCATTGCCTCAAGTTGTCGTTCAGAACTCATCAGCCTGGACTCCATGACTAAAACAAAATGAAATAATTTTCCTGTCAACAATAGAAATTTACCAGATTATAACATTACTCAGTCAACTGATAGTGGGCTTAGTATTCTGCTATCACCTGAGTTCTCTGTTTTCAGCCCCTCCACCTTAGTCTTAGTGTCTTGTAGTTCAGCCATGGTATGACTCAGCTCTGCCCTCTGCAGCACCACCATGTCTCTCAGATCTCTCAGGTCAGACACAATGCCACATTGAAGGGAGTCAGAGGATCCATCTTCACTTGGAGTGTACTTTGCTTCTCCCAAATGACAGAGCAGCAACACCAGTGGAACTAGAAAAGCTCTCATTGGGAAAATATGCTTAGAGCTAGTTCAGTATACAATATACTCCAAACATCAGTCTCCTTTAAATACACTTTGTGGTTAACCAGTAACTTGGAGTATTGAGCAGTGTTCTGGTACACCCATAAAATGTTTTTTTTGCCCTTTGCCCACCTCTTATTTTTCTGTAATGTTTAAACTGGGTCATTAGCCCTTTGCCCACCTGTTATTTTTCTGTAAGGTTTAAACTGGGTAATTAGCCCTTTGCCCACCTGTTATCTTTCTGTAAGGTTTAAACTGGGTCATTAGCCCTTTGCCCACCTGTTATTTTTCTGTACATTTTAAACTGGGCCATTAGCCCTTTGCCCACCTGTTATCTTTCTGTAAGGTTTAAACTGGGTTATTAGCCCCCTTTACCCACCTGCTATCTTTCTGTATCTACACCATCTCTCTTAGAACACCATCCACTGTGTGTGTGTGTGTGTGTGTGTGTGTGTGTGTGTGTGTATGTGTGTATGTGTGTGTGTGGATGTGTGGATGTTTTTTAAAGAGAGATGGTGTAGATACAGAATAGTAAACAAACATACATTTGACCAACTGGGGACAAATGCTATTTCTAGCGGGTTTAGGGTTAAGGTTAGGGTTAGGGTTTAGGAGTTAGGGAAAATAGGATTTTGAATGGGTCTGAATTTTGTGTCCCCACAAGGTTAGTTGTACAAGACTGTGGGTGTGGGTGTGTGTGTGTGTGTGTGTGTGTGTGTGTGTGTGTGTGTGTGTGTGTGTGTGTGTGTGTGTGTGTGTGTGTGTGTGTGTGTGTGTATAGTGTGTGTGTGTGTGTGTCCGCCGTCTGGTGATGCCCAGCTTGAATTGGCAGAGCTGAACAGCGTGAGGGAGAGGTGTTTTGTGGGTGGTGATGAGGGGAACAGGGGAGGTCACTGAACCCTCTCTACAGTACACTTCTGAGCAGATGGGTGTTTGACTGGAGGCCCTGCTGCATTTTTAATCCACAGCTAGTAAAATATTCAGAGCTGTGAGTCTGGAGGGACATATGTACCTGTGAAGGGGGAAGAACAAGTCCAATAGCGATTAATACTAAAGAAAGGCACAGGGAAAGTGTTGGAGCGTGCGTGCACACACACAGCTTTGTTTTCATTCATTTTGAGGACTTTTTTGGGAGTAACTCTAACCCTTAATCTATTCCCCTTCAAAATCATATTTTCCCTAACCCTTAACCTAACCCTTAACCTAATCCTAACCCTAAACTTAACCTTAACCTAATCCTAATCATAACCCTAAACTTAACCTTAACCCCCAAAACCCCTCAAAGTTCTTGTTTCCTTACCTTTTCAGGACATTCTAGTGAATTCGAAAGACATTGTGGTCCTGATAAGGTACTATAGGTATACATGCACTCACACACAGACACACACACACGCTCACAGTGAGTTTAGATAGAACCACAACATCTCCAAGTTTCCTAACTGTCAGTCTGTAACCTGTTGAGAAGCACCTGCACCCTGATTAGCATCCCCCAAGTTTCCTGTCATGAATGAAACATGTTTCTGGAAGCCATGACTGTGAGGGTTTTGTAATAAACAAACAGGCTGTTAGAGTGGCTGTAGCTGCTGGCTGTGAGGCCTTCTTGATGAGGCGCTGGCACTGCAATGTTTCTGCCAATAAGACAAATGAATGTGAGTGCAGCTGGCCCTACTAAAAGAGTTGAGCAGATTCTAAAGGTAAAACTAACAATGTAGCCTTCTGTAACATTGGCCTGCCCACTCTGGGTTAAAGTATGTGTTAGATAAGTGTTTATAAATATTTTTTTATTTCATTTTAAAATGAGGTACTACATATAGGCCCATACTTCACCATGTTAACACATACACTACCAGTCAAAAGTTTGTAATGAGTAATGAGAATGGGGACATTCGTTTTTGTAGAAAGAGGTAAAAATGTTATTTTTCAATAGTCCACTCTTGTCTTTGTATTACAGTATGTGCCTGACAGACAGAGGCCCGTACAGACTGTTGCTACTCTAAAAGTAGATACTGTACATCGCAAAGACACGTGGCAAAAATACAACAACACTAGACCTTGACATATTCAACAGCTTGATTCTCTCCCACAACACTTTGGGAAAGTTTCAAACATTTCCAGACATCAGTTTGTGAACTATTCTAAGATAATCTGATGGTTTTGACCTTGTTGTTTACTAGAGAACAGAGATGATGGTTACATAATGTCAACTAATCTAGACATGTATAAAGAGGGTGTTCAGGATCCTAAAAGACACTTCACTACGGGTTGTATAATACAGTGTAATGAAGATGATATTACAATTCATAATTCACATCAGCAGCTTCATATAAAGCTACAGTGAAATCCAATATTTAACTTCATAAACAAATGTTCTAACTATGCGGGGAATCAGGAGTATACTGTATAACTGAAATAGTATTTGATATAATCATTATTATTTTAAAAAATTACAGTGCAATCACCATGATCAACGTGTACAGTGTAAGGGCACATTGTTTAACGCTGAGGTAATTACAGCTTTATATCCATATCTTATCATTTTTATCATCCCTATTCTGAGTTGTAGTGCAGGCAGTGATTGTTTATGGTTTTATTGGGTATTGTTGCCATCTACTGTCTCAAAATATACGGTACCATCCCTCTGAACAACTCCACAAACATGTGCTTATGATACGAAGTTATTTCAATATGTTTACGTTTTATATATCCAGGAAACCCCAGATATTGACCAATATAATATTGAATCACAAACAAGTATCACATTTTATAGTTGTCAATCTTGCATTTATTAGTGAAAGTAAATTACAGTGGTCGATTCGAGGTGTATCCCGAGCATCAAGACACTTTAGTGGAGCTTCTCATCACAACATGGTGTTCATTTCACATTGGGAAGAGAAGGAAGCCGATGAAGGTAGTACGGTTATTTAAGTCATCATAAGCCCTCTCACTGGTTTTCAAATATACCACATCACCCTCCTCCAGATGTAGTACAGCTGCATTAGATGCAAACTTTTTATGACCATTACTATCGATTTCATCAACATACAATACTGACTTATCATTTTTATAGAGCAAAGCACCCATCCAGTTTGTACCAATACCACAAAGGGTAAATCTGAAGTAGCAGACCCCTCTCACTGGTGCAGTGAAGATACCTGTACCAGAGGAAATTGAAGGAGAGAGATCAGTCCTAACATAGAGATGAGCTCCAGTTTAGTGTTTTATTAATCCGATAACTGTATGCTTCAGTACACATTCTTGTGAGGACAGTACTGTACCTGTAATTGGGTTGTAGTGGTTGCCGATGTTTGTGAAGATGTTTTTGTAAACCATGGTGGTTTGAGTGTTGAAGGGTTTCTGATTCCCAGTGAGGCAGAGAATGCTACCTTTGGTCTGTCTGTGAATACAGAGTTAACCTTGTGTTGTCCTCCCAAATGCCTTACGCCTTTTGTCCTCTGGGGTCAAAAATGAACCCGCCTGGTTTGACTGTTTATAAAGCATACAGTATACATTTTCAATCAATTCTGTGTTACATCTTTAGTCTTACTTCTGTTCAACCCATTACTAGAATTTTTTTAATTTGTTTTGGAATTTAGAGCCAATAGACCTTGTTTACATAAAAGTATACCCTGTTTTTAAGTAAAAATACAATTAAACTATTAATTATTTTGACCTATTATTATTTTGACTATTTGACTTATCACTGAGTGGTATTTGTAAAAGTTTAGTGAGGATGCTGTTTTTGAATCATTTTATTTTTATTAATGACAGCCCATAATCACACCTTTTGTCCTCTGGGGTCAAAAATGACCCCGCCTGGTTTGACTGTTTATAAAGCATACAGTATACATTTTCAATCAATTCTGTGTTACATCTTTAGTCTTACTTCTGTTCAACCCATTACTATAATTTTTTTCATTTGTTTTGGAATTTAGAGCCAATAGACCTTGTTTACATAAAAGTATACCCTGTTTTTAAGTAAAAATACAATGAAACTATGAATTATTTTGACCTATTATTATTTTGACTATTTGACTTATCACTGAGTGGTATTTGTAAAAGTTTAGTGAGGATGCTGTTTTTGAATCATTTTATTTTTATTAATGACAGCCCATAATCACACCTTTTGTCCTCTGGGGTCAAAAATGACCCCGCCTGGTTTGACTGTTTATAAAGCATACAGTATACATTTACAATCACTTCTCTGTTTCAACTTTTCAGTCAACTTTATTCCAACTTATTACCTGACATATAACACATGTTATAATTCATTTCCAAAACATTTTCAACTTCAAAACCTAACTTTTTAGTCTGAATGAGCCCTCAGTTGCATGCGAGGCAGGTAGTAATGGCGTGATCTTTGCAGATGTATGCATTGCATTTTTGGCACATTTTGGATGTTTTGAAATCACTTCGGCGAGGGCAGAATTTGCACCTACTCCTTTTGGGTAATGGGCGAGGAAGGGCTGGTCGGCATGAGGGAACTGGGAGAGGGGGAGCTGCTGCAGAGGTAGAGCTGGAGGAGACCTGCTGGATCTCCTTAACCAATTTGACAGCGGCTGACGTGCGGGGAATAACCTTGCGTCGCTTGATGTGAGGTATCACCAGTTGTCGCCCAAGCTCCTCCATGAAGAGCCTTCTCTTGTTGTACTTTCCCTGATTCCAGGCTGGCTTGATTTCAGACCATAGGACAAAAGAGTTGTATGCAGACACGTCGAGAATGTTGTAGAAGACAACGAGTGGCCAACGGGCTGTCATTCTTTTGCACGTGTACACACTGGTAACTTTGTCAAGGTTATCAACACCACCTTTGTTGTGATTGTAATCTTCAATGATTTTGGGCCTTTTGTCATCCCTGTTGCTCACAGCAGCATCCCGATGCAGAGTGCTCATCAGAAGAACATTTTTCTGTTTTTTGGGGTGATATGACACTAGAGCATGGGTCTCGGTGAAGGCAAACTTCGATGAGAACCGTGCCCGGTCCTTTTTTTGACACCAGAGCAGGGGGAAGCTCAGGCTTATTCCTCCGTACTGTTCCCACCATGTACAGCTTTCTTTTCAGCAGCTGCAAGCCAAGAGCATGTGAAGTAAAAAAAGTTGTCACAGGTGATTGTTTTCCCCCGGAGACCTTCTGTCATGTCAAGGACAACTCTCATGCCCTGATTTTTTTCTGACTGCGCACCAGCCGGTTTGCCAGTGTATACCTGCATGTTCCATGCATAGCTAGACCTGGCATCGCATGCTACCCATATTTTTATCCCATATTTCCCTGGTTTACTCGGGATGTACTGTTTGAATGGACAGCGACCTCTGAAGGGGACCAGGCGCTCATCCACAGTCACATCAGTACCTGGATCGTACATCAACGGCAGGAGAGACACCCACTTGTCCCATACATCTCGAATGGGAGCAAGTTTGTCTCGTGCACGGCGATTTTCTCTTGTGGCTTTATCATCAAATCTAATCACTCTCGAGATTTTATGAAACATCTTGAGTGTCATGGTAGCACGGAAAATTGATCTACCAGACTCGGCATGCCATAAACTAGATGTAGCTTCCTTACTAGATCGGTACACGCCAGCAAGAATCAACACACCCACATATGCCTGCAAATCCATTTGATCCATCTTTCTCCACTTGTTGCCATAAACGCGTTGCCCCTCCTTGTTTGTCATGCTCAGCACTGCGTCTTCAATAGGCTTTGGCAGAAACAGGTCAAAAGTGGACTTCATGTCATCAATCCGAGACCTTGCATATGCAGTTGGACCATGGTGGCTTGTATCTCTCTCTGCTGTCAACATGCGTCGTCGGTCACTGGGAGGGATGGAAGACCAGATCAATGTTTCATCCTTTGACTGGAAATATTCTTCCATCTCAGCTGGGTCCTCTTCCTCAGATTCTACCTCATCTGTTGATTCTTCGTCTTCATCATAATAGATGATGTCCTCCACTTCTGACACTTCTTCCATTTCAACTTCAGATTCTACCTCATCTGTTGATTCTTCATCATAATAGGTGCAGTGCTCCACTTCTGACACTTCTTCCATACCAGCTTCAGATTCTACGTCATCATCACGTTCATCCATTTCCTTATATTCATAATCATCTTCCATTTCTGCAGCAGGAGATGTGGGGGAATCTTCGGAGGAAGAAGTAGCATGCTGTCTGTATGTTGGATCTATCACCGCATCATTATGTTCCTCCTCTTCTGACCCTGAACCCTCTTCATCAGTTGATTCATCCTCATTATGTGCAGCATTGTCCTCCTGGTCATTATTTTCTTTTATTTAAAAAATTATCTTGCAAGCCTCCTGTGCATTATAAAACTTCTGCCTCCTCATTGTGCTGCCTGTCTCTCTCAGACTAAAATGTGAAATGCCCAAACACCTTTTTTTTGTTGTTGTCATAACCATTGCTTGACCCCACACATCAAAGAAACATGATCAAAGATGTTTTGCCAAGCAGTATGTAAACTTTGTGCTGCGGGGTCTTTTTGACCCCAGAGGACAACAGAAGTTATTACATTTAGTAAAACACCCATAATTCAATCAAATTACTTCAAATTTGTTTGAATCATAAAGAGCATAGTATTAAACAACTACCGTTATTTTCAGACCAATTGATGAATAAAAAACATATTTTGTCGGCAAAAGATTTTTAATTTGGGGTCAGAATGACCCCAGGACAACAGGAGGGTTAAAAGACACAGACGATATACAGTAAGTAACTTGAGGCAATATATGTCTGTTATTACAATGCACCTTCCCTGTTTTGTATTTCATTATGATTTTGTGGTAATATCTTCCACCAGGGTAGAGTAAGCCTTTCATTAAGTGTACTTCCTTTTAGCACAGACCTATTCAGATATAACCATGAAGGACATGAAACTGTGGCCTGTCATGGAACACCATCTTCAAAAAGGCAGTGGTACTCTTATGGAAGCCTTACATAACAGGTTGACAGCTAGTGAGAAGGAGGTGGACTACCTGAAAAGGGACAACGCAGGTCAAAAATAAAAAAGGATGCGACTCATCCCCAAAGCACAATACATACAGTACATTATCAACAGTTATTTGTATCATTTGGGATACTAAGGTTGGGTCCATTATTTTTCACAAATATAAAAAAAAAGCCTTATGGATGTTATTTTTATGTTAGGATCATTTCTAAATCGTATTATCTGCATATCAGTGCTATTACACGCCTGTATAACCAGCAACTAGGAATTAGGAAAGCATGTATAACTGAAAACTTACTGACTTACTTAGTCCTCTTTATTTATATGTGGAACATAAGGCTTCCATAAGAGTACCACTGCCTTTTTGAAGATGGTGTTCCATGACAGGCCACAGTTTCATGTCCTTCATGGTTATTTTTTTTTATTTATTTTTTTATTTCACCTTTATTTAACCAGGTAAGCCAGTTGAGAACAAGTTCTCATTTACAACTGCGACCTGGCCAAGATAAAGCAAAGCAGTGCGATAAAAACAACAACACAGAGTTACATATGGGGTAAAAAAAACATAAAGTCAAAAAAATACAACAGAAGATATATATACAGTGTGTGCAAATGTAGCAAGTTATGGAGGTAAGGCAATAAATAGGCTATAGTGCAAAATAATTACAATTAGTATTAACACTGGAATGCTAGATGTGCAAGAGATTATGTGCAAAAAGAGATATTGGGGTGCAAAAGAGCAAAATAAATAACAATATAGGGATGAGGTAGTTGGGTGGGCTAATTTCAGATGGGCTGTGTACAGGTGCAGTGATCGGTAAGGTGCTCTGACAACTGATGCTTAAAGTTAGTGAGGGAGATAAGAGTCTCCAGCTTCAGAGATTTTTGCAATTCGTTCCAGTCATTGGCAGCAGAGAACTGGAAGGAATGGCGGCCAAAGGAGGTGTTGGCTTTGGCCAGTGAGATATACCTGCTGGAGCGCAGACCACGGGTGGGTGCTGCTATGGTGACCAATGAGCTAAGATAAGGCGGGGATTTGCCTAGCAGTGATTTATAGATGGCCTGGAGCCAGTGGGTTTGACGACGAACATGTAGTGAGGACCAGCCAACAAGAGCGTACAGGTCACAGTGGTGGGTAGTGTATGGGGCTTTGGAGACAAAACGGATGGCACTGTGATAGACTACATCCACTTTGCTGAGTAGAGTGTTGGAGGCTATTTTGTAAATGACATCGCCGAAGTCAAGGATCGGTAGGATAGTCAGTTTTACGAGGGCATGTTTGGCAGCATGAGTGAAGGAGGCTTTGTTGCGAAATAGGAAGCCGATTCTAGATTTAACTTTGGATTGGAGATTCTTAATGTGAGTCTGGAAGGAGAGTTTACAGTCTAACCAGACACCTAGGTATTTGTAGTTGTCCACATACTCTAGGTCAGACCCGTCGAGAGTGGTGATTCTAGTCGGGTGGGCGGGTGCCAGCAGTGTTCGATTGAAGAGCATGCATTTAGTTTTACTAGTGTTTAAGAGCAGTTGGAGGCTACTGAAGGAGTGTTGTATGGCATTGAAGCTCGTTTGGAGGTTTGTTAACACAGTGTCCAATGAAGGGTCAGATGTATACAAAATGGTGTCGTCTGCGTAGAGGTGGATCTGAGAGTCACCAGCAGCAAGAGCGACATCATTGATATACACAGAGAATAGAGTCGGCCCGAGAATTGAACCCTGTGGCATCCCCATAGAGACTGTCAGAGGTCCAGACAACAGGCCCTCCGATTTGACACATTGAACTCTATCTGAGAAGTAGTTGGTGAACCAGGCGAGGCAGTCATTTGAGAAACCAAGGCTATTTAGTCTGCCAATGAGAATGCGGTGGTTGACAGAGTCAAAAGCCTTGGCCAGGTCGATAAAGACGGCTGCACAGTACTTTTTTGGGGATGAGCCGCATCCTTTTTTATTTTTGACCTGCGTTGTCCCTTTTCAGGTAGTCCACTTACTTCTCACTAGCTGTCAACCTGTTATGTAAGGCTTCCATAAGAGTACCACTGCCTTTTTGAAGATGGTGTTCCATGACAGGCCACAGTTTCATGTCCTTCATGGTTATATCTGAATAGGTCTGTGCTAAAAGGAAGTACACTTAATGAAAGGCTTACTCTACCCTGGTGGAAGCTATTACCACAAAATCATAATGAAATACAACACAGGGAAGGTGCATTGTAATAACAGACATATATTGCCTCAAGTTACTTACTGTATATCGTCTGTGTCTTTTAACTCTGTATTCACAGACAGACCAAAGGTAGCATTCTCTGCCTCACTGGGAATCAGAAACCCTTCAACACTCAAACCACCATGGTTTACAAAAACATCTTCACAAACATCGGCAACCACTACAACCCAATTACAGGTACAGTACTGTCCTCACAAGAATGTGTACTGAAGCACACAGTTATCGGACTAATAAAACACTAAACTGGAGCTCATCTCTATGTTAGGACTGATCTCTCTCCTTCAATTTCCTCTGGTACAGGTATCTTCACTGCACCAGGGAGAGGGGTCTGCTACTTCAGATTTACCCTTTGTGGTATTGGTACAAACTGGATGGGTGCTTTGCTCTATAAAAATGATAAGTCAGTATTGTATGTTGATGAAATCGATAGTAATGGTCATAAAAAGTTTGCATCTAATGCAGCTGTACTACATCTGGAGGAGGGTGATGTGGTATATTTGAAAACCAGTGAGAGAGCTTATGATGACTTAAATAACCGTACTACATTCATCGGCTTCCTTCTCTTCCCAATGTGAAATGAACACCATGTTGTGATGAGAAGCTCCACTAAAGTGTCTTGATGCTCGGGATACACCTCGAATCGACCACTGTAATTTACTTTCACTAATAAATGCAAGATTGACAACTATAAAATGTGATACTTGTTTGTGATTCAATATTATATTGGTCAATATCTGGGGTTTCCTGGATATATAAAACGTAAACATATTGAAATAACTTCGTATCATAAGCACATGTTTGTGGAGTTGTTCAGAGGGATGGTACCGTATATTTTGAGACAGTAGATGGCAGCAATACCCAATAAAACCATAAACAATCACTGCCTGCACTACAACTCAGAATAGGGATGATAAAAATGATAAGATATGGATATAAAGCTGTAATTACCTCAGCGTTAAACAATGTGCCCTTACACTGTACATGTTGATCATGGTGATTGCACTGTAATTTTTTTTTAATAATAATGATTATATCAAATACTATTTCAGTTATACAGTATACTCCTGATTCCCCGCATAGTGAGAACATTTGTTCATGAAGTTAAATATTTGATTTCACTGTAGCTTTATATGAAGCTGCTGATGTGAATTATGAATTTTAATAATTCTGTCAAATGTGTTATATTCTGAGAGAGTATTACATATGTGTAGGGGGTACTCTAGTTAGATTGTATCACAACGTACTATGTACTGTGATGTCACGAGAGGCTGTGTCCTGGAGGGACGTTACATCCCCCTGAGGTGGCTGCAAACCCAGACAGCTATGGCTCCATCTGCTGGTATGGTCGGGAACTCCACCCCTCTATGGCCAATCTTCCCACGCAGCTGAAACAAATGAGGAGCTGATGAGCTGAAGGTTTGGGAAGGGAAGAGACACACTGAGGGAGTGTGTGGGGGGTGAAGAGACACAGTCTCCAACCTGGGCTCTCTGGAGGACAAGAGTGCTGCACGTCCACTTCCATGAGGAATATAAGGATTTGGAGATACTTACCTTTGGGAAATACTCACCTTTGGATATATGCACCTGTGGAAATACGTGTGGGACATTTGGAAGGACGTTTTGCTGGGTTGGCCACTAGCTGCAACGTGGAATACAGTAAGACTGGGGAAAAGTTATTTGAGCGAGGGAGAGTTATGATTTTGGATGTGGAAGAGACATCCCTGAACTGTTAACCCTTAAAGAGCCACCAGAGAACAGAATTTTGTTATATTTTCGTTAATTTCCCAAGACCTATAATAAAATCCTTGTTTTGGTTGAACCTGGTCTCCTTGCACTACTTGAGCAATCCCGCTGAAAGCTGTGTAGCCTCTCATGACGTCACAGATGGTGGAGAATACGGGCACGCTCAAGCGTTAATAGTGCATGTCAGAGGAGGATACCGAAGGTTTGATCACCCAGTTTTCCAAGTTGGCCGTAGGCTCCCCGCCGACTGAAATGGAGGACATATTGAAAGCCCTTGTTGCTGGTCAGCAAGCCCAGATGCAAGCAAACATGGCTCTCTTGGAGGAGCAAAAGAAAGCCAACCTTCTGAAGGCAGAGGAATTGCAGTTGCAGAGACAGAGGGTTGTCCAAAATACCCGCCCAATAAAGGCAAGTGACTTTATATCTAAGATGGGAGCTACCGATGACATTGAGGCATACCTGCATGCATTTGAGGCCACGGCCACTAGGGAAGCCTGGCCCAAGCAACAGTGGGTTGGTCTGTTAGCCCCCTTTCTAACCGGGGAAGCGCTGAATGCTGTCCGGGACCTGGGCCCTGACCAGGTTACTGACTATGATGCCCTGAAGTCTGAGATCCTCAGCAGATATGGACTCACAAAGTTTGGTATGGCCCAGCGCTTTCACAGCTGGACCTTCCAACCAGACCAACCTCCTCGGGCGCAGATGCATGAACTTGTCCGAATCGCAAGGAAATGGCTGGATCCGCAGAGGAATACAGCAGCGGCGGTGGTGGAGGCCGTTGTGGTGGATCGTTACCTACGCGCCCTGCCTTATGAGGCAAAACGGTTCATCAGTCAACAGGCCTTGACCACGGCTGATCTGACCGTGGAAGCTGTGGAAAAGTACCAGGCCACAGCGGAGATGCTGAATGCTTCCCGAAAAGACCCCAGGAGTGCGGCCCCACCACAAATGGGAAGAACCCGTCCAAAGGACCCCAAGGTCTCGAACCCAGCCACGTCAGGACTTATCCCGGCTCCAGGGGGAGCCAGAAACCAGGCGGGTCCAAGAAGAGTACACCAGGAGGGGGAAACTTCGACAGTGTTACCGGTGTGGGGAGATGGGACATATCTCCTGGCAGTGTGGGAAACCAGCCGATGAACCTATGCCCACTGCGGAGTCCTCCAGCTCAGCACCCACACACCGTTTTGCCTCGCTCTTGGGAGTCGTAGATGGCGGCCCAGATCGACCCCCCACCTGCCCGGTAACTGTGAATCACCATGATGTGGAGGCCTTACTGGATTCTGGTAGCCGGGCCACCCTGGTGCGTAAGGATTTGGTGGGCCCAACGTGTCTGACCCCGGGGAAAGTCCTCCCAGTTTCCTGTGTCCATGGGGACACCAGAGAATACCCCATTACTGAACTTACAATGACCAGCACACGGGGAACCATACACACGACGGCGGGGGTGGTTGATTCCCTCCCCGTCCCTGTCCTAATTGGACGAGACTGCCCAGCCTTTTACCCACTCTGGAGAGAGTCTCAGGAGAGGATAACCCGAGTACCTCGGAAACGGAGAGGCAAAACTCATCCTGGGAAGGCTCCGGTGCAATCCTCCGAGTTACTCACTCCCGCCCGGGCTCTGATAGGGATGGCAGGTGCCCAGACCGACACAGAGACGGAGCTACAGAATCTGGACAAAGAACTGTCTGGTCTGAAGGGGACCGCTGAGAGGTATCGTTTGTTAAAGCAACAGTTAGACATGAAGACAGAAGAGTTAGATATCCTCCAGGCTAAACTTCAACAGAGCTCCTTCCCTAAGCAACAGGAGGAGCTGGAGAGGCTGCGCAGGACCATCGAGGAGTGTGAGGAGACCCTGCGCAGTAGTAAGGAGGTCCAGAAGAAGGCAGAGGAGAAGTACAAGGTGTTGGAGAACAAGATGAAGAATGCGGAGGCAGAGAGAGAGAAGGAACTGAAAGCTGCTCAACAGAAGCTAAACTCTGCTAAAACCAAGGCTGATGCGTTCAGTAAGAAACTCAAGGAGAGACAACAGGAGGCTGAGTCCCTGGTCCTAGAGTTGGAGGAGTTGAAGAGAGAGCAGCCTGGCAAGCACCACGGCAATGCGGACGCCCTCTCCCGGCGTGATGCCTTCTTCGCTGCCTTTACCCCGACGAGGACGTCGGTCCCGAGGAGGGGGATGTGTGATGTCACGAGAGGCTGTGTCCTGGAGGGACGTTACATCCCCCTGAGGTGGCTGCAAACCCAGACAGCTATGGCTCCATCTGCTGGTATGGTCGGGAACTCCACCCCTCTATGGCCAATCTTCCCACGCAGCTGAAACAAATGAGGAGCTGATGAGCTGAAGGTTTGGGAAGGGAAGAGACACACTGAGGGAGTGTGTGGGGGGTGAAGAGACACAGTCTCCAACCTGGGCTCTCTGGAGGACAAGAGTGCTGCACGTCCACTTCCATGAGGAATATAAGGATTTGGAGATACTTACCTTTGGGAAATACTCACCTTTGGATATATGCACCTGTGGAAATACGTGTGGGACATTTGGAAGGACGTTTTGCTGGGTTGGCCACTAGCTGCAACGTGGAATACAGTAAGACTGGGGAAAAGTTATTTGAGCGAGGGAGAGTTATGATTTTGGATGTGGAAGAGACATCCCTGAACTGTTAACCCTTAAAGAGCCACCAGAGAACAGAATTTTGTTATATTTTCGTTAATTTCCCAAGACCTATAATAAAATCCTTGTTTTGGTTGAACCTGGTCTCCTTGCACTACTTGAGCAATCCCGCTGAAAGCTGTGTAGCCTCTCATGACGTCACAGTACATACAGTCTTTGGCAGAAATATTAGCTCCAGACTATTGTAGCGAATGGTTGGGCAGGGAAGCGAACCCCGGGTCGCTGGCGTGAAAGGCAAAAACCATACGCATCGCGCCAACCGAGTTAACCCCATTGTAACCATTGTAACGTGGTTCATATAGCAAGGACCGCTACAATATCATCACAAGCGGAACATGTCACCAGAATATTAGCAAAAAAGCACCGTATAAATTAGCCAAACATTTGTTTTTCTTTCTTGTATCACAAAATGTTCTGATCAAACAAAATACTTTACTATACAGAAACTGCTGTCACCCCTATCACCCACATGATGTGTTGAGAGATAGAGGGTAAACTCTCATGTCTCCTCTGCTGGTGTGATACCCTGAAGCAATTTGCCTTATCTTGTTTTTCAAGTCTGGCGGTACTTTTCACACAGTCCCTTCCCTTGTGATTTTAGTCACTTCCTTCTGTCTCTCTCTCTTTCTTTCTCCTTCCCCTCAGATGAATTTAGGATGCCCATCACCCAGCCATAGATCTGTGTGTGTGCATGAGAAAGGGAATAGTGAGAGAGAGAGGGGGAGAGAGAGAGAGAGAGAGAGAGAGAGAGAGAGAGAGAGAGAGAGAGAGAGAGAGAGAGAGAGAGAGAGAGAGAGAGAGAGAGAGAGAGAGAGAGAGAGAGAGAGGGGGGGGGAGAAGAGAGAGGGAGAGGAATAGTGGGATAGAGTGCTGAGTGGAGGGCAGTGCATCATTGTGCTATGATGTGAGCAGGGAGGTAGGAAGGAGGAGAGGGAATAAACTGAGAACGCAGCTGGACTACATGTCTAGTCTGAGGGAGCCAGATTAGTGGTGACTCAGAGCTTTTGGAATACTTACCAGCATGGAATATGGCTTTGCACCACTGTTAGACTGCATAGTGCACGATCATGTGAGTTTGTGTCTGCCACGGAAGGACTGAAAGGGAGAAGGAGTTCAACCTCATCAAAAAAGAGTCACTCAGTGCCCCCCTCCTCAAAGACTTGGAGCAGAGGAGTACAGAGGAGGGGGGCAAGGTGGAGAGGGGGTGAGGGGGCAAGGGGGAGAGGTAGATCTGCACGTCTGGACCCAGAACACCTAAAGGACAAAATGAAACGTGCCACAGCTCAACCCAAGGTTTGACAAACGCTAACAATGGTAAGTCACCTGAACATGCTTAGTGACCCGGTCAAGATTGACTGTGAAGGCTGGGGACAGGTTCCTCATTGCTCTATCCTGGATATAAATGAGCTAGCCTTTATGCTATTTTGCACTATAGCCTATCTATTGCCTTACCTCAATAACTTGCTACATTTGCACACTGTATATATATTTTCTGTTGTATTTTTTGACTTTATGTTTTCTTACCCCATATGTAACTCTGTGTTGTTGTTTTTAATCGCACTGCTTTGCTTTATCTTGGCCAGGTCACAGTTGTAAATGAGAACTTGTTCTCAACTGGCTTACCTGGTTAAATAAAGGTTAAATAAAAAATAAAAAATAAAAAAATGCAGTGATGATGAGAGGACACTGTTTGCCCCTCTTTTACAGTGTTATAAAGGGAATTAATGGCAGATTGATCAACTGTGTCTGAGGAGGGGCTAAGGCATTTGTCACTGACTGTTCCATTGTGACATCAGATGGGGTCAGTTGGGACTACAACCAAGTGACATCTACAATGTGACAGCCAAAGAGTGGTGCCTGCAGGCACAAATGATTAGATGATCTGCCTGCAATTCTGACAGTGCTGCATGAAGCCTGGGGGTGAGGGTGGGCTGTGGGACAATTTTTGTTGTTGCATGCACACACTCAGTCACACTTCAAAACACACACACACACACACACACACCTTGAGGTATTTTACTGTATCAGCAAATGCACACTCACACAATGTTTTAGGCACACACACTGTCTCTCATACACACTCAAACTCTCTCTCTCTCTCTCTCTCTCCACACACACACACACACACACACACACACACACACTATTGTCCTTGCTTTGGCCACCTAACTGTAGTTGCATGCATCAGTAAAATAAAGACACATACACACTCGGCTACTGTGGCATTTACTGCGTCAGTTAAATGCACACACAGTCACTGATTAATTTCCCCTTGTCAGGCTTTAATGAAGTCGTTAGCATAAATGCATACATTATCCCCCTGCCCAAGGTGGGGACAAGAAAGTGTGAGAGGATGCCCGTGGGCACAGGTAACCGAGGGAGACAGGGAGAGAGGTCACCACAGGAGTCGTGCTGTGACTAGATGATCTCTGTGAAGTATGATCTCTGAAGGAAACAGAACCTGGGCAGACCATGCTTTTATGTTCTGAATATAATGTTCTGTAATTCACTAAGGTTTTCATTTGATTAAAGGTAAGCAAGGGTCAAAGGAAGGACTCCAATTAGCTTGACTGTGTTTCTTGACAGTCATGCACCCCCCTGTCCTGCTCTGTGACACCTTGATGTTATGAGGGTACTGTAATCCAGTTCACAGTACTAAAACAACCTCTTCTACATTATCTGACATAATATTGTCTCACATTGTCAGTGTAGGGTTTATCTCTCACATTGTCAGTGTAGGGTTTATCCATCTAAATGATTTCATTTTTGTTCTAAGCTGTGGTAGACTTGAAAAGGTCCATTATTCATGACTATCTCCAATCTGCTATCAAGCCTTTAGAACTTTGCTTGTCCTCTATTTCTGATGCATATGGGCAGCTCTGGCAGTGTACTTGATTTGTACTTTGTTGGAATTCAATTGTTCTGCCCCTGTGCGGATTCTTTTCACAGTGCCTTATCAAAATGAGACATCAAAGGTAGCTTAGTGGTTAAGAGCGTTGTGCCAGTAACCGAAAGGTCGCTGGTTCTAATCCCTGGGCAGACTAGGTGAAACATCTGTCGATGTGCCCTTGAGCAAGGCACTTAACCCTAATTGCTCCTGTAAGTCGCTCTGGATAAGAGCGTCTGCTAAATGACTAAAAATGTAAAATCAAAATGTGCTCTTCACAGTAAACTAACCTTGACTTTTCCCATAGATGTGATGGTGATGGTGGACACAAGCTCTCCTGGGTTTTCAGGCCACTGAGCCAGTCGGCCAGGTGATGGGGAGACGGGCAGCTGACCTGACCACTCCTGTGCCAGTACTGGGAGTTTCCGCCCTGGTGGGGGTGCGTGGTTGGAGGACAGCAGGGGGGGAGAGGGCTGGTGGAGAGCTGCCACTGACATGGGGTCCCCAGTGCAGCATCGGAGTGCAGACTTCACCCGGCGTGAGAGCACCCATTCTACACGGGACAAAACTAACAGGGACATTCCCCAGCCAATCAGAAAGCAGGATTACTCCTACATGCAATGGCTACATCCCAAAGGAGGCAAAGGAAGAGGAGGGGATCAGACGGACTAAGAGTGTCAGACAAAGAGGTGTTATTCCAAAACAGAGGAGTTTAGATACCAAGACCAAAAAGGGTGTGACTTTTGAAGAGATTTCCAGTGAGCTCACAGAGAATGTGGTCTTCAACCAATGGAAAAGTGGAACTTATTGCTATGCCCAAGCAATCAAGACTAACACACTCCTATCAGGGGGCGTGGGGAATGGCAAGATCAAAGGGAGGCGGGACTTGCGCTACACAAATGGCAGCGTAGTTGACTCGGAGGCTATAGGAGGGATTTGTATGGATGGCATTGATGAGGCGGAGCCTGTCTCGACCATGTCCTCTCGAGGAGGGGACAAATCAAAACCTAAAGAACATTCTGTGGCACATTCATATTGTGGGAATGCAAAACGACCACCTGCTCCCCCACCTCTCTGGATGCCCCAGCGGATGTGCATACACTGTGGAGGGAGACAGACTGTGGTCCCTGGAGCTGGAGATGGAGCTGCCAGTCTGGAAATTAAGAGCCCTTCCTCTGCATGCCCTGAAGGAACAACAGCAATGAAAACACCTATTTCACTCACAGACAGAAACCATCTTCCTCCTTCACATACTGAGAAAGAGAGGAACTCTACATGCTCCACTCCGAGGTTTGCAGACAGGGTTCTGATACAAAGACAGCTGACACAAACAGAATCTCTATCCACCCACCCCCACTGTAATCCCCCTGTTCATAACAACAAAGACAGGAAGCCAAACCTGCCTGCAAACCCACCGCCTGCATGGAAAAATAGAGATCTGAAACAGACTAATGGTTATACCTCACATCCGATATACCCCCTGCATACCACTAGCAGAGACCCAGTAGAAACCCTAGTTACACCTTCACATACACACTCAGACAAGCCAACCCGCCAAAGAACCATCATACACACAACAGCTATTACAGTCACTAAGGCAACTATTGAACCCAGGTGTGCAGATGCCAACTCCCTTGAGACCCCATCTCACTGGAGTAAGATTCCCCGACCGAAGCCTGAAAACACAACAACACAGTCTAACACTGCTACGACATTACATAGAAGTGCACCCCCTTACCACGCTAACACACACGCAACTAAACATCCTAACTCTGCAAACTCACACACAGCTACACCTCCTACCCCTGAAAGCACACTGACGACAACAACAACACTCCCAAACAGTGCTACTAAAACGATACATAGAACAACACTCCCTAGCCTCGCTAACACATTACACACAGCTACAACTCTAAAACCAGCAAACACACCATACAAAGCCACTCTCTCTTACCCTTATAACCCATCACACACAACTACTCCCACAAGCTATTATAACCCATCACACACAACTACTCCCACAAGCTATTATAACCCATCACACACAACTACTCCCACAAGCTATTATAACCCATCACACACAACTACTCCCACAAGCTATTACAACCCATCACACACAACTACTCCCACAAGCTATTTTAACCCATCACACACAACTACTCCCACAAGCTATTTTAACCCATCACACACAAATACACCCCCAAAGCCTTTGTCCCATATCCTTAACTTGTCAAACACATCACACACACCTAGTTCCCCTGACTCTGCTAATGCATCCCCCATAACACCCCCTAACGTTGATAACACATCACGTACAACTACATCCTCTCTCTCTTCAAATGCCTTATACACAGCTACGCAGCATCAGCCCTCATCCACGTCACTGACGAACTGTAGACCACTGATCATGACACAGACACACAACAATAAACCACCTGACCCATCAAACAGATCACCCACTAACACGCAGAATAACAGCACATTTATAAATACACATATTGAACAAACCGCTGCCCATCACACCAGCACTCATAACAGATTTGTTGTGCAACCAATAATGCATGCAAACGTATATGCCAAAGTATTGTCTATGTCAAACAAAAATACACACTGTACTCCTGTCATCGTGTCACAGACACATGAGGAAAGACACTTTAGAATATTCAATGCATCACAGGTCACTAACCTTCCAAAACACATCACTGAACTAAAGATAAACAAAGAATGGGAAAAGCAGGGACACATTGTTACGCAACATCAGCAAGACCTTTTCACAAACCTAAAACCTGGATCTGAGCGTCAAATACATTCACACAAAGAGCACATTCCCTCCAGCGTGTTACATACACATGCAAATACCACATTTAGATTCAGCCTTGACAAGCAGATATACACAAATGATGCTCCACCTTCCAGCACTCCACAGACACAAACAGACCTTAAGCCCCTCATTGCATCACAGACAAACACTACTGCACATGTCAAACCCATCCCCGAAACACCAAACCACATAAACACAGACTTCCATTCCACACCAACCCCACACAAACACACAAGCCCCACACACCGACTCATACCACAGGCCCGTCCATACACCATCACTGAGCTCCTCACACACACAGCCATAAACCCCAAGTGCAACCCCCTTTTGCCGCCATCACGCGTGGAACACCTAGCATCCTGCACCCTCACGCATCCCAATCAGACACACCAGATGATCCATCCAGTATTTTTGTCGTCAAGTACCATCCCACAGCCCTCCCTAGACGACCCCAGGCTGGCTCACTCCCACCCGGCTGATGCAGACCTGCTGCTGCCCCCCTCCCCACAGTGCAGCAGGCCAGCCCCTCTCCAGAGCAGGCTGCAGTGTGTGGAAGCCAGCTTGGCAGCCAACCAGGACAGGATTACTACCCTTCTCAACATCATCCAAGACCTGGAGATGAGCCACGCTCTCAGCAAGGGGTAAGAGATAGAGGGGAAGAGAGAGAGGGGAAGAGAGAGAGAGAAAGCGAAGGTGAGAAAGGGTAGAGATAGAAAGGGAAGTAGAAGGAGTGAGTAGAGAAAGAGAACAGGATGACGTTACAGAGAACAGAGAAGGAATTAGAGAGAAGCCTCTTTTGTTCTAGTTAACATCTCCTGATCTTTGTTTCAGTCGGCGATGCTACAGGACAGGCCAGGACCTCCGGGAGTGCTCCACCTGTCAGAAGACTGCTTGTATCGTCTACAGGTGAGACACAGGAAGCATGGTCAGATCGGCTGACTCTTTCCTCCTGTTTTTGCTTTCCTCTGTTTTCACCCTCTCTCTGTCCCTGCAGTGTGGAGTATGACTTCAGGCAGCAAGAGAGATGTTTCTTGGAGGTTTTGTATCCTCAGAGGGCTGACAACCACACTCCCCACTCCCTGCCCCACAACCCCACCCTGCTGACGAATGCCATCACTAAGACCATGACCAAGTCCAAGGTTAAAAGCAAGAAGTTGTGCAAGATGCTTTTCCGATGGCTGCCTAGGAAAATTCAGCGGACAAAGTCCTCCTTTCACCAACTCTCTCCAGATCATTTGAACTCCTAGCATGTTATTCAGGAGGTATTCCCTGTAATATAAGATCTGATGGTGTGTTCAAGACAACTGGGAACTCTGACAAATATGAGGTCAAATCAAGACGTCAGTGATCTTCAGGTCGGAAAGTCAGAGCTCTTGATAGAGGCCCGAGTTCCTGAGTTGGATGACTGTTCCAACCGATTTTTCCCAGTCTGAGCTAGTTTTTTTCAGAGTTCCCAGTTGTCTTGAACACACTGAAGTCAGAAGTCAGAGATTTCCAAGTTCCCAGTTGTTTTGAACTCAGCATGATGCCCCTCGGCATGATGCCCCTATTACAGCAAGCAGCACTTGTCATTGTAGAAGACACCTACATCACTTCCTGTCCACATGATGGGTGTTCTGAAATCTAATTTGCTCCTTTATGGCTGATTGACACCCTACTGTCCAATCAGGACATAGCATGATCAGGATTTCCCCTTAGTAACTACAGACCTTTGCCCAGTCTAGCAACAGTATATCATATGGAGAAAACTTCATCCCTCAGGTTAAAATCATAAACTTTCATCGAAAGCACATGCACTAGTTGTTGAACTAGATACAACATCCAAAGGTTTGCTAGATTGCAATCACCATTTTTCAGAGCCTATTGTAGATGATAGTCCATATTCTATAGTATTTTCTTGTAGCTAAGCATCAAGTGAAGTGTTGCCGCCCTCTTACAGATTCCCCTACCAGCTTATCCCAGGGTCAATGTATATACATCATATTTTTTAGAAATAAACCAAAGCCCACAGTACATACTGTAAACATTTTCATGTGTGATTAAAATTGCTTATCGCTGACATCTATGTCTATCCTTCCTTGTTAGTAATATAATCACCTCCTCTTACACAAAACACACACAAGGTACAGGGACATATAAAAGCACTCACACATGGTGCTACACAGGAATCCACCCACCAAACTCATGCATACTGTAGTCACCCAGGTCTCCTCTGTTCTCTGACCTGACACTGTTAGACAGTTCACAGCAGCCAGCTGGTCCTGAAAGTGGAGAAACTTTCATTCCCTTTTTCCCAGAGGGGAAGAAGCTCTTGCAGAAGGTCTCCAAATCCCCAAACAATCTAAAGCCTAACAGGGTTTCTTAAAAGGCTTCGGAGTTAAACAATGGCAGGATGGAAGGCTGCAATGAAGCATGGAAATCCACAATGAAATTTTCCATGGGCACATGCAAATACACACGTATGTACCTGTGCACATACACACATACTGTATTCATGCTCACACAACCTCCTACACCAAAAGCACCAAATGGCAGGCTTCAATTAAGCATAAATAACTTTAGCTCATGCTGCTAGTGAATGTCTCTTACAAATAAGCAGCTGCCAAGGGGAACATGCCATTTTGGAAAAGTTTCATCTTGACCCAGAAATCATGAAAAACATAGAGAGACATGTTGTTAGAGAAGTCCTGTCAGACATGGGCCATGTACTGTTGTGAACTATTTTTTGGCAGCCCTGGCAGCTATGCCAGCCTTGCTGTATTATGAGGACAAAGTAATGCCCTCTTACCCCTCTCATACTCACTCTCACACACTCCCTTTGGCTTCAGAGCACTGCTAGCACTGGGGGAAATTGTGTGTATTCTTTCATGTTGCTTTCCCTCACGTTGTTTCTCCAGGACAAGCCTCATCTCCTAAATGTCAACACAAACTGCAGACGATTCATCTATTCATATTGTACTGTGTCTGATGCTAGAGAGAGAGCGAGAGAGAGAGAGCGGGAGAGCGAGAGAGGAAGTGACTCAAATTGCATGCAAGGGTAGAGAGGAAAATAGAATGTTGTTGTGTGTGTGCTTTAGGCTGGTGCAGTTAAACAGATGTGACGTAATACAACTCTGTTGAAGTTTTAAGTGTTAGGTTGTTCATGTCCTGTCAGATGTCAAAGCAGAGAACTGTGAGGAAGCTCATCCTTGTCCTGTTCTGTTAGCACACGATCCCCACGAACCTCCAGTTCAAACTGGCTTTGAGATAAAAGTTTTGGTAAAGAAACTTTCCACTGGAAATGAGACAGCTAGCTATAAAGAGAATGCAATTATCCTACTAGGAGAAAAGAGAGACCAGAGTAACTGAAACAGGGCCATGCCTCTTAAAAATAACTCTAGACTAAACTGCTCCTCTGCTTTTTGCTTGTATTGCTTATTTCTTATTACTGCCTTGTTTTAACAATACATCCATCCATGGGCAGTAATGTTTTTACTGAGACACTAAACAATGATGGATCAACAATGAGTATTTCAGTTATGACCTGTGGCAGACTACAGAATGAGCATTTGTGTGTGTGTGTGTGCGTGTGCGTGTGTCTGGGAGACATTGGTTTGGGAGAGTGTATTTTTACGCACATTCTTGTAATGGCGCCGGAGGGGATGGCCGCCATTTCATGGGCTCCTGACCAGTTGTGCTATTTTGTGTGTTTGTTTGCGCTGATCCTAACTTTTTTTGTACATAATGTTTTGGCCATCGTTTCATATGACTGAAAAGAGCTTCTGGACATCAAAACAGCAATTACTAACCTAAATTTGGCGTGTGGAATATCCAACGAGACTGTGACCGCGAGTGGATAAGTTTCCATTGCCCTCCGTTCTATTGGCGAACGTGCAATCATTGGAAAATATCAATATCAATCAGCAGATGTTACAAAGTGCTATACAGAAACCCAGCCTACAACCCCAAACAGCAAGCAATGCAGATGTAGAAGCACGGTGGCTAGGAAAAACTGGATGAGCTCCGTTCGAGACTATCCTATCAATGTGATCTGAAGAACTGTAATATCCTGTGTTTCACCGAGTCGTGGCTGAGCAAGGACATGGAAAATATAAATATAGTTGGTTTTTCTATACATCGGCAGGACAAAACAGCTGCGTCTGTTAAGCTGAGGGGAGGGGGGGTGTGTCTCTTTGCCAACAACAGTTGGTGTGCGATCTCCAATATTAAGGAAGTCTCGAGGTTCTGCTTACCTGAGTTAGAATACCTCATGATAAGCTGTAGACCACAATATTTAACAACAGATTTTTCATCTTTTTTTCGTAGCTGTCTATTTACCAACACAAACCGATGCTGGCACTAAGACCGCACTCAAAGAGCTGTATAAGGCCATAAGCAAACAAGTAAATGCTCACCCTGATGCGGCGCTCCTAGTGGCTGGGGATTTTATTGCAGGGAAACTGAAATCCATTTTACTTCATTTCTACCAGCATGTCTCCTGTGCAACTAGAGGCGAGAAAACTCTAGCTCAACTATACTCTACACACAGAGATGCATACAAAGCTCTCCCTCGCCCTCCATTTGGCAAATCTAACCATAACTCCATCCTCTTAATTCCTGCTTAAAAGTAAAAACTCAAACAGTAAGTACCAGTGATGCACTCAATACGGAAGTGGTCCGATGAAGAGGACACTAAGCTACCGGACTGTTTCGCTAGCACAGATTGGAATATGCTCCGTGATTCATCCGATGGCATTAAGGAGTTTACCACATCAGTCACCGGCTTCCTTAATAAGTGCATTGACGTCATAGTCCCCAAAGTGACCGTACGTACATATCCTAACCAGAAGCCATGGATTCCTACTACACCGGCTCTGACACTCGTTGGATGTGGCAAAGATTGCAAACTATCACGAATTACAAAGGGAAACCCAGCCGTGAGCTGCCCAGTGAAGTGAGCCTACAAGACGAGCTAAATGCCTTCTATGCTCACTTTGAGGCAAGCAACACTGAACCATGCATGAGAGCACCAGCTGTTCCGGACGAGTGTGCGATCACGCTCCCCGTAGCCAATTTGAGTAAGACCTTTAAACAGGTTAACATTCACAGGGCCGCAGGGCCAGATGGATTACCAGGATGTGTACTCAGAGCAGGCGCTGACCAGCTAGCAAGTGTCTTCACTGACATTTTCAACCTCTCCCTGACCCAGTCTGTAATACCAACATGTTTCAAGCAGACCACCATAGGTATTCTGTCTAAATGACTATCGCGGTTTAGCACTCACATCTGTAGCCAAAGGGGTGGGTGATTAGCCCCCTCCTGCACACCCTGGCTGCACACGACTCCAACACCATCATTAAGTTTGCTGATGACACGACGGTGGTAGGCCTGATCACCGATGACAATGACAAAGTCTACAGGGAGGAGGTCAGAGACCTGGCAGTCTGGTGCCAGGACAACAACCTCTCCCTCAATGTCAGCAAGACAAAGGAGCTGATTGTGGACTACAATCAGCTCCTTTGGGGCTGATCGACGGGGCTGTAGTGGAGACGGTCGAGAGCTTCAAGTTCCTCGTTGTCCAAATCCCTAAGGACCTATCATGGTCCAAACACACCAACACAGTTGTGAAGAGGGCACCCCTTCAGGAGGCTGAAAAGATTTGGCATGGGCCCTCAGATCCTCAAAAAGTTATACAGCTGCACCATTGAGAGCATCTTGACTGGCTGCATCACCGCTTGGACCGCAAGGCGCTACAGAGGGTAGTGCGTACGGCCCAGTACATCACTGGGGCCGAGCTTCCTGCCATCCAGGACCTCTATAGCAGGCGGTGTCAGAACTAAGGCCCTTAAAATTGTCAACAACTCCAGCCACCCAAGTCACAGTCTGTTCTCTCTGCTACTGCATGGCAAATGGTACCGTACGGGGGGTATGAAAAATATAAAAATATATAAAATATTTTTAAAAAACGCACTAACTGTAAGTCGCTCTGGATAAGAGCGTCTGCTAAATGACTAAAATGTAAATGTAAATGTACCGCCAAGTCTGGGACCAAAAGGCTCCTGAACAGCTTCTACCCAAAAGCCATACGACTGCTGAATAGTTCATTAAATGGCTACCCAGACATTCTGCTTTTCACTCCTTACCTACATGTACTGTATATATTACCTCAATCAATCACCCCAACTACCTCGTAACCCAGTACACTGACTCGGTACCAGTACTCCTTGTATATACAGTAACCTGTATATAGCCACATTTATTGTTATTTGGTGTTATTTTATTGTGTTACGATTTTAACTGCATTGATGGTTCAAAATTCAAAAGGCACTCGCACATCTGAGCTATCTTTGTTGCAGGTGCATGGTAACAGTTGAATAAGATGAGAAAAAATAAGAATCCTGCACACTGCTCTTGCTATTATCACTGCTCTTTATTAAGCTTTACGTATCGGCTTCAAGGCCTTCGTCAGAGCTTTTGGGGCCGATACGTAAACCTTATTCAACTGCATTGTTGGGAAAGGGCTCGTAAGTAAGCATTTCACAGTAAATCTACACTTGTTCTATTCGGCGCAATAAAATACAATTTGCCCCCCCCCCCCACCTCCGCACAACCACTGCCTTGTCCCTAGAACAATCTCCCAGCATAATCTTATAAACAGAACAGACTCTTCCACTCATTCTTCCCTACAAATGGAAACAGTGCTGCCGGTTTGATTCAGCTGGAGAGGACTAGTGACTCACTCTGACGTGGAGATCTATTGGCGGCCCCTGGGGACAGCGGGGGAATGGGGGGATATAGGGGGACAGGCGGAGGTCTACTCCCCCCTCTCTATTCTCTGAGCTGGGTGTTCTCCAGGGGGGGTTTGAGCTGAGCTTCTGTCCGGGGAGATGCAAGGTCGGTGTGTCCCGTGATGATGATGCGATGTGACAGAGCACAGCAGAGGAGAAGAAAGAGAGGAAGGCACAAAAAGAGAAAAATCATTAAGTTAGCACTGTGATATTCAATGCTGCTGGCGCGCAACAATGCACAGGGGATAGATAGGATAGATAGGGACCATGAATCAGTGGCCGGGGGATGATGCTGCAGATAGTAGGAGGGGGCCAGAGGGGGAAGGAGGGGGAATCATCAGGTAGCTGAGGATTTAGCACATATACAAATACAGGGATTGGCTGAAGTTCAGGCCTGACTCACATAACAACCTAACAAGGGGGGAAAAAATTACAAACAGTGGCCGAGAAATATACATCACAATAGATAAAAATGTAAGTCTAAACTTCGTAACGATATTCAACTTGGTAGAAGACATTAGCCCTGTGCTAAACCTGGTGCTTGAACGTAGCGTCCATTGTGTTGGCCTAGGCCGAAATGTCATCCGTCACCTCCAAAACAGGGTTCATCCAGAGATACTGATGTACTGACTTATCCAAGAACTCAGGCCGTCTACAAGCCCCCTCAAACCCCCAGGGCCAAATCCACAAGCCCTGGGCTTGCACAGGAAGTGTGTCATGCTCAAACTAGCATTTCCAAGAAGTGCATGGAGGCCATTAAAATGTTCTCCTATCGAACAGATGTGGTTTTTAAGCCTTAACAATAAAATATTGTCAAACCAACAGTTGCCAGCTTTTCGCTTTGGTTAACCATACTCTACAAAGTCACAAAATGTTCAAATTAGCATAAATTAGCAAAATCGCTAATATTGCTAGCTAGCTATTTAGATAACTACAACTTGCATGAAATTGTTAGCTAATTTTGCTAGCTAGCTAGTTTGCTAGCTTTATTAGCAAAATTATTTAAAAATTAGTGAGTGGGCTTGCAACCTAAAGCTAGCTACCGGTAGTTAGCTAGCTTGTAGACTGTTGTGGCTAGCCAAAAAGGACTTGTTTTGATAGTTGGGTTGGCTCTAAAACACGATGTACTAGTGAATTCTGCTCTAATCCCAAAACAGCCCAGTGCCCTCTTCCGATTGTGTATCTGTTAGCTGCGCTTTTTGGGGGTGGGGGAGGGTGGTCTCGAGCTCCGGAGAGGTGTGGTTTCTAGATCCCAGTCGATCTTGATCGGTAAGTATTGGTCAGGCTTAGGATCTACTCTGACACTATACAGTAATTACAGTAATGACAAATGTGCTCAGTGACAATAACGCTGGGGTCCAGTACCACCACGTAGAGGATCAGACAGCAGTGAGTTAGACAGGACTGAAAGAGCTGTTTAGTCACAAGCACAATGTGGGAGCCAGTCCACTAACAGCTTGTTAGCACACAGCAGAAGATGAGCATGATGGATAGAGACAGGGTTTCAGTGCCAGGAGACCTGTTTAATCCCTGTTAATTGGCCCAGAAGAGTCACACAGCCTAGATAATTTTAGTGACACGACATGTCCTCCTGAGTAGCACATAGCCTACTCACACACATGCACACACACACACTCACTATGCACGTGACATACACACAGAAGCTATGTAAACACACTGGGCAGGATACAAATAAACAAGTACATACAGTAGGGGAGCCCCATGCACCCCAACATTCTGAGGGGGCACAAAGTACATGAGGATGGCTGGGGGGTGCCTCTCTACGGACCACCATGTCCGGAAGTTGGAGAATTATGAATTTTTCAAAGACCTGAAATGACTTTTTCCTGCAATCTAGAGCCATAATCATTAAGCTTAATTCTATGTCAAAGTATGTTTATTTATCTGCATATCTAAGCATACCTCTTGAGCTTTCTGTATCCTCCTGACTTCTAAAATATTGAAAGGAATGTGAGTCTTGTTCAGTACATTTAGTAATTGCTTGCCTTTCTAAGGTCTACTAACCTTGCCAGCAGGCATGCCAGCTAAGATAGTTAGACAAGCTAGCTACTCTAACTTGATTGATAGCCTGAAATGGCTTCTAGGTAGCCAGTTATGAGGTTGGAAGATTGGGAACCTATCTGAGCTAGCTAAAGCCAACTTCATAAAATGTCTAGGTGGCTAGTAGTATTACAGAGAAACACCCAACAACAAAAAAAGAACACTTTTTTTTCCCTACAGGACAAATATGAGGGGGCACATGCCCCTCTGCGCCCAATGTGTATGTACAGTATTTACATAATGAACATATACACAAGCACCTTTTCACATGCATAAACTCACACACATACGCATACACAGTTCAAAGATGAATATATTTTCACACTGTGAACAAAATGTTTGCAGTGAGCACATTCATGCACAAACATTTGACCGTCATATATGTTTTTGTTACATTTTTTCAATAGCACATTTGCAATTGCACAAAACATAATTGAATTAGTTCTGTGTGTAATTGTACTGTATTCCACGCTCTATTTAATAATTGTAATGGAGATACTTTTCTGTTGGTAATGTGTGTCTAACTATATCTGTAAATATATCTATAAATATATCTACCCTCCCCCTACATTAGAGTCCAGTTGACAGCATCACACATCACATCAGCACAGAGAGAGAGGTGGTGGGTGGGGGTATGTGTGTGTGTGTGTGTGTGTGTGTGTGTGTGTGTGTGTGTGTGTGTGTGTGTGTGTGTGTGTGTGTGTGTGTGTGTGTGTGTGTGTGTGTGTGTGTGTGTGTGTGTGTGTGTGAATGTTCTTTTGCGTTCATGCATGCACGTGTGTTTCAGTGTGTGCATGTGTGTGAGTGTTTTGTTTGTTTTTGTATACCAGAATCTTCAAAATGATAGCAGCTGTGATATTAATTGTGTCAAAACAAGTTTACATTGTCCAAAAGATGACTTCATTACTGACAATGGCCAGCAGAGAAAAGCAGAGAGTAACATTGCTCTCCATCTCTCACAATAGATCCCAAACCACCCCCTCGCCCCTACAAACTCGCTCGAAGGGCCCTCCATTGTCACCTGTTGCTGACAAAACTCCAAGGGCGACTTCCAGAGAGTGGTGAGGGAATCATTAGCTGTGTTCGAGAGGATCAAATCAAAACCGCAATGAATCATGGGTAAATTGTGACTGACTCTGATCTATAAATAATAATGAGTAGTTATTTATGATGCAAGGTTCCTTGCAGATCAGTCAGATGGCTGTCGACTGCATTGTCAGCTGCAATGTCGAACAAGCCGAATAAACTCATCAACTTCGGGAAACACTCGTGGCTTGAATGATGCAATTCATGTTCCACTTTTAAATATTAAAACAAGCATGACATTCAAATGAACAAATCCCCCTGTCGTTTTGCAAGATATAAACCTCAGTAACAGTTAAACATTTAATTTGGGAGGTAATTCATCTTTTACATGTCAGGTTTCGAAATCCGACATAACAAATGCACGAGGCATATGATTAGGCGCCTCTCCATTCTTTTGTGTGAAATTGCTCAAACTCAAAAATAACACAGTGTCTTATGGGATTCCACTTCACTCTGAAGCCTGCAGCGTTGCTGGCTCGGTCAAAGTGGTTATCGGCGGGTCTAATTAGCCCCCACACCCTCCATAATTTTCACTCACTCAGCTTTGGGACACTTGTGCATATGGCGGCGGCACGCTTGAACATGCAAAAGGAGGGCAGGGGGGCGGGGAGAAGGGGAAGGGGGTGATTTGGGACTCACCTCACTCTTTGGCTATGGGTCCCTCTCCTATGACCTTCTCCTCCAATGGGTTTTGAGAGGTAGGCGAGGAGAGAGGACGCAAGGAGCATGCAATTGAGATTCACCCTCAGTCCCAATTTATCTTTCCATCCTCCCAAAGTGTGCACTTGTTCACTTCCTTCACTGATTTGAAAGATAATGACTCTGTGATTAGGATACAGTATGTGGTTTACAGTTTTTTTGTCCCCCACAATGAAATCGGGGAAGGGACTGTGGATCTGTCTCCGTCCGTTAGTACATTAGTCACATGCCATATCTCATACAGCACTGGCCCGATTTCGATGAAACTTGGGTGAATGATGCATCTTGCCATAGAGATCCGGCATTTACAACATTACACTGATTGGCCAGATGGTGAAGAAAATGCTAATTTAAAAAGGTCACGCTCCTCACCCCGTTTGACGTAAAGTCATGAAATTCGGAACATAGGTCCCTCTCCTCACAAGGAAACATTTGCCTAAGGGCCCCATAAGGTCCACCATGATGGATTTTCCAACATTTAGAATTTTGTGAAAAACACTTTTTCTTCTGGCACCAATTGACCGATCTGCACGAAACTTGATATGTGGCATCTATGGACAAAGGTCTCTCAACGCAATATTTTCCAACTTAGTACCTAAAACAACATTGGCCAATAAACATTCACATGGGCGTGGTCTGAAACATAAATGCATATAAATCAGTCAAGGATATTTGTATTGTAACAAACTTTGGTACACATGTTGCAAACCCTGTCAAGACTCAACATAAGCAAGAACATTCATATCAACCACAAGGTGATGCAATAATGGGCACATGTTTATATCTCTTGATCTGTTTGACTCAGTGATGAAATTTGGCACACATACTCAGGGATATGAGTCTAGCTAACTCATGCGATATCTCAGTCACCACTGGCCCGATTTTGACGAAACTTGGGTGAATGATGTGTCTTGCCATAGAGATCCTACATTTACAAAATGACACTAATTGGCCCAAGGGGGTGCTATGATAATCAACTGTATGTACATTAGTCACACGTGATATCTCAGACACCAATGCCCCCGATTTTGATGGAACTTGGGTGAATGATGGTGTCGTGCCATAGAGATCTGTCATTTACAAAATTGCACTGATTGGCCCAAGGGGGAGCTATAGAAATTAACAGAAATGTGTTAGTCACACGCAAAAAAAAGAAAAAGATGCATGTTTCAAAATAGCACTTTGAATGTAGTATACTACAGTACTGTAAATTGAGTACATTACACTGTTTTCACATTAGGCAATGCACTTGCACTACCCATTAAAATTGACTGAACATCACATTTCCATAATTTCAATCCCATGTTTGATCAAAGGTGTGATCATTGAAGAAATCTTACACAATGTAATCAAATGAAAGACATTAAAGAAATGAAATAAACTGTCTTGAGCATTTGGCAATAGGTTCTCATCGACATCACAGTAAATATCCTCATTGTTCATGCACCTGGGGAAAATCCTTTTGGCATGGCGAATACAAGGCTGACATAGGAAATTGAAATCATTGCATGCCTCATCCATGGCCTGAAGGAGGCTGGTACACTCGTGGAGATGGCAATCATACATCTTCTATCTGTATTGTAATCCCCCTCCCACCCATTGAAAAAACGGTTACATTTTATTTACATTTTAGTCATTTAGCAGACGCTCTTATCCAGAGCGACTTACAGGAGCAATTAGGGTTAAGTGCCTTGCTTAAGGGCACATCGACAGATTTTTCACCTAGTCGGCTCTGGGATTAGAACCAGCGACACAACGCTCTTACCCACTAAGCTACCTGCCGCCCTGTTACAGTTCATATGAGAAAATCAGTCAATTGAAATAAATTAATTAGGCCCTAATCTATGGATTTCACATGACTGGGAATACAGATATGCATCTGTTAGTCACAGATACCTTTAAAAAAAAGTAGGGTTGTGGATCAGAAAACCAGTCAGTATCTGGTGTGACCCCCACTTGTCTCTTGCAGCGCGACACATCTGCTTCGCATAGAGTTGGTCAGGCTGTTGATTGCGGCCTGTAGAGTATTGTCCCACTCCTCTTCAATGGCTGTACAAAGTTGCTGGATATTGGCAGGAACTGGAACACGGTGTCGTACACGTTGATCCAGAGCATCCCAAACATGCGCAATGGGTGACATGTCTGGTGAGTATGCAGGCCATGGAAGAACTGGGACATTTTCAGCTTCCAGGAATTGTGCATAGATCCTTGCGACATGAGGTGATGGCGGCGGATGAATGGCACGACAATGGGCCACCTGTCAGGTGGATGGATTGTCTTGGCAAAGGAGAAATGCTCACTAACAGGGATGTAAACAAAATTGTACACAACATTTGAAAGAAATATGTTTTTTGTGCATATGGAAAATGTCTGGAATCTTTAATTTCAGCTCATGAAACATGGGACCAACACTTTACATGTGGTGTTTCTATTTTTGTTCAGTGTAGATAAAACACTGATTAAGTTTGGTGAAAAGTGACTGGATGATTCTGTGTGTTGTGCTTAGTCAACTGAAAATGTGCTTAGAGTTTTGAAACAACTGCCTTTTTGATTATCTGTTTTGAGTTTTGTACTAAGACTTGTGAACATTTTCCATATACTTGAAAATTGCACCAAAGCTAAAAACGGTACTAAGACCTGTAGAGCCCATCTACTGTATTATGTATACACTTGAGTCAGTCAGTGATGTCTTTTGATACACAACTGTTAGATGATACTGGTCATACAGTGATTGGACCCCAGCTGTCAGCCACAACATCATCTGCATTGCAAACAACTCACCCCTGCATTGCAAACAACTCACCCCTGGGCAACTCCAGCATTTACGCAGCAGACAAAGCTAATGTGTATTTTATCACATTTTCAACCACAACAATGTCTTCCTCAATAATAAGGTGATTAAACAAAGAAACATGGAAGCAATCCACTATCAAAATCGTTATTTTAGGTCACATATCACAGTCTCTTACATTATTAATAATGAGGTAATCAACATACAATGGACGGTTACATAATGTCTCAGCTGCTATTGTTTACTGAGTACTTGACATTTCCTCGCTTGGTCAATCATTAGAAAGGCCTGTGTCTATTTTTGTCATGGAAAATGCAAGACAATGTCTGTATGATCTATGGAATGAGTACTAAAAGACTGACAGCTGTGAGATGAACACTTCAGATGTCCACTGTTTGGATCCTTGGGATTAACTGTTCTCCCATGGTTTACTTTATCTCCTAGAACATACAGTGAGGGAAAAAAGTATTTGATCCCCTGCTGATTTTGTACGTTTGCCCACTGACAAAGACATGATCAGTCTATACTTTTAATGGTAGGTTTATTTGAACAGCGAGAGACAGAATAAAAAAACAAAAATCCAGAAAAACGCATGTCAAAAATGTTAGAAATCGATTTGCATTTTAATGAGGGAAATAAGTATTTGACCCCTCTGCAAAACGTGACTTAGTACTTGGTGGAAAAACCCTTGTTGGCAATCACAGAGGTCAGGCATTTCTTGTAGTTGGCCACCAGGTTTGCACACATCTCAGGAGGGATTTTGTCCCACTCCTCTTTGCAGATCTTCTCCAAGACATTAAGGTTTCGAGGCTGACGTTTGGCAACTCGAACCTTCAGCTCTCTCCCCAGATTTTCTATGGGATTAAGGTCTGGAGACTGGCTAGGCCACTCCAGGACCTTAATGTGCTTCTTCTTGAGCCACTCCTTTGTTGCCTTGGCCATTTGTTTTGGGTCATTATTATGCTGGAAAACCCATCCACTACCCATTTTCAATGCCCTGGCTGAGGGAAGGAGGTTCTCACCCAAGATTTGACGGTACATGGCGCCGTCCATCGTCCCTTTGATGCGGTGAAGTTGTCCTGTCCCCTTAGCAGAAAAACAGCCCCAATTGTTATCTCCATGTTTGACGGTGGGGATGGTGTTCTTGGGGTCATAGGCAGCATTCCTCCTCCTCCAAACACGGCGAGTTGAGTTGATGCCAAAGAGCTCGATTTTGGTCTCATCTGACCACAACACTTTCACCCAGTTCTCCTCTGAATCATTCAGCTGTTCATTGGCAAACTTCAGACGGGCCTGTATATGTGCTTTCTTGAGCAGGGGGACCTTGCTGGCACTGCAGGATTTCAGTCCTTCACGGCGTAGTGTGTTACCAATTGTTTTCTTGGTGACTATGGTCCCAGCTGCCTTGAGATCATTGACAAGATCCTCCCGTGTAGTTCTGGGCTGATTCCTCACCGTTCTCATGATCATTGCAACTCCACAAGGTGAGATCTTGCATGGAGCCCCAGGCAGAGGGAGATTGACAGTTTTTTTGTGTTTCTTCCATTTGCGAATAATCGCACCAACTGTTGTCACCTTCTCACCAAGCTGCTTGGCGATGGTCTTGTAGCCCATTCCAGCCTTGTGTAGGTCTACAATCTTGTCCCTGACATCCTTGGAGAGCTTTTTGGTCTTGGCCATTGTGGAGAGTTTGGAATCTGATTGATTGATTGCTTCTGTGGACAGGTGTGTTTTATACAGGTAACAAGCTGAGATTACGAGCACTCCCTTTAAGAGTGTGCTCCTAATCTCAGCTCGTTACCTGTATAAAAGACACCTGGGAGCCAGAAATCTTTCTGATTGAGAGGGGGTTAAATACTTATTTCCCTCATTAAAATGCAAATCAATTTATAACATTTTTGACATGCGTTTTTCTGGATATTTTTGTTATTATTCTGTCTCTCACTGTTCAAATAAACCTACCATTAAAATTATAGACTGATCATTTCTTTGTCAGTGGGCAAATGTACAAAATCAGCAGGGGATCAAATAATTTTTCCCTCACTGTATGTCAATAAACATGCTTCTCAAGGACCAAAATATATGTTGTGTTTTATTTATATGAGGTTAGAGGGGCAGTGGCACAGTGGCACAGGAAGATTTTACTGGGGTTCAGATCAATAAAGCTGTTTTAGTAGACAGCATGTCCACATCCACTGACATTTGTCCACATCACACTACATTTTCATGTCCTGGAGGATATTCTCTAACCCAGTCAGCCTTGTTAGTTACATTCAACTTGCCTAATACTATCTTCTCTGTCGTCCAGCCTCTGGCCTGTGAAGGTTCAGATCAGTTCTCTGCAAGCATGTTCGTCTCTGTCCGCCCCTTGATGAAGTCAGTTTTTAGCGCGCCTATTTCTGGTTAAAGACGCACTCCAACAATTGTTTTACTTTTTCTGTTGAAAAACAATATGTCACATATATATACAGTAATATACACACACTTACGGGTAAAAACATATGTTTAGAGCAAAATTTAGTTTTTTAGACAAGCGCAAACTTCAAATAGTAGGCCGTTCAAGGAGTTGGTCTGATGGTGCCCTCTGATGTAATCAGCCTCCCCCCTGCTTGAGGAACAATAGAGGAGCAATACAGAACAAAAGAGGAAAGGCCCATCACCCCACTTGTGCCATGTCATGAGGATACCTGGACCACCTATTGAGATGTACATTTTCTTAAGTAAATCAGGTGATAAATTAGGTGAAAAGGAGACTGGAGTGCGACTTCAAACATATAGGCCTCTCTGATTCTGATGCGTCCTCATCCGCTGTATTTACAGGACTAACGGCTCCCTATTGTCACAAGTGTAGAGAGGAGTAGGCAGGAGGCAGTCGCAGATTTAGAACTACTGAATTTATTAAAGCACCATAGCTTAAAGCGGGACGAAACCCACAGTTCAAAATATAAAGTACTCAGTAAATAGTAGGAGAGATTCCTCTCAGGAAAACAAGCAACATATACAATGACCAACAAAGACAAATGACAGCGGGAGTATATGTATACAGTAATAGGATGGGGATTGGAACCAGGTGTGTGTAATGATGACGAGACAAGGCCGGGGTTGATGAGTGAAGGGCGTTTGCCAGCAGCAGGTTAGGCAGCAGCTAGAAGGCCGGGAACGCCGAACGCCTGAGCTGGACAGGAGGGGGAGCCAAAGCGAAGGCTGGTGTGACACCTATGGGATAGGAAGATAAAAATAATGATTTTTTGTTAGCATCAAATACTATCGTTCCCACCTGTCGATGAGTGTTTATGCACAATAATCACCAATCCCAGTTAGTGTGTTGTGTTTGTATGAGTGCATAAGTACATGTGTGCCTGTGTGCGTGTGTGTGTGTGTGTGTGTGTGAGAAAGAGAGAAACAGACAAAATAGAGAAAGAAAGACAGAGAGAGAGCACTTGTCATTTAATTGTTTGATATGATTTATTTCTCATCCCACTGACGTAACTATAATCCAATTGAATAGGAGGATGTAGACAATAAACACTGAGAAAGATGACAGGGAGAGAAAGGGGAATGGCAATGAGGGAGACTGACAGGAGGAGGGAGGGAGCAAACAAAGGACAGGAAGAGAGAGCGAGAGAGAAAGAGAGATAGGGAGGGGGGGAGAGGGTGTAGACACCAGACAGAAGCAGATCAAATCAAAATCAAATCAAATCAATTTTTATTTGTCACATACATGTGTTTAGCAGATATTATTGTGGGTGTAGCGAAATGCTTGTGCTTATAGCTCCGACAGTGCAGTAATATCTAACAAGTAATACCTAACAATTTCACAACATATAACCAATACACACAAATCTAAGTAAGAATGGAATTTAAGAATATATACATATATGGACTAGCAATGACAGAGCGGCATGGACTACGATACAGTAGAATATTATAGGATACAGTATATACTGTACATATGAGATGAGTAGTGCAAGATATGTAAACATTATTAAAGTGACTAGTGTTCCATTTCTTAAAGTGCCCAGTGATTTCAATAGGCAGCAGCAGCCTCTAATGTGCTAGTGATGGCTATTTAACAGTCTGATGGCCTTGAGATATAAGCTGTTTTTCATGCTCTCTGTCCCAGCTTTGATGCACCTGTACTGACCTCGCCTTCTGGATGATAGCGGGGTGAACAGGCAGTGGTTTGTGTGGTTGATGTCCTTGAATATTTTCTTGGCCTTCCTGTGACATCGGGTGTTGTAGGTGTCCTGGAGGGTGGGTAGTTTGCCCCCGGTAATGCGTTCGGCAGACCGCAACACCCTCTGGAGAGCCCTGCGGTTGCGGGTGGTGCAGTTGCCGTACCAGGCGGTGATACAGCCCGACAGGATGCTCTCAATTGTGCATCTGTAAAAGTTTGTGAGGGTTTTAGGTGCCAAGCCAAATTTCTTCAGCCTCCTGAGGTTGAAGAGGCTCTGTTGCGCCTTCTTCACCACACTGTCTGCGTGGGTGGACCATTTCAGTTTGTCAGTGATGTGTAAGCCAAGGAACTTGAAGCTTTCCACCTTCTCCACTGCGGTCCCGTCGATGTGGATAGGGGGGGTGCACCCTCTGCTGTTTCCTGAAGTCCACGATCATCTCCTTTGTTTTGTTGACGTTGAGTGAGAGGTTATTTTCCTGGTACCACACTCCCAGAGCCCTCACCTCCTCCCTGTAGGCTGTCTCGTCATTGTTGGTAATCAAGCCTGCTACTGTTGTGTCGTCTGCAAACTTGATGATTGAGTTGGAGGCGTGCTTGGCCACACAGTCATGGGTGAACAGGGAGTACAGGAGGGGGCATATACATTTCTGATAGAGTTGGTCTTCTGCAGTTCGGAGAAGTCTCAGGCTCAGATGTGTACAGTATATTTGTGCATTTGTGTGCCTTGGTGTGTGCCCATGCAAGTGCGCGTTTGTGTATGTGGGCTGACAGCATTTTAACTACTTTGCAGATATGAAACAAACAGACAATCATAATATCTGTCAAAAATATCAAATTCCAAGTTTATGCTACAAAACCAACTTTATAAGAGGTTTTAAAAATAGGTTATATTTGACTCAAAATTCCATGACGTACAGTAAGGCATTGTTGGCAGAATAGACACAGTGCATTTGGAAAGTATTCAGACCCCTTGACTTTTTCCATATTTTGTTACGTTACAACCTTGTTCTAAAATTGATTAAATAAAACATTTTCCTCGTCAATCTACACAATACCACATCATGACAAAGCAAAAACAGTTTTTTTTAGAAATATTTAATACTTTATTGAAAATAAAAAGTATTTACATAAGTATTCACACCCTTTGCTATGAGACTCGAAATTGAGCTCACGTGCATCCTGTTTCCATTGATCATCCTTGAGATGTTTATACAACTTTATTGGGAGTCCACCTGGGGTAAATTAACTGATTGGACATTATTTGGAAAGGCATACACCTGTCTATATAAGTTCCCACAGTTGACAGTGCATGTCAGAGCAAAAAACAAGCCATGAGGTTGAAGAAATGTCTGTAGAGCTCCGAGACAGGATTGTGTCAAGGCACAGATCTGGGGAAGGGTACCGAAACAATTCTGCAGCATTGAAGGTCCCCAAGAACACAGTGGCCTCCATCATTCTTACATGGAAGAAGTTTGGAACCACCAAGACTCTTCCTAGAGCTGGCCGCCTGGCCAAACTGAGGTCTGATGAAACCAAGATTGAACTCTTTGGCCTGAATGCCAAGCGTCACGTCTGGAGGAAACCTGGCACCATCCCTATGGTGAGGCATGGTGGAGGCAGCATCATGCTGTGGGATGATTTCCAGCTGCAGGGACTGGGAGACCAGTCAGGATCGAGGGAAAGATGAACGGAGCAAAGAACAGAAAGATCCTTGATGAAAACCTGCTCCAGAGCGCTCAGGACCTCAGACTGGGGTGAAGGTTCACCTTCCAACAGGACAACGACCCTAAGCACACTGCCAAGACAATGCAGGATTGGCGTTGGGACAAGTCTCTGAATGTCCTTGAGTGGCCCAGCCAGAGCCCGGACTTGAACCCTATCAAACATCTCTGGAGAGACCTGAAAATAGCTGTGCAGCGATGCTCCCCATCCAACCTGACAGAGCTTAAGAGGATCTGCAGAGAAGAATTGGAGAAACTCCCCAAATACAGGTGTGCCAAGCTTGTAGCGTCTGATAGATTAATTATTAATGACTAATTATTACACCCTGAAACTGTGTGAAATGTGTTAGAATGTGTGAGTGTAGGACCAGTAAAGACTATGACATTGAGCTACTATTTAGCAATGTGAGTAAGAGTTAGACCAGACAACAAAGGACAAGGAGAACTGTCTACAGGCAACTGAGAAACCAAGATAACTGAGGAATTTAGGGAGGAGAGAAACTGTTAGGCTTGGAAGAGTGCATGTGTGTGTGTGTGTGTGTGTGTGTGTGTGTGTGTGTGTGTGTGCTGATGGTCAGGAGAGCAGTTTTAAAGTGGAAAACTACAGCCCGCCTACAGAGAGGAGGGATTTTTGTATGACGTATGAGTATAAAAGATGGACTCTGAAATTGTGATGGCAGAATTCTCAATGAATATATCTCTGACTATGCAGACCGGGACTCTGTCCGTTACTTATATCCCAAAAGACTTACAACCTTTTGGGAGACGCACAGAGACACTGAAATAGTTTGTTAAATAATTCACATAACAGCTTGGTCCTTCGAGAGCCGGAATCCAATACCTGCCTCTGTCATTCCAGGTAACTCTGAAAACCGTCGACGGGCGAATGATACATTCGTAAATAGAAAGTCCTGCCCTTTGACATTAAGGGTTAAGACAGGCCAGAGGACACCTGATTAATGACAGAGACGGTGACGGAATCCAAACCTACATTGAATCTCGGCTGCAAGGATAAGGTCAGTAGTCTTTATTCATTAATTGGGGCAGTCTGGGATTGCTCATGGTGGGTTCGTAATGATTCACGGTAATAGGCCATTACCAAAAGAAACTACCCTGTATTCAGAGAACCTGTAGTAGATTATAGAACAGTACTGTTCAACAAATAATCAGGGATAAAGAAATACAGGGAGGGGTGTACACCAGAAGGAATTAAAATAGCATGTGTGAGAAATAGAATATTAGTAAAGTCAAAAGTCACAAACAACTGTAGATTTTGCCGTAACTCTATCCGTTTCATGAAACTGTAGCCTTACAAACTCCGGGTTATCGATGGTGTTAACCAATAATCATGTAAGGTTGTATACGTGTGAGACCTAATATTTGCTCAAAAGTCACATCTATGAATAATTCCAGGTGGTTGTATAGAGGAAGGTGTCAGAGCGAGGTGTATGCGGTAGGCGAAGTCAAGAGCAGGACACCGAGCTACTGGCACGTACTTTACTGAACACAATGCAATACAAAGTACAGACGCCAACCTCCTTAGTGAGAGGAACAAAATAACCCGCACACATAGGCAACTGCCGAAAGACGAGAAACAATTACGCACAATACACAATGAGAGACAGAGGGTTATAAAGGGAACACAATACAACATAATGGGAAACAGGTGTAAAAAATAAAGACCAAACAATACAAACACCGAAACATAGATCGGCAGCAGCTAGTACTCCGGGGACGACGAACGCCGAAGCCTGCCCGAGCAAGGAGGAGTAGCAGCCTCGGCTGAATCCGTGACAGTACCCCCCCCTTGACGCGCGGATCCAGCCGTGCGCCGACCCCGGCCTCGGGGACGGCCAGGAGGACGCGGAGCAGGGCGAGTCGGATGACTCCGGTGGAAATCCTTCAACATGGAGGGATCTAGGATGTCCCCCCTAGGGACCCAGCACCGTTCCTCCGGACCGTACCCCTCCCACTCCACGAGATACTGCAGGCCCCCCATCCGACGCCTCGAATCCAAGATGGAACGGACTGAGTACGCCGGAGCCCCCTCGATGTCCAATGGGGGCGGAGGAGCCTCTCGTACCTCACTCTCCTGGAGTGGACCAGCTACTACCGGCCTGAGGAGAGACACATGGAACGAGGGGTTAATGCGGTAATTAATGGGCAGTTGTAACCTATAACATACCTCGTTCAATCTCCTCAGGACTTTAAATGGCCCCACAAACCACCGACCCAGCTTCCGGCAGGGCAGGCGAAGGGGCAGGTTTCGGGTCGAGAGCCAGACCCGATCTCCCGGTGCATACACCGGAGCCTCACTGCGGTGGCGATCGGCGCTCGCCTTTTGCCGCCTGATAGCCCGCTGCAGATGGACATGCACAGCGTTCTATGTTTCTTCTGAGTGCCGAAACCACTCGTCCACCGCAGGGGCTTCGATCTGGCTCTGATGCCAAGGTGCCAGGACCGGCTGATAACCTAGCACACACAGAAAAGGCGTAAGGTTAGTTGAGGAGTGGCGGAGTGAGTTTTGGGCTATCTCTGCCCAGGGGATATATCCCGACCACTCCCCCTGCCGGTCCTGGCAATAGGACCTCAGAAACCTACCCACATCCTGGTTCACTCTCTCCACCTGCCCATTACTCTCGGGGTGAAAACCTGAGGTAAGGCTAATCGAGACACCCAGACGTTCCATAAACGCCCTCCAGACTCTAGAGGTGAACTGGGGACCCCGATCAGACACTATATCCTCAGGTACCCCGTAGTGCCGGAAGACGTGTGTAAACAGGGCGTCAGCAGTTTGTAGGGCTGTAGGGAGACCTGTCATAGGAATGAGACGGCAGGCCTTGAAAACCGATCCACAACGACCAAGATCGTCGTGTTCCCCTGGGAGGGGGGAAGGTCCGTGACAAAATCCACCGATAGGTGAGACCACAGCCGTTGTGGAACGGGTAGGGGTTGTAATTTCCCTCTGGGCAGGTGTCTAGGCGCCTTACACTGGGCGCACACCGAGCAGGAGGAAACATAAACCCTCACGTCCTTAGCTAAGGTGGGCCACCAGAACTTCCCACTAAGGCAGTGCACTGTCCGACCAATACCAGGATGACCAGAGGAAGGTGACATGTGGGCCCAATATATCAATCGATCACGAACCTCGAGCGGCACGTACTTCCGACCCTCTGGACACTGTGGGGGAGTAGGATCGGTACGTAACGCCCGCTCGATGTCCGCATCAATCTCCCATACCACCGGTGCCAACAGACAAGACTCCGGAAGTATGGGAGTGGGCTCAATGGACCTCTCCTCTGTGTCATATAGTCGGGACAGGGCATCTGCCTTAGCGTTCTGTGACCCTGGTCTATAGGTGAGCGTAAATACAAATCGGGTGAAAAACATAGCCCACCTAGCCTGGCGAGGGTTCAGCCTCCTCGCCGCCTGGATGTACTCCAGGTTACGATGTTCAGTCAAAATGAGGAAAGTGTGTTTAGCCCCCTCAAGCCAATGCCTCCACACCTTCAGGGCTTGCACCACAGCTAACAGCTCCCTGTCCCCCACATCATAATTGCGCTCCGCCGGACTGAGCTTCTTAGAATAGAAAGCACAGGGGCGGAGTTTAGGTGGCGTACCCGAGCGCTGAGACAGTACAGCACCGATCCCAGCCTCGGACGCATCCACTTCAACTTGGAACGCCAAAGAGGGATCCGGATGTGCCAGCACTGGAGCCGAGGTAAACAGGTCCTTCAGATGCCTAAAAGCCCTGTCCGCCTCAGCCGACCACTGCAGACGCACCGGACCCCCCTTTAGCAGGGAAGTAATGGGAGCTGCTACCTGCCCAAAGCCCCGGATAAACCTCCGGTAGTAATTGGCAAAACCCAAGAACCGCTGCACCTCCTTCACTGTGGTGGGAGTCTGCCAATTGCGCACGGCTGAAACACGGTCAATCTCCATCTCCACCCCTGACTCGGACAACCGGTGTCCCAGGAAGGAGATGGACTCCTGGAAGAACAGACATTTCTCCGCCTTCACATACAGGTCATGCTCCAACAGTCTACCAAGCACCCGGCGAACCAGGGACACATGCTCGGCGCGTGTAGCGGAGTATATTAGAATGTCATCAATATACACCACTACACCCTGTCCATGCAAGTCCGGAAAATCTCATCCACAAACGATTGGAAGACTGAAGGAGCATTCATTAAACCGTATGGCATGACGAGGTACTCATAGTGACCCGAGGTGGTACTGAATGCTGTCTTCCACTCATCTCCCTCCCTAATGTGCACCAGGTTATGCGCGCTCCTGAGATCCAATTTTTTGAAGAATCGCGCCCCGTGTAATGACTCCGTCATACTAGCAATCAGAGGGAGAGGATAGCTGTATTTGATGGTGATCTGATTGAGACCACGGTAGTCAATACACGGGCGTAAACCCCCATCCTTCTTCTTCACAAAAAAGAAACTTGAGGACGCAGGGGAAGTGGACGGCCGTATGTATCCCTGTCTCAGTGATTCGGTGACATATGTCTCCATAGCCGCCGTCTTCTCCTGAGACAGAGGATACACATGACTACGGGGAAGCGCAGCGCCTACTTGGAGGTTTATCGCACAATCCCCCTGTCGATGGGGTGGTAATTGAGTCGCCTTCTTTTTACAGAAAGCGAGAGCCAAATCGGCATATTCAGGTGGAATGTGCATGGTGGGAACTTGGTTCGGACTCTCCACCGTCGTGGCCCCTACGGAAACACCCACACACACACTGATCAGACCATCCCTTGAGAGCCCTCTGTTGCCATGAAATGTTGGGGTCATGAGACGTTAACCAGGGAAGCCCCAACACCACGGGAAACGCAGGAGAATCAATCAAATATAACCGAATTATCTCCTCATGGCCCTCCTGCGTTTTCATCCTGAGAGGTGCCGTGACCTCCCTAATCAACCCAGACCCCAAAGGGCGGCTATCTAGGGCATGGATAGGGAAGGGCACATCCACTGGAACAATAGGAATCCCTAACTTATAAGTGAACTGGCGATCAATAAAATTCCCAGCTGCGCCTGAATCTACTAGCACCTTATGCTGGGAGTGAGGAGAAACCTCGGGGAACACAACTTTAATACACATATGCGCAACAGGGAGCTCTGGGTGAGTTGGGTGCCTACTCACCTGGAATGACTCATCAGTGCGCTGCCTACTGCCTCGATTCCGAGGAGACCCTCCCCAGCACCGACCAGCAGTGTGTCCTCTGCGGCCACAGTTGGTGCAGGGGACGGCCTCTCTCCTGGTCTCTCTCCTAGTACCAGCACCTCCGAGCTCCATAGGGGTCGGCTCGGAAGTGCTGGGGGATGGAATGGACGGCCCCGAATCCGGACGTCCGGGGGTAGCCAACAGGGTATCCAGGCGAATCGACATATCCACCAGTTGATCGAAGCTTAGGTTGGTGTCCCTGCAGGCCAATTCCCAACGCACGTCCTCCCTCAGGCTACATCTGTAGTGGTCGAAGAGGGCCCTCTCATTCCATCCCGCGTTGGCAGCCAGCGTCCGGAAGTCCAGTGCGAACTCCTGCGCGCTCCTCTTCCCCTGTCTGAGGTGGAATAGACGCTCACCCGCCGCTTTACCCTCTGGTGGATGATCGAATACTGCACTGAAGCGGTGGGTGAACTCTGCATAGTTGACAGTAGCAGCGTCTATTCCCCCCCACTCGGCGTTGGCCAACTCCAGCGCCTTGCCGGACAGACAGGAGATGAGGGCGGACACGCTCTCGTATCCCAAGGGCACCGGGTGGATGGTTGCCAGGTAGAGTTCCACCTGGAGCAGGAAACCCTGACACCCGGCAGCTGTGCCATCATAAGCCATCGGGAGCGAGAGCCGAATCCCACTGGACCCCGGTGGTGAAGCGATGGGAATAGCTGATGGTGGTGGTATCGTCGGAGGAGGTGTAGGCAAACCTCCTCTTTCCCATCGCTCCATGGTGCTCACCACCCGTTCCATGGCGGTGCCGAGAGCCTGGATCATGGCCGCTTGTTGTTCTACGCGCTCTTCCATTGATCCAGCTGGCACCGCCGCTCCTGCTGACTCCATGTCTTAGGGTGCGTAATTCTGTCAGAGCGACGTGTATGCGGTAGGCGAAGTCAAGAGCAGGACACCGAGCTACTGGCACATACTTTACTGAACACAATGCAATACAAAGTACAGATGCCAACCTCCTTAGTGAGAGGAACAAAATAACCAGCAGCTAGTACTCCGGGGACGACGAACGCCAAAGCCTGCCCGAGCAAGGAGGAGGAGCAGCCTCGGCTGAATCCGTGACAGAAGGAGAACCCATTCCTGTTGTATGAGACTGTCAGGAATGATCAAGATTACAATGTGGGGATAAATTCCTCCGTAGAGTATGAGATAATTCTGGGGGACTAGTACCTATACAGGGAGGGGTGATTCCAGGTGTGGTGTGAAGCTGTTTTGAATAACTTGTTATATAGAAGAGGTGGCTAAGGGATTTTTAACAGTACCAACCATGGGAGGCAAATCCTCACAAGAGGTCCCAGAATTTACTGGGGACGAGAAATACATGGAAATTAGAGAGAAACGAAATGTGTATTATTTACCTAATTGGGGGGAAAAAATGGCTTTACTGGGCGACTTGATGTAATTAAACTGGAATCCATGATTAAACAAATGCATGTAAATTGTGGTACTGATCTAAATTAAACAGAAAAGATAGTAATTAAACTAGAGTCCATGATTAAACAAATGCATGTAAATCGTGGTAATGATCTAAAGAAACAGAAAGGATTCAGAGCTAAGCTCAGGAGGGAGTCAGTATGAGTCAGGAGATGAGAGAGTAGGAGGGGGCTAGTACCCACTGATAGCCTTACCTAATCTATTGGCGGGGAATGAAAGGGGCCCCAGCAATTTTTGATGTATACAGGCCATGAACACAGAGGACGTGGCCAGAGGGGTAGAAGGAATGACAACCCCAAAACAGGAATAGTAAGGTTTGGGCTGCTGTTAGAGGGCAGTGGGTTTCAGGGGATGCCCAGAGGGCACTTTTGCCATGGGCCGATCACGGAGAGTATGTTGGAAAATAACTGAATTGTGTAATAGCCTCAGAGAACATTACCATCGTCATGCAGACTTCTCTAAAGTACATGAGTGTAAACAAGAGGATAGTGAGACTGTCAGCCAGTACTTAGAGAGGGTTAAAGATGTGTTTAACGCAAACAGTGGCATACCCGAGCCAGACCAGAGTCAGGGGAATGATACGCCCTACCATCAGCAATTAAAAATATAGCGTTCCTCAGTGGAATGAGACCAGAGATAAGCAGGACCATTAAAAATACTTTGATAGGGTGGAGAAAAGCACAGCAACACATATTGAGGTTTAAAAAGTATGCAGTTTACCAAGAGCAGATTGGGAGAGAGAAAGAGGAGTAAGAGAGACCTTAAGGGAGTGCCAACTCTCTGAGAGATAGTGAGGCCAGAACAAAGGAGCAGTGTCCTGGAAATCACAGTCTGTTTTGTTTTTTTCAGTTCTGCTGGGAGTATATTTGATGAAGGGAATGTGTTAAATTAGAGGCTAGAGACTTCATAAAATAATAATTGGAATAATAATTATATATTAACTTGCTCACCCAAACGTAGACATACGTCATGGGTGAGACATAATTAATATAATATTATACAAAGCCAATTTAGGGTTTCCATTAAGGAACGTCAATCACTACATTGGATATTAATACTATGGAGATAAATTCAATATATGCTGGTCAACTACGGCATGTGTTTGGTGTTATTTATAGCCTACTTAGAAAGGACAGTTACCTATATCTGCTGTATTCTAAACAATGACAGATTGGGGGTTTCATAAGAGGTGGCTATAATTTTAGTTGATAACAGAGGTAATTAGATTTGAGAAATGTTGAATTGCATTGTTTAAGCAAGAATGGCATTAAATTAATGCTGTCTAGTTATGTGTATGCAAATATGTTATTCGTTTTTGGTGGTGTGAGAATAGAATTTACTAATGCCAGGATTTAGTAAACGAAGCAGAGAGATGTAGTGAGAGCAGTGGAAGGGATACCCCACCCTAAGACGGGGGTACACCAGTTCAGAAGAGATATGGAAGGGCTGACCGCCAGCTTTAAGCTGAATACAGGGGAACTAGAGAGGGAAGTCAGACAGATAGAGCTAAAGGACTGGGCGGTAGTGAGAGGAAACTGGGTTCCCGGAGATGGGAATGCGCCGGTTCTAGAGTGGGCAGAAGGAGGGGCTTATGGAGATAAATTGGCACAACTCTGTGATAATCTGAGAGAATATTATCACAGACATGCCGACTTCTCCAAAGTCCATGAGTGTAAACAGGGAGACAGTGAGACTATTAGTCAATACCTAGGAGAGAAGAGAGGTTACGGTAGCAAAGCCAGACAAGAAGGAAACGGTAATAGTGGAGACAGGAGTGAGTGGAAGTGTTACAATTGTGACAAAACGGGACATTTTGCTAGAGAATGTGAGGAACCGTGTAGTTACTGTGCAAGGAAAGGGCACCAGTTAAGAAACTGTAGGCAGAAGGGGAAGAGAGAAATCAGGAGTCCTCATGACCTGGCTATTTTGGTTTGTTGTTTTTTAATTGGGGTTTTCAAATAAAAAACAACACACCTAGTATGATGTTTATAAAGCCATGTAATTTTGATTTTAGGGAGTTTTTCTGTTTTGACTGAGTTTAGGGTATATATGATTTCTTATGAGAATAAATGTCATGAGGACTTAATGAACACTTGGGATAAGTAACATTTATGAAATATTTAGGATGATGGTAATGTTTACTATACTATGGGATGGAACAGTTCGTTGAATGATTTCAATTGCCTCTGAACTCTGTTTTGACTTTCTGGTGTTAATTGATCATCCACACTGGTAAATTCTAAAGGCATGAGAGGAGGACTTTAAGATAGTTTATTTTACCAAATTGAGGGTAATTTATAGTACTGTGAAAAGTGTGAAGAAATTTATAATTTGGTAATAATATATATGATTCGAACCATAAAATAACAGAAGAGAGAGCTTTCCCTAAATGAAGGATACCCGTTGCTAGTCAATTGTACTAATCTTGGATTACTTTTACGGGATAGAAGTAAGTTGAAGTATTATCAAATGTTGTCAGCAGGGTTAAAACACTTCTCTGGTCCCAGTCAGCTGTCAAAATAGGAAGTTTCGATAGATAGAGATCTACTTATAGAGAGCTACAGTAGGGCCCCAATTAAGGAAGTTCACAGATGGGTGAAGCAAGGCGCAGTAAATAAGGAAGGAATATGGGTCAAAGACAGCTTACCAATTCTCCCGAAATTACTGTTTAGATATGCTGCAATATTGACACACGGGCAGAGCCATGTGTCAACGGGAGGGATGGATGGTAGAGCAGATTAGACAACACTTTGTTGCATATGGGATTACTAATTATAAAAAATAAATACAAAATAAAAACTTTTGTTCAAGATGTGTTATCTGTGCTCAAAATAATCACCAGGGCAGACAAAGGGCATCTCAGGGTGAGTATCCTCCGGCTATGTACCCCTTCCAGCAATTGGAAATGGATTTGATAGAGTTATCACGGAGTGAAGGGAAGAAATTTAGAGTAACCCCAGATAAAGATGGGTTATCCCCCTTTGAGAAAGTGTTTGGAAGACCTTACAGAATGCCACAGTTGGCAGGACCAGAACAGGCAGACATAGAACTAGAGAATACACTAGCAGAACACATGAGAAAATTGTTCATTAACCGTATGTCTAAGAATTTGTGTCCTGCAGGAGAATTAAAGGAGAAGGTGATTCATAGTATATAACCTGGAGACTGGGTGTGGATCCAATCGTTGAGGAAAAAGGATTGAAAGCAGTCACGCTGGGAGGGACCATACCAAGTCCTATTGGTAACTGCCTTCGCTATAAGAATAGCTGAGAGAACCACTTGGGTCCACGTTACCCACTGCAAAAAGGTAGGCCCACATACCAACACCGTTGAACACACACAGAGTTAACAAGAAGAACTGAACCACTAGGGTTCGGGGGTAAACTCTGTTAACGAAGAAACCCTACCCCGGCCTTTCATCACTGTGGGGTGTTTATATAGGTGTGGGTATGGGGAAGTACCAGGCAGGTGGGTCAGGGACAGGATTGGGATGGCGTTTTTTGGGATTTTTGGGGACTCGGAGCTGCATCATCATGTTAACCATATTATGGATTAATTCAGGTCAACCTAAACAGGGAAACTATGAACAAAATAATACCAAGGCACTGATTCAATCTTGTAGAAATACTGAAACCAAGAAAGACTATTGGGGGAATGATTATTTTAATAGTTAAAGTCAGTTTAGGACAAGATGGGGGATTCAAGATACCATTCGACTTCTCCCATGAAGAGATAGGAGGTTTTGGGGGCTTTGGTAAGAAGGGGGCGTGTACAAGAAAGTTAGGTCCTAGAAGGTATGGTAAATACATCTGCACTGGGGAACGCTCATGTCCTTGGGCAAGGGTGTTTAAACATACCTGGGGAACATACTATGAGAATGGAATGGACGCAGTACACCGATGGGGAATTAAACAAACCCATGATAAATGTAAAATGGAACTGGTGATAACGGTAAAGTCAATTATGCAAGATGACATAGCAAGGAACTATTGGGCCTGTGTTGATGATTTCGGGGCAGATATATGTTTGAGGTTCATTTTTCAGGAGAGAAATGAATCTTCCACCCCCGAGACAGAACAGCAGGTAGATCTAATGTTATCACCAGCGGTACAAAAAAACTAGTCTAATACCCCTTGGAAGCTAATACCTAGTCTAATACCCCTTGGCCCTCAAAAGGAATCCTAAATAGCACTAAACCACCAAGGGTAGAATATTTCCTCTTGCAGGAAATGAACCAAGGAGAAGTAGAAGGAATTTCAAATGAGAACTTCTGGGTAAGGTGGATGAACTACACAGCTAGGGCGTTGGGTCAAACTAATTGTTATGCCTGTTCAACAGGTAGGCCAACCCTTGTAACTGCACCTATGCCTCAGACCATGTTCACTTGTGTGATAGATTTGGGATCAAACCAAACCTCATCTAATTGTTCTGATATTAAAATAACCACTCTTAAAAAGGATAATACTAAGGCACCCCAATTCATCATGAACCCCGGAGATTATCAATGTTATAGACACCAAAGTAATGCGAATCACAGATCAAATTGGAGAAGGGTTTACAACAACGTTTTTCTTGTGGGTTACAATTGATAAAAATGTTGACTGTATTAATTACATCTACAAAGGTTTGTTAATTAGACAGGGGATGCAGTGAAGAGAATCTCAGGACAACTATCCGCCACCTCACTCATGACCTGCAGAATAGTTTGGTTCTCTAAATGCTTTTAGCAGAGAAGGGCGGATTTGCAAGATGGTGGGAGGTCATTGTTGTATGTCTATCCCCAACAATACAGCCCCAGATGGTACAGTAACTAGAGCGCTGGCAGGTCTCACTGCATTAATTAAAGAATGGGCTGAGAACTGGGGGGTGAATACATCAATGACTGATTGGTTTGATCAAATGTTTGGTAAATGGAAAACTATTGTTGTAACTATTTTAGGCGCGGCAATCGCGTCTATGGGTATGCTTGTTCTTTGTGGATGTTGTCTTATTCCCTGTGTCCGAGGGTTGGTGAGCAAGGCGTTGGAGGATGCAGTATTACAGCAGGATGGTGAGCTACGGCCCAATCCCGGACTCCGACCAACCGAATGAAGAATATGACCCACCAGGCTTGGTGGAGGACGACGACGATTCAGATAGTTTGAGACTGGATGTTTTCCTAGAACTATAAATCTCTAGTTTAAAAGTTATTGTAATGATCTTTTGTGTATTAAAGTCTTGTTTTAAGTATGATGTACTAGTTAACCGATGTTGCAGGATGTGATGAAGCAAATGTTATTCACTATAGGCTTAGACTGTTGTTTCCAGATAGTGGGTATACAGGTTAGGTACCATTGCTAAAGAGTAATGTTACGCTTTTAATCATGGGGTAACCCTGATGAACCTGTATTGAATGAGACAATTTGTAATGTTTTTATATGCAAACCAACTTATATGCTTCAATGTGTGTGATTAATTTCTATAACAACATATATCTTGTGAGTATGTGTGTAATATTTAGTCAAAGGGTGGATTGATAGATTAATTATTAATGATTAATTATTACACCCTGAAACTGTGTGAAATGTGTTAGAATGTGTGAGTGTAGGACCAGTAAAGACTATGACACTGAGCTACTATTTAGCAATGTGAGTAAGAGTTAGACCAGACAACAAAGGACAAGGAGAACTGTCTACAGGCAACTGAGAAACCAAGATAACTGAGGAATTTAGGGAGGAGAGAAACGGTTAGGCTTGGAAGAGTGCATGTGTGTGTGTGTGTGTGTATGTATGTGTGTATGTGTGTGTGTGTGTGTGTGTGTGTACTGATGGTCAGGAGAGCAGTTTTAAAGTGGAAAACTACAGCCCGCCTACAGAGAGGAGGGATTTTTGTATGACATATGAGTATAAAAGATGGACTCTGAAATTGTGATGGCAGAATTCTCAATGAATATATCTCTGACTATGCAGACCGCGACTCTGTCTGTTACTTAAATCCCAAAAGACTTACAACCTTTTGGGAGACGCACAGAGACACTGAAATAGTTAGTTAAATAATTCACATAACACGTCATACCCAAGAAGACTTGAGGCTGTAATCGCTGCCAAAGGTGTTTCAACAAAGTGATGAGTAAAGGGTCTGAATAATTACTCAACCGGTCAAAAATTCATTCAAGGGTTTTTCTTTATTTTTACTATTTTCTATATTGTAGAATAATAGGTAAGACATCAAAACCATGAAATAACACATATGGAATCATGTACAGTGGCTTGCAGAATTATTCACCCCCGTTGGCATTTTTCCTATTTTGTTGCCTTACAACCTGGAATTGAAATCGATTTTTTGGGAGTTTGTATCTTTTGATTTACACAACATGCCTACCACTTTGAAGATACAAAATATTTTTTTCCTGTGAAACAAACAAGAAATAAGACAAAAAAACAGAAAACTTGAGCGTTCATAACTATTCACCCCCCAAAGTCAATAATTTGTTGAGCCACCTTGTGCAGCAATTACAGCTGCAAGTCTCTTGGGATATGTCTCTATAAGCTTGGCACATCTAGCCACTGGGATTTTTGCCCATTCTTCAAGGCAAAACTGCTCCAGCTCCTTCAAGTTGGATGGGTTCCGCTGGTGTACAGCAATCTTTAAGTCATACCACAGATTCTCAATTGGATTGTGTCACGGTTTACTAAGCCAGAACCCAGAAGCAGACCAGGACAAGGTAAATTGAAACAAAGGTGAGTGTTTATTTAGTAGATCCACGAGTGAGGCTGAATAATCCAGGGAACAGAGCGGGTGGCGTGGATGGGTTGTTGAGGGTGCAGTGGTAGGTCCAGTAATGGCTCGGCAGCCGCCGACCATCAGGCAGAGGTTGGGTGAAGGTTCCGGGTGAGTGACTGCAGATAGAACAAAACGGAGGTAAGTATACAGCAAGTCAAAAAGGTGCAAAACAACAAAACTAACGCTAGAAGTTCCAAGGCTGATACACGGACAAACATACTGTTCATGGCTAACGATCCGGCAGGGAATGGATGTTAGGACAGAGCCTAAGAAGGGTGATGATCAGGACCAGGTGTGCAGATTGCTGATGGGATGCAGGTGCGGAAATCAAGAGAGCTCCCGCCTAGCAACGTTGCCCGGCAACCAGGCAGGGAGCGTTCCAGAACCCTCGGGAAACTGGAGATCCCGAGCAGAAAAACTAATACCCAGACAGAAACCGACTCAGACTGCAGGGATCGTTACAGTACCCCCCCTCCGGCCAACGCCACCGGGCGGACTCCCCGGAGCGCCAGGATGGAGGCGGTAGAAGTCACGAATGAGGTCAGCATCTAGGATCTGTCGCCGCGGAATCCAACTCCTCTCTTCAGGACCATACCCCTCCCAGTCCACGAAATACTGGAAACCCCGGCCCCGCCGTCTGGAATCCATGATGCGTCGCACCGTGTAGGCAGGACCACCTCCGATCATCCGAGGAGGAGGAGGAGGAGGCGGAGGAGGCAACAGAGGACTGAGGAGAACAGGCTTGAGGCAGGAGACATGAAAGGTGGGATGGACTCTGAGCGTCCTCGGTAGTTTGAGTCGAACTGCCACCGGATTGATCACCTTCTCCACCACAAACGGACCAATGAACTTCGGTAACAACTTCCCTAGACTCAGTCCGTAAAGGAAGATCCCGTGTGGCCAACCAGACCCTATCTCCGATGGTATAGGTGGGAAGCGGGGATCCGGCGACGATTCGCCTGGAGCTGATACCGGTCCGAAACTCTAAGGAGTGCCTTTCTGGCCCGATGCCAGGTCCGGTGGCAACGACGAATATGGGCCTGAACAGAGGGCACTGAGAGCTCCTTCTCCTGAGAAGGGAACAAGGGAGGTTGGTAGCCATACAGGCACTGGAAGGGAGACATCCCAGTGGCAGATGTAGGGAGAGTATTGTGGGCATACTCAACCCAAGGCAACTGAGAGACCCAGGAGGTGGGGTTGGAGGAGACAAGGCAGCGTAGCGTGGATTCCATCTTCTGGTTGGCTCTCTCCGCCTGACCATTAGATTGGGGGTGAAAACCAGATGTGAGGCTGACTGTAGCTCCAATGGCCAAACAGAAGGACTTCCAGACAGCAGAGGTAAACTGAGGGCCACGGTCGGAAACGATATCACTGGGCAAACCGTGGACCCTGAAAACCTCCCTAACCAGGATCTCGGACGTCTCCGAGGCAGAGGGAAGCTTGGCAATAGGCATAAAGTGGGCGAACTTGCTGAATCTGTCCACGATAGTCAGAACGACCGTGTTTCCCTCAGAAGCGGGCAACCCAGTGACAAAGTCCAGGGCCAGATGCGACCATGGTCGCGGGGAATAGGAAGGGGGTGAAGTAGTCCAGAGCTGGGCGATTGGTACTCTTATTCTGCGCACACACTGGACAGGCAGCAACATAACCCCGAGTATCCTCGGCCATGGCAGGCCACCAAAAAGCGTCTGCGAAGAAACGCCATCGTCCGAGCCACGCCAGGGTGACAAGCCATCTTGCTGGCGTGGGACCATTTGAGGACAGCAGGACGAACCGACTCAGGCACAAACAACCGACCGGGTGGACCGTTACGGGACCGGGCTGCGTCCGAAGGGCCGCCATCACCTCCTCCTCAATCTTCCACCTAACAGCTCCCACGACGCAGTTCCGGGGGAGAATTGTCTCGGTCTTGGACCCACTCTCCTCCGTCTTGGAGAACATCCGGGACAAGGCGTCCGCCTTGCCGTTCTTAGATCCAGGTCGGAACGTCAGGGAAAAAATTGAATCGTCCGAAAAACAACGCCCACCTGGCCTGGACCGGGAGTTGAGACGTCTAGCCGATTGCACGTAAGCAAGATTCTTGTGGTCAGTCCAGACAATAAACGGTTGCTCCGCCCCCTCCAACCAGTGGCGCCACTCCTCCAAGGCAAGTTTCACCGCGAGAAGCTCCCGGTTACCCACATCGTAATTCCTCTCCGCAGGCGAAAGGCGACGAGAGTAGTAGGCGCAGGGATGGAGTTTACTGTCCGTGGAGCATCGCTGCGACAGGATGGCGCCAACTCCCACATCAGACGCGTCCACTTCAACGACGAACTGACGGGCCGTGTCCGGTTGAGAGAGAATCGGTGCGTTGGTGAATCGCCTCTTCAAATCCAGAAACGCTCGATCCGCCTCCGGATTCCACTTGAAGATCCTGATACTGGAAGTCAAGGCAGTTAACGGAGCGGCCACATGGCTGTAATCCCGGATGAATCTGCGGTAGAAATTCGCAAACCCCAAAAATCTCTGGAGCTGCAATCTCGTACCGGGCTGGGCCCATTCCAGAACCACTCTAACCTTCTCCTGGTCCATCCTAATCTCTCCCCTGGAGATGATGTACCCGAGAAAGGATGTCGTGTGGGCGTGAAACTCGCACTTCTCGGCCTTCACGAACAGGCGATTCTCCAACAATCGCTGCAGAACCTGCCGGACATGCTGGACGTGGTCGGAAGGTTCCTTCGAGAAAGATCAGAATGTCATCCAGGTAAACAAACACAAAGAGACCGATCATATCTCTCAGGACGTCGTTCACCATACTCTGGAATACCGCTGGAGCATTGGTCAGTCCAAACGGCATCACCTGATACTCGAAGTGACCCATCGGTGTATTGAAACCCGTCAACCACTCGTCCCCCTCTCTGATCCGGACCATGTGATACGCATTGCGTAGGGTCTAGCTTGGTGAACACCGTAGCACCCTGTAAAGAGTCGAAGGCAGAACTCATCAAGGGCAGGGGATACTTGTTCTTGACCGTGATGTCATTCAACCCCCGATAATCAATACCGGTCGAAGAGAGCCATCCTTCTTACCCACAAAGAAGAATCCTGCCCCCAGGGGGTGATGACGAGGGACGAAACGAGACCAGCAGCTAGGGACTCCTTGATGTAGGTCTCCAAAGCCTCACGTTCAGGTCGGGAGATACTGTATAACCTTCCCTTGGGGTAGACAGCTCCAGGGAACAGGTTGATGGCACAATCATATGGTCGGTGGGGAGGGAGTGACAGAGCCTTCTGCTTACTGAACACTTCCCCAAATCGTGATATGTCTCGGGAACCAGGGACAAATCTGGGGGTTTAGCCTCAATCACCTGACTGGGAACCGAATGGGGACAGGCAGTCTTGAGACAGTTAGCATGACAATCAAGGCTCCAACTCGTTACCTTGCCCGTCACCCAATCGAACGTGGGATTGTGTTCCTTCAGCCAGGGGTATCCAAGGACCAGAGGAACATGGGAAGACGGCAGAATGAAGAATGAAATCATCTCGAATGATTCCCCGACAACAGCATCTTAACCGGTTCAGTCCTCATCGTGATACGTGCCAGACTACTGCCGTTCAGAGTGGTCGCTTCAATGGCTTCCGGCAATTGCTCCTTGGAAAGCCCCAGCTGTTCCACCAACTCGGCATCAAGAAAGCTTCCATCGGCACCTGAATCGATAAAAGCGTTAATCGCTAAGCTCTGATTCCTGTTCATAAGGGTAGCCGGGAAACGGGGTCTGACAGAGGTATTGAGAGGTCGAAACTGGCTCGCTAAAAGTCCTCCCAACTTTAGCGAGCCGCGCAGTTTGACGACCGCCGGGAACAGGTGGCGAGGTAATGTCCCGAACCACCACAGTAGAGGCAACAGTTAGTCCTACGTCTGAGTTGGCGTTCCTCCTTGGTTAACCCGTGCCGCCCCTACTTGCATTGGTTCAGAGTCGGGAGACAGGACCTCTCCACTAATCCTGTGTGGTGGACGATGATCGACGTATTCTGGTCCAATCCCGACCCGACTGGAACCTGAGAAGCTGATCGATTGGACGGAACCCATTGCTTCTCCCTCCTTCGCTCTCGGACTCGATTATCCACCCGAATAGACAAGGCTACCAAGCTGTCCAGGTCACTAGGCTCCGGATAGGAGATCAACTCATCCTTGAGCTGCTCCGACAGACCCTGGTAAAAGGCCGCTTGCAGAGACTCCTCATTCCACCCACTCTCTCCACAGCCAACGTCTTGAACTCGATCACGAAGTCGGCCACGCTGCAGAGTTCCTTGGTGAAGCGAAAACAGGCGCCTAGCTGCGTCCCTCCCTCGGACGGAATGGTCGAAGAGCTTCCTCATCTCGGCCGTGAACCCCTGGTATGAAGCCATGCAGGGTCTTGTCGTTCCCAAACGGCTGAAGCCCACTCCAGCGCTCGACCACGCAGCAACTCAATCACAAAGGCTATCCTAGCCTTGTCTGTGGCATAAGAGTAGGGCTGTAGATCGAACACTAACCCACACTGCATAAGGAAAGAACGGCATCTTCCCAGCTCCCCCTCATATTTATCCGGCGTCGGAACCTTGGGCTCACGGAAGGACACAGCTCCAGAAGCGGCAGGCGAGATGGGTGAAACCGGTAGTGGATCCTCCACCGGAAACTTGCGCTGGTTCTGGACCTCCGTCAGACCGGTAGAAAGGCTCCGAACTGCCAACGCGATCTCCTGTAGCTCCGTGCTATGATGGCCCAACATCTTCTCCTGATGGGTAATGGCATGGCGAACAGAGTCCAGGTCCGCTGGGTTCATTACTGGCCGGATCGTTCTGTCACGGTTTACTAAGCCAGAACCCAGAAGCAGACCAGGACAAGGTAAATTGAAACAAAGGTGAGTGTTTATTTAGTAGATCCACGAGTGAGGCTGAATAATCCAGGGAACAGAGCGGGTGGCGTGGATGGGTTGTTGAGGGTGCAGTGGTAGGTCCAGTAATGGCTCGGCAGCCGCCGACCATCAGGCAGAGGTTGGGTGAAGGTTCGGGTGAGTGACTGCAGATAGAACAAAACGGAGGTAAGTATACAGCAAGTCAAAAAGGTGCAAAACAACAAAACTAACGCTAGAAGTTCCAAGGCTGATACACGGACAAACATACTGTTCATGGCTAACGATCCGGCAGGGAATGGATGTTAGGACAGAGCCTAAGAAGGGTGATGATCAGGACCAGGTGTGCAGATTGCTGATGGGATGCAGGTGCGGAAATCAAGAGAGCTCCCGCCTAGCAACGTTGCCCGGCAACCAGGCAGGGAGCGTTCCAGAACCCTCGGGAAGCTGGAGATCCCGAGCAGAAAAACTAATACCCAGACAGAAACCGACTCAGACTGCAGGGATCGTTACAGATTGAGGTCTGGGCTTTGACTAGGCCATTCCAAGACATTTAAATGTTTCCCCTTAAACCATTCAAGTGTTGATTTAGCAGTATATTTAGGGTCATTGTCCTGCTGAAAGGTGAACCTCCGTCCCAGTCTCAAATTCTGGAGGACTGAAACAGGTTTCCCTCAAGAATTTCCCTGTATTTAGTGCCATCCATCATTCCTTCATTTCTGACCAGTTTCCCAGTCCCTGCCGATGAAAAACATCCCCACAGCATGATGCTGCCTCCACCATGGATGGTGTTCTCGGGGTGATGAGAGGTGTTAGGTTTGCACCAGACATAGCGTTTTCCTTGATGTCCAAAAAGCTCAATTTTAGTCTCATCTGACCAGAGTACCTTCTTCCATATGTTTGGGGAGTCTCCCACATGCCTTTTGGTGAACACCAAAAGTTTTTGCTTATTTTTTACTTTAAGCAATGGCTTTTATCTGGCCATTCTTCCCTAAAGCACAGCTCTGTGGAGTGTACGGCTTAAAGTGGTCCTATGGACAGATACTCCAATCTCCACTGTGGAGCTTTGTGGCTCCTTCATGGTTATCTTTGGTCTCTTTGTTGTCTCTCTGATTAATGCCCTCCTTGCCTGGTCCGTGAGTTTTGGTGGGCGGCTCTCTCTTGGCAGGTTTGTTGTTTGTCATGGTGCCGCTTGCTTGGTGGTGCCCCTTGCTTAGAGGTGTTGCAGACTCTGGGGCCTTTCAGAACAGGTGTATATATACTGAGATCATGTGACAGATCATGTGACACTTAGATTGCACACAGGTGGATTTTATTTAACTAATTATGTGACTTCTGAAGGTAATTGGTTGCACCAGATCTTATTTAGGGGCTTCAAAGCAAAGGGGGTGAATACACATACACGCACCACTTTTCCGTTATTAATTTTTTTGAATTCTTTGAATGAAGTTATTTTTTTCATTTCACTTCACCAATTTGGACTATTTTGTGTATGTCCATTACATGAAATCCAAATAAAAATCAATTTAAATTACAGGATGTAATGCAACAAAATAGGAAAAACGCCAAGGGGATGAATACTTTTGCAAGGCACTGTAGTAACAAAAAAACTGTTAAACAAATCAAAATATATTTGAGATTTGAGATTCTTCAAAGTAGCCAAATTTGCCTTGATGACAGCTTTGCACCCTCTTGGCATTCTCTCAACCAGCGTCATGAGGTAGTCACTTGGAATGCATTTTGATTAACAGGTGTGCCTTAACAGTTAATTTGTGGAATTGGTTTATTTCTTAATGCGTTTGAGCCAATCAGTTGTGTTGTGACAAGGTAGGGGGGGTATAACCTATTTGGTAAAAGACCAAGTCCATATTATGGCAAGAACAGCTCAAATAAGCAGAGAGAAACGACAGTCCATCATTACTTTAAGACATGAAGCTCAGTCATTCCGGAAAATTTCAAGAACTTTGAAAGTTTCTTCAAGTGCAGTCGCAAATACCATCAAGCGCTATGATGAAACTGGCTCTCATGAGGACCGCCACAGGAATGGAAGACCCAGAGTTACCTCTGCTGCAGAAGATACATTCATTAGAGTTACCAACCTCAGAAATTGCAGCCCAAATAAATGCTTCACAGAGTTCAAGTAACAGACACATCTCATCATCAACTGTTCAGAGGAGACTGTGTGAATCAGGCCTTCATGGTCGAATTGCTGCACAGAAACCACTACTAAAGGACACCAATAATACGAAGAGACTTGCTTGGGCCAAGAAACACGAGCAATGGACATTAGACCGGTGGAAATTTGTCCTCTGGTCTGGAGTCCAAATTTGAGATTTTTGGTTCCAACCGCTGTGTCTTTGTGAGACGTGGTGTGGGTGAACGGATGATCTCTGCATGTGTACTTCCCACCGTAAAGCATTGGAGGAGGAGGTGCTATGATGTGGGGGTGCTTTGCTGGTGACACTGTCTGTGATTTATTTAGAATTCAAGGCACACTTAACCAGCATGGCTACCTCAGCATTCTGCAGCGATACGCCATCCCATCTGGTTTGGGCTTAGTGGGACTCTCATTTGTTTTTCAACAGGACAATGACCCAACACACCTCCAGGCTGTATAAGGGCTATTTTACCAAGAAGGAGAGTGATGGAGTGCTGCATCAGATGACATGGTCTCCACAATCCCTCGACCTCAACCCAATTGAGATGGTTTGGGATGAGTCGGACAGCAGAGTGAAGGAAAAGCAGCCAACAAGTGCTCTGCATATGTGGGAACTCCTTCAAGACAGTTGGAAAAGCATTCCAGGTGAAGCTGGTTGAGAGAATGCCAAGAGTGTGCAAAGCTGTCATAAAGGCAAAGGATGGCTATTTGAAGAATCTCAAATATAAAATATATTTTGATTTGTTTAACACTTTTTTGGTTACTACATGATTCCATATGTGTTCATTCATTGTTTTGATGTCTTCACTATTATTCTACAATGTAGAAAATAGTCAAAATAAAGAATAACCCTTGAATGTGGAAGTGTTCTAAAACGTTTGACCGTTTCAACTCCAGACGAATGTAACTAAGGCTGGGAATGTCAATTCAATCAAACTAGCAAGGGCAATGATCACAAGTCAGTCATAACATGGCTAATAGGCTAGAGTATCTACTAATGCTAAAAACACAGAGCCTAATGTTAGCTAGCTAGCTGCTGGGATGATGTCATGTCATTGGAGGAGTGGGTGACTGACCGACTTTTTCCCCTCATATCGTTTTTTGGTGGCTAAAGCTAGAATGTGAATTGCTTTACTAGCTAGCTATGCTGAACTTGAACAACTTTTATCCAGTTAACATATCTCTTGCGTTCGTATATTCACTCTGGCTATCTACTCCGATTTCAGAGCACTCTTATCTGAGTGTGTCAGAGCGCAGAATAACTGATGAATTTACGAACACGCAACACTCGCTGAATATGACCGGTGTCAGTAAACATATGCAAAGAAAGTAACAGTAAGTCACGAATGCTCTAGATAACAGGTAAACAGCCTAATCAGCTCTGCTAGGGTGAGTAAAATTGTCAGAGTGAGGTGTTCTCTCAATTGTGTCTGGAAGTAGCTAGCCAACTTTAGCCAGTTCGGTGCTTGACTGCTGTTGTGAGGAATGCTCGGATCAACCCTACTCCTCGGCCAGAGCGTCCAGTGTCAATCGTACAGTGTGCACTCTGAACACTTGGAGAGCGAAGCACTCTGAATTTACGAACGACCCAGAGCGCACTCTGACACACTGGAGGCAATTTATGAACGCACCCTTAGCTAGTTGTCAATCAAATGTATTTGGCATTGATCAAATGGGCGGGCAGGCAGGCAAGTTCCCATTTATGCTCTCAGGAAAAGGGTGCCATTGAAAGGCGTGATTACTTGGGTAGCGGTAAATGTGAAAGTTGACCAACTGAAGGCGAAGATTCACAGTGTTTGTGATGCTCGTCATTTGGTGCGACGCAGACAGGGTGGCGTGAGTGGTGAAACAGAAGAGTCGTTGTCTGTTCTTGAGTTTTGATGTTGAGTCTTTGCCCGACAAAGTGATGTTAGGATATATAAATGATCCTGTACAAGCCTTTGTGCCGAATGCATTACGTTGTTACAGGTGTCAAGCTTATGGGCATGTGGCAGCAGTGTGTAGGAGGGATGTTCCTAGGTGTGAAAAGTGTGCAGAAGGGCATGAGACAAAGGAATGTGTAGCATTGGGGAAAGTGGTGGTTTGTGTTAATTGTAGGGTGCCCATTGGGCTGGGGATCCGAAATGTCACGTGCGAGAGAGGCAGGTTGAGGTTTCCAGGGTTAGAGTAGTGCAGAAGTTGTCATATGCTGAGGCAGTGAAGAAAGTAGAGGAAGATGGGTCAAGGGGGAGGGATCCTGAGAGGAGTGGTGTGAGTAGTAGATCTGTACCAGTACAGAGGGATAAACCAACAAGTGATATATGTTTCAGTAAGATTGGATTTTTAGCATTTATAGCAATGGTTATCAACTGTACTGCAGGGATGAAACGTAAGTCGCAGAAAATTGATGTTGTGGTGGCAGCTGCAGAGAGGTATTTGGGTGTGCGAGACTTGATGTCAGAAGAGTTACAGGGTGTGTTAAGTGGTGGTGTCCCATCCTTTCAGGCTGTTGGCCTGAAGTAGGACTAAATATATTTAAATAGTGGAGTAGGGTGTTTATTTTTAATTTATTTGTGAGTGTAGTTTTAGATGGTACGGTATTTGTTTATTTATTTTTCAAGCAAAGTATAAGGAAGTTATACTCCAGTCTAGTAGATGGCGGTAATGCAACATTTATTGGATGGCAACCGCCGTTAAACCTCATCGAAGAAGAAGAAGTTCCCATTCAGTTATCAAAACGTGGGTTGGGACAAGCATGCATTGGCAGGCAAGCTGCAGAAGGACGAGAAGGCTACTATTCCCCTTCGTTTATCAGTGCAATTTTGACAGCCAACTAGCTGAAAAAAGTTTGAGGGTTTATCTAATGTTCACTCATTAGATTTGAGCTCATCTTGCTCTGGCTAGCATTAGTTGTTGATCTTGTTGATGTGCATAACTGAAGGAGAGTGCCTACCTTTTCATGGTTGTTTGATCAATAGGACTGTAAAGTTCCCAAATGTAAGAGGACTCCCGTGGTATTTACATATTTGCTGAAATCCATTCAGGTGTATTTTGTGGCTTTTGGCGAATGTGTTCTAATGATCTAAAGTCGCGCTGTTGCTACTGCCTGTAAACACAGTGCTGTTCAAGGTGAATGATGGCAGTCCGGCCTACTGTAGTTCTGATTGGCTACGGCGCACCGGTCTGCGTAGACACCGAGCCTGAATGAGACAGATGTTTTTATTAGATTTTATTTACTGCGGTGTCTATTAATTTTCCTAATGTACAGTCAGTTTTCCAGTCTATATTGCTATAGAATTTCACTATACCTCATTACCAAACATTCTAAGAATTTATGAAAACATGAAAATTACCATATCTAAGTGCTTGCTTGTCAAAAAATTTAAAATACTAAAAGGTGTCATTCTTCCTGGGGGTGTATATGAACAGATATTAATAAGATTTCATGATGCTAAAAAGCTGTCAGTTCCACTTTGTGTTCTGTTGTGTGATGACAACATTTTTGGGATCTTGTACCCTGCCAATAATGTTTTTTTTTTAAAGACATAAATAAGTGCATGTGACATGACAAACGTAATACTTTCCCTTGTAAAAAATATATGTATGATACTAGTAACAACTTGGTTGTCTTTCTGATAAAATGTAACACATTCGCTAAATACCTTTATGGTTTGAAAATGATACAATGTATACATTGAGGTAAATTGTAATAAATAATTGTGGACAAAAAATATTTTAAATACATTCCTATTATTAAATCATAGATAAAACGGATCAATTGGCATAGGGTGGGCATTACACATAGGGCCAACACAATGAACTCATGGGGTCCAAATGGGCCCAATAAGGGCAGCCGATCCAAACGGTGGGCTTATTTAAGGCGAAGATAGGGCTGCACTTGGGGCCACCTGCCATGGGGCCATTGTGAAGCCGATGAGCAAAGGCGCATCGGTCCAATGTGGGCAGCCTACATAGGGACAATATTTTAGCCCGCATTGGGCCCACATCACATTTGATATACAGCACCTTTGGAAAGTTTTCAGACCCCTTGACTTTTTCAAAATGTTGTTACGTTACAGCTTTATTCTAAAATTGATGTTAGATCGGTTTCAAGTCCGGGCTCTGGCTGGGCCACTCAAGGACATTCAGAGACATGTCCCGAAGCCACTCCTGCGTTGTCTTGGCTGTGTGCTTACGGTCGTTGTACTGTTGGAAGGTAAACCTTCGCCCCAGTCTGAGGTCATGAGCGCTCTGGAGCAGGTTTTCATCAAGGATCTCTCTATACTTTGCTCCATTCATCTTTCCCTCGATCCTGACTAGTCTCCCAGTCCCTGCCGCTGAAAAATATCCCCACAGCATGATGCTTCCACCACCATGCTTCACCGTAGGGATGGTACCAGGTTTCCTCCAGACGTGACGCTTGGCATTTAGGCCAAATAGTTCAATCTTGGTTTCATCACACCAGAGAATCTTGTTTCTCATGGCCTGAGAGTCTTTAGGTGCCTTTTGGCAAACTCCAAGCAGGCTGTCATGTGACTTTTAATGAGGAGTGGCTTCCGTCTGGCCACTCTACCATAAAGGCCTGATTGGTGGAGTGCTGCAGAGATGGTTGTCCTTCTGGACGGTTCTACCATCTCCACAGAGGAACTCTGGAGCTCCGTCAGAGTGACCATTGGGTTCTTGGTCACCTCTCTGACCAAGGCCCTTCTCCCCCGATTGCTCAGTTTGGCCAGGTGGCCAGCTCTAGGAAGGTGGTTCCAAACTTCTTCCATATAAGAATGATGTAGGCCACTGTGTTCTTGGGGACTGTCAATGCTGCAGACATGTTTGGGTACCCTTCCCCAGATCTTTGCACCGACACAATCCTGTCTCGGAGTGCTACAGACAATTCCTTCGACCTCATGGCTTGGTTTTTGCTCTGACTGTGGGACCTTATATAGACAGGTGTGTGCCTTTCCAAATCATGTCCAATCAATTGCATTTACCACAGGTGTACTCCAATCAAGTTGTATAAACATCTCAAGGATGATCAATGGAAACAGGATGGACCTGAGGTCAATTTCGAGTCTCTTAGCAAAGGGTCTGAATACTTACTTAAATAAGGTATCTTTTTTTTTATGCATTTGCAAACATTTCTAAAAATCTGTTTTCGCTTTGTCATTATGGGCTATTGTGTGTAGATTGCTGAGGATTTTTATTTATTTAATCAATTTTAGAATAAGGCTGTAACGTAACAAAATGTGGAAAAGGTCAAGGGGTCTGAATACTTTCCGAAGGCACTGTAAGTATATAATATGATATGGGACCGCAGAGTGAAGGAAAAGCAGCCAACAAGTGTGCAGCATATGTGGGAACTCCTTCAAGACTGTTGGAAAAGCATTCCTCATGAAGCTGGTTGAGAGAATGCCAAGAGTGTATGTGTGATGACCTGAGGGGGTGGGCTGAGTAGGACAATTGCATATACTTTAGTGTCGTCAGAGTTTACTCTGAACAACTACAAGGGACCACAGAGGTCATACATCCATATAAATAGCATCAGAGTTCTCCTCATGGGACGAGTTTCAAATAGATTCCAAACATGGATGCAATTTTGTTATTCTACACACATTTCTGTAGTCAATTCTCTGTTTACTGATGTAGAGAGAGATACATGTTGGCCCCTCAGAGGGGGGAAGGGTGACTGGTCCTTACATCTTTGTCCCTTGTGTTTTCCTTGCATTCCTGGGCCATTTGCCATGTGGTCCCAGGTGACAGAGAGCACATAGTTTAGGACCGATCCTACAATCGTGCCAATGTGGGCATGTTTGCTGGGTAGACATTTGGCACTGTGGTGAGGTACTGTGTTGTGACACAGGAGCATAGCTGTTAATCAGAGTGAGAGTCGGGCTTAATGGCAGCTGGAAAGAGCCCAAGTTGTTTATTTGCATGTCTATTTAATCAGCGTGACCATGTTGACCTCTTGTGTCTTCACGTCATCCACTCTCAAATCAAATCAAATTTTATTGGTCACATGCGCCGAATACAACAGGTGCAGACATTACAGTGAAATGCTTACTTACAGCCCTTAACCAACAGTGCATTTATTTTAAACAAAAAAAGTAAAAATAAAACAACAAAAAAAGTTGAGAAAAAAAAGAGCAGAAGTAAAATAAAGTGACAGTAGGGAGGCTATATATACAGGGGGGTACCGTTGCAGAGTCAATGTGCGGGGGCACCGGCTAGTTGAGGTAGTTGAGGTAATATGTACATGTGGGTAGAGTTAAAGTGACTATGCATAAATACTTAACAGAGTAGCAGCAGCGTAAAAGGATGGGGTGGGGGGCAGTGCAAATAGTCCGGGTAGCCATGATTAGCTGTTCAGGAGTCTTATGGCTTGGGGGTAGAAGCTGTTGAGAAGTCTTTTGGACCTAGACTTGGCACTCCGGTACCGCTTGCCGTGCGGTAGCAGAGAGAACAGTCTATGACTAGGTTGGCTGGAGTCTTTGACAATTTTGAGGGCCTTCCTCTGACACCGCCTGGTATAGAGGTCCTGGATGGCAGGAAGCTTTGCCCCAGTGATGTACTGGGCCGTACGCACTACCCTCTGTAGTGCCTTGCGGTCGGAGGCCAAGCAGTTGCCATACCAGGCGGTGATGCAACCAGTCAGGATGCTCTCGATGGTGCAGCTGTAGAATTTTTTGAGGATCTGAGGACCCATGCCAAATCTTTTTAGTCTCCTGAGGGGGAATAGGCTTTGTCGTGCTCTCTTCTCGACTGTCTTGGTGTGTTTGGACCATGATAGTTCGTTGGTGATGTGGACACCAAGGAACTTGAAGCTCTCAACCTGTTCCACTACAGCCCCGTCGATGAGAATGGGGGCGTGCTCAGTCCTCTTTTTTTTCCTGTAGTCCACAATCATCTCCTTTGTCTTGGTCACGTTGAGGGAGAGGTTGTTGTCCTGGCACCACACGGCCAGATCTCTGACCTCCTCCCTATAGGCTGTCTCATCGTTGTCGGTGATCAGGCCTACCACTGTTGTGTCGTCGGCAAACTTAATGATGGTGTTGGAGTCGTGCCTGGCCATGCAGTCATGGGTGAACAGAGAGTACAGGAGGGGACTGAGCACGCACCCCTGAGGGGCCCCCGTGTTGAGGATCAGTGTGGCAGATGTGTTGTTACCTACCCTTACCACCTGGGGGCGGCACGTCAGGAAGTCCAGGATCCAGTTGCAGAGGGAGGTGTTTAGTCCCAGGATCCTTAGCTTAGTGATGAGCTTAGAGGGCACTATGGTGTTGAATGCTGAGCTGTAGTCAATGAATAGCATTCTCACGTAGGTGTTCCTCTTGTCCAGGTGGGAAAGGGCAGTGTGGAGTGCAATAGAAATTGCATCATCTGTGGATCTGTTGGGGCGGTATGCAAATTGGAGTGGGTCTAGGGTTTCTGGGATAATGCTATTGATGTGAGCCATGACCAGCCTTTCAAAGCACTTCATGGCTACAGACGTCAGTGCTACGGGTCGGTAGTCATTTAGGCAGGTTATCTTAGAGTCCTTGGGCACGGGGACTATGGTGGTCTGCTTGAAACATGTTGGTATTACAGACTCAGTCAGGGACATGTTGAAAATGTCAGTGAAGACACTTGCCAGTTGGTCAGCACATGCTCGGAGTACACGTCCTGGTAATCCGTCTGGCCCTGCGGCCTTGTGAATGTTGACCTGCTTAAAAGTCTTACTCACATCGGCTACGGAGAGCGTGATCACATAGTCATCCGGAACAGCTGGTGCTCTCATGCATGCTTCAGTGTTGCTTGCCTCGAAGCGAGCATAGAAGTGGTTTAGCTCGTCTGGTAGGCTTGTGTCACTGGGCAGCTCGCGGCTGTGCTTCCCTTTGTAGTCTGTAATAGTTTTCAAGCCCTGCCACATCCGACGAGCGTCAGAGCCAGTGTAGTACGATTCAATCTTAGACCTGTATTGACTCTTTGCCTGTTTGATGGTTCGTCGGAGGTCATAGCGGGATTTCTTATAAGCGTCCGGGTTAGAGTCCCGTTCCTTGAAAGCGGCAGCTCTACCCTTTTAGCTCAGTGCGGATGTTTCCTGTAATCCATGGCTTCTGGTTGGGGTATGTACGTACGGTCACTGTGGGGACGACATCATCGATGCACTTATTGATGAAGCCAGTGACTGATGTGGTGTACTCCTCAATGCTGTCTGAAGAATCCCGGAACATGTTCCAGTCTGTGCTAGCAAAACAGTCCTGTAGCTTAGCATCTGCGTCATCTGACCACTTTTTTATTAACCGAGTCACTGGTGCTTCCTGCTTTAGTTTTAGCTTATAAGCAGGAATCAGGAGGATAGAGTTATGGTCAGATTTGCCAAATGGAGGGCGAGGGAGAGCTTTGTATGCGTCTCTGTGTGTGGAGTAAAGGTGGTCTAGAGTTTTTTTCCCTCTGGTTGCACATTTAACATGCTGGTAGAAATTAGGTAGAACGGATTTAAGTTTCCCTGCATTAAAGTCCCCGGCCACTAGGAGCGCTGCATCTGGATGAGCGTTTTCCTGTTGATTAATGGCCTTGTACAACCCATTCAGTGCAATCTTAATGCCAGCATTGGTTTGTGGTGGTAAATAGACAGCTATGAAAAAATATAGATGAAAACTCTCTTGGTAAATAGTGTGGTCTACAGCTTATCATAAGATACTCTACCTCAGGCGAGCAAAACCTCGAGACTTCCTTAGTATTTGGTTTTGTGCACCAGCTGTTGTTTACAAATATACACAGACCGCCACCCCTTGTCTTACCAGAGTCAGCCGTTCTGTCCTGCCGATGTAGCGTATAGCCTGCTAGCTGAATGTTATCATTGTCGTCGTTCAGCCACGACTGGTGAAACATAATATATTACAGTTTTTAATGTCCCGTTGGTAGGATAACCGTAATCTTAAATCGTCCACTTTATTTTCAAAAGATTGAACGTTGGCTAATAGGCTTGATGGAAGAGGCAGTTTACTCGCCGCCGTCGGATCCTTACAAGGCACCCCGATCTGCGTCCACGATATCTCCGTCTCTTCTTCACGCGAATGACGGGGATTTGGGCCTTGTCGGGTGTCTGTATGATATCCTTCGCGGTCGCCTCGTTGAAGAAAAAATCTTCGTCCAATACGAGGTGAGTAATCGCTGTCCTGATATCCAGAAGCTATTTTTGGTTATAAGAGACGATGGCAGAAACATTATGTACAAAATAAATTACAAATAACGCGGAAAAACACACATAATAGTACAATTGGTTAGAGGGCTGTAAAACGGCAGCCATCTTCTCCGGCGCTGTTCTAGTCATTATTGTCCCTCTGAGGTCTCTGCTGCCATGCCGTTCCTCTCAATCCACACCACCCCAAATATTCCATTCTCATTCTCTGGCCCCGTTTCCATTCTCTACGTTCTCTATCATTTTCTTTGGTTTAGTTATATTCGTTGATTGTAGTTTCTGTGTGGAAGCCATTCACTGCATAGTAAAATAATGGCCCCTCTGTTCAGTTCTCCATTTACCCTTGATCTTGAGCACTGTAGTGTGCATTTACAATGACCAGACGCCACTCACTCATTAGACCTTTGCTGATAAAAGTCCACAGGTGGATTACCCAAGGTCAATTAAATGCACTTCTTTCAAAACAGAATAAAGACTTAATCCACACACTGAGTGTACAAAACATTAGGAACACCCTCCTAATATTCAGTTGCACCCCCCATTGTCCTTAGAACAGCCTCAATTTGCCAGGGCATGTACTCTACAAGGTGTCGAAAGCGTTCCACTGGGATGCTGGCTCATGTTGACTCCAATGCTTCCCACAGTTGTGTCAAGTTGGCTGCATGACCTTTGGGTGGTGGCAGATCTTGACACAAACTAAGTGTGCCTGGCACCTACTACCATACCCCATTCAAAAGCACTTCAATCTTTTGTCTTCCCAATTCACCCTCTGAATGGCACACATACACAAATCATGTCTCAATTGTCTCAAGGCTTGAAAATCCTTCTTTAACCTTTCTCATCCCCTACATGTACACTGATTGACGTGGATTTAACAGGAGACATAAATAAGAGATCATAGCTTTCACCTGGATTCACCTGGTCATTCTAGGTTATGGAAAGAGCAGGTGTTCCTACTGTTTTGTACACTCAGTGTATATATAAGCATTATGGCCAATATACCACGGCTAAGGGCTGTTTTTAGGCACAACATAACGCAGAGTTCATGGATACAGCCCTTAGCCGTGGTATATTGCAAATATACCTCAAACCCCCAAGGTGCCTTATTGCTATTATAAACTGGTTACCAATGTAATTAGAGCAGTAAAAATAAATATTTTGTCATACCCGTGGTATACGGTCTGATATCTGGAGGCGAAAGAAACGCACACCTGTTTAGGCGAGGTGCTGGCTAGTGGAGTAGAACACTTGAAAAATAAAAGGAGAGCCTCACACTTCAGGAGCTCAGATGCAATAATGTAATACCAACGTTTCGACAGACAAGCTGTCTTCATCAGGGTATAATGACAAACAATGCGGGTCACTAATTTATATAGTTTGGAGGGACACACGTGTCTGTAATCGTGGCCGGGTGTGGCTTGATGTCATTGGTTGATTTACATATATAAATAGAACATATAAAAAGCATGAATGGATAACATACGATCATAGATACAATTTGGCTACATAGACCTACAAACATTTAAAATGAATAGCAAAATCACAAGAATCACAAGAATGGCTTCAGATCAAAGTCTACGTTGAGAAAGAAGGGTGCAAGGGTCTTTAAATTAAAGATCCTGGCAGCCTTTCTTTTTAACAATAAACCCTCCTAGGGAGGGTGACGTGTTCGATGCCGATATAGCGAAGGGACGAAATAGAGTGGTTCGCAACTGGATACGGCAAGTTTTTGCACCTAATGGTGCTACGATGCTCACTGGTTCTTACTTTTAATTAGCGCTTCGTTTTACACACATAATTTTTACCACAAGGACAAGTTATAAGATAAATAACTACCTTAGTGGAGCAAGTGATAACACCTTTGATTGGGATCTGTTTCCCTGTTTGAGGGTGTTTGAAGGATCTACATTTGTAAGTGCCATTGCATTGAGCACAGCCATTACACCTGTAGTTTCCATCCGTTAGAGGCACAAATAAACATTGCGCAGGGGTATTTTGGGGTGGTAAATCAGAGTTTACCAATTGATCAGTGGCAATTTTAGCATGTAAATCTTGGTGGGGCCAACTCATATATATTTATTTTCATGCATACCAGCAAAGCCACTACACAACACAACACTAAACAATACATTAATTGCACTATAACGGTGACAAACGGTGCCCACAAACTGTTAGGGCCTGGCTTTAGGGCAAACTGTTTTTCAAGGGAAGCGGGTGACATCTATCAGCCCTCAACAAACTGTTACGATCAGTAGGTTTCCTGTAAAGATCAGTGTATAGAACATTATCCTCACACAAAATAAAAAAATCAAGGAAACTGATTTGACCTGTGTCAGATTGCATAGTAAATCTCAGGTGCTCAGAACAAGAGTTAAGAAAATCATGGAATGCCTGGAGCTGTTCTGCATCACCCCACCATAAAACAAAAATATAATCAATATACCGTTTCCAAATAATGTTAGGCAAAAAAAACATTTTTGAGAGGATTGAGAATTGAACGTTTCTCCATGTAACCCATGTAACTTAGCATAGTTAGGAGCCATAGGGGATCCCATAGCAGTACCCTTCGTCTGGATAAATAAATAGTTTAGAAACATGAAATAGTTATGTGTGAGTACTATGTCAGCCAATGTTAAAATGCATGCACTGGAAGGTAGTTTATTAGGGTCACGTTGCAGAAGAAAATGTTCCATGGCTTCATTACCGCCCTCGTGTGGAATATTGGTGTATAACGACTCAACATCAAAAGTAACTAACAAAGTATTCTCAGGGAGAGGATCAAGAGATTCAATGATAGAGATCATACTGCTGGTGTCCTTTACAAAGGACTTTTTGGAAACAAACCACTATTTCGTCCCTTCGCTATATCGGCATCGAACTTGTCACCCTCCCTAGGAGAGGGTGTGACTTTTACAATTTATTGTTAAAACGAGAGGCTGCCTGGATCTTTAATTTAAAGACCGTTGCTTACATTTTACATTTGACATTTTATTCATTTAGCAGACGCTCTTATCCAGGCTCCCTTCGGTCTCAACGTAGACTTTGATCTGAAGCCATTCGTGTGATTATTGTGATTTTGCTATTCATTGTAAATGTTTGTAGGCCAAATTGTATCTATGATCGTATGTTATCCATTCATGCTTTTTATATGTTCTATTTATATATGTAAATCAACCAATGACATCAAGCCACACCCGGCCACGATTACAGACACCTATGTGTCCTTCCAAACTATATAAATTAGTGACCCGCAGTGTTTGTCATTATACCCTGATGAAGACAGCTTGTCTGTCGAAACGTTGGTTATTAAATTATTGCATCTGAGCTCCTAAAGTGTGAGGCTCTCCTTTTCTTTTTCAAACAGTCTGATATACCATGGCTTTCAGCCAATCAGCATTCAGGGCTTGAACCACCCAGTTATAATGGGGTATAATCCCACCTATAGCCTCACATTGACTTACCAAGTCATACTAACCAGGTCTGTCACTATAAATATTTGACGATGGGTCCCGCAACGTGAGCCCCTCAGTAGTCCTAATAGTACTTCTGAGCTAGTGAATAGAATGGGAAAGGGTCAGGTGTTTGTGGCAGTGCTGAAATACTGTGATGACGGCTGGACAGAAGCTGATGACACAGTAGTTTTCTTTAGCTATCGTGACTACCTAGGAACTGGTGTGTTGTAGTTCCATGACACTTAGATCACACTGATATTGTCCTTCATGGGGCTCAGGCTCACAAGTTAATAGTCACCTGCACATGCTAGTAAATGTACACAAATCCACTGGGTAGATTTTTGGCCAATTCTCATGGACGTCTACCAGGCAAATTAATAATGTACACTGAACAAAAATATAAACGCAGCATGTAAAGTGTTGGTCCCATGTTTCATGCGCTGAAATGAAATATCCCAGAAATGTTCCATACGCACAAAAAGCTTAAATCTCTCACATTTTGCGACACACATTTGTTTACATCCCTGTTACTGAGCATTTATCATTTTCCAAGATAATCCATCCACCTGACAGGTGTGGCATATCAAGAAGCTGATCAAACAGCATGATTATTACACAGGTGCACCTTGTGTTGGGGACAATAAAAGGTAACTCTAAAATGTGCAGTATTGTCACACAACACAATGCCACTGATGTCTCAGGTTTTGAGGGAGCGTGCAATTGGCATGCTGACTGCAGGAATGTCCATCAGAGCTGTTGCCAGACAATTGAATGTTCATTTCTCTACCATAAGCCGCCTCCAACATGGTTTTAGAGAATTTTCAAAAGCACTTCAATCTTTTGTCTTCCCAGTTCACCATCTGAATGGCACACATACACAAATCATGTCTCAATTGTCTCAAGGCTTGAAAATCCTTCTTTAACCTTTCTCCTCCCCTACATGTACACTGATTGACGTGGATTTAACAGGAGACATAAATAAGAGATCATAGCTTTCACGTGGATTCACCTGGTCATTCTAGGTTATGGAAAGAGCAGGTGTTCGTACTGTTTTGTACACTCAGTGTATATATAAGCATTATGGCCAATATACCATGGCTAAGGGCTGTTTTTAGGCACAACATAACGCAGAGTTCCTGGATACAGCCCTTAGCCGTGGTATATTGCAAATATACCTCAAACCCCCAAGGTGCCTTATTGCTATTATAAACTGGCTACCAATGTAATTAGAGCAGTAAAAATAAATATTTTGTCATACCCGTGGTATACGGTCTGATATCTGGAGGCGAAAGAAACGCACACCTGTTTAGGCGAGGTGCTGGCTAGTGGAGTAGAACACTTGAAAAATAAAAGGAGAGCCTCACACTTCAGGAGCTCAGATGCAATAATTTAATACCAACGTTTCGACAGACAAGCTGTCTTCATCAGGGTATAATGACAAACAATGCGGGTCACTAATTTATATAGTTTGGAGGGACACACGTGTCTGTAATCGTGGCCGGGTGTGGCTTGATGTCATTGGTTGATTTACATATATAAATAGAACATATAAAAAGCATGAATGGATAACATACGATCATAGATACAATTTGGCTACATAGACCTACAAACATTTACAATGAATAGCAAAATCACAAGAATCACAAGAATGGCTTCAGATCAAAGTCTACGTTGAGAAAGAAGGGAGCAAGGGTCTTTAAATTAAAGATCCTGGCAGCCTTTCTTTTTAACAATAAACCCTCCTAGGGAGGGTGACGTGTTCGATGCCGATATAGCGAAGGGACGAAATAGAATGGTTCGCAACTGGATACGGCAAGTTTTTGCACCTAATGGTGCTACGATGCTCACTGGTTCTTACTTTTAATTAGCGCTTCGTTTTACACACATAATTTTTACCACAAGGACAAGTTATAAGATAAATAACTGCCTTAGTGGAGCAAGTGATAACACCTTTGATTGGGATCTGTTTCCCTGTTTGAGGGTGTTTGAAGGATCTACATTTGTAAGTGCCATTGCATTGAGCACAGCCATTACACCTGTAGTTTCCATCCGTTAGAGGCACAAATAAACATTGCGCAGGGGTATTTTGGGGTGGTAAATCAGAGTTTACCAATTGATCAGTGGCAATTTTAGCATGTAAATCTTGGTGGGGCCAACTCATATATTTTTATTTTCATGCATACCAGCAAAGCCACTACACAACACAACACTAAACAATACATTAATTGCACTATAACGGTGACAAACGGTGCCCACAAACTGTTAGGGCCTGGCTTTAGGGCAAACTGTTTTTCAAGGGAAGCGGGTGACATTTATCAGCCCTCAACAAACTGTTACGATCAGTAGGTTTCCTGTAAAGATCAGTGTATAGAACATTATCCTCACACAAAATCAAAAGATCAAGGAAACTGATTTGACCTGTGTCAGATTGCATAGTAAATCTCAGGTGCTCAGAACAAGAGTTAAGAAAATCATGGAATGCCTGGAGCTGTTCTGCATCACCCCACCATAAAACAAAAATATAATCAATATACCGTTTCCAAATAATGTTAGGCAAAAAAACATTTTTGAGAGGATTGAGAATTGAACGTTTCTCCATGTAACCCATGTAACTTAGCATAGTTAGGAGCCATAGGGGATCCCATAGCAGTACCCTTCGTCTGGATAAATAAATAGTTTAGAAACATGAAATAGTTATGTGTGAGTACTATGTCAGCCAATGTTAAAATGCATGCACTGGAAGGTAATTTATTAGGGTCACGTTGCAGAAGAAAATGTTCCATGGCTTCATTACCGCCCTCGTGTGGAATATTGGTGTATAACGACTCAACATCAAAAGTAACTAACAAAGTATTCTCAGGGAGAGGATCAAGAGATTCAATGATAGAGATCATACTGCTGGTGACCTTTACAAAGGACTTTTTGGAAACAAACCACTCTATTTCGTCCCTTCGCTATATCGGCATCGAACTTGTCACCCTCCCTAGGAGAGGGTGTGACTTTTACAATGTATTGTTAAAACGAGAGGCTGCCTGGATCTTTAATTTAAAGACCGTTGCTTACATTTTACATTTGACATTTTATTCATTTAGCAGACGCTCTTATCCAGGCTCCCTTCGGTCTCAACGTAGACTTTGATCTGAAGCCATTCGTGTGATTATTGTGATTTTGCTATTCATTGTACATGTTTGTAGGCCAAATTGTATCTATGATCGTATGTTATCCATTCATGCTTTTTATATGTTCTATTTATATATGTAAATCAACCAATGACATCAAGCCACACCCGGCCACGATTAGACACCTATGTGTCCTTCCAAACTATATAAATTAGTGACCCGCAGTGTTTGTCATTATACCCTGATGAAGACAGCTTGTCTGTCGAAACGTTGGTTATTAAATTATTGCATCTGAGCTCCTAAAGTGTGAGGCTCTCCTTTTCTTTTTCAAACAGTCTGATATACCATGGCTTTCAGCCAATCAGCATTCAGGGCTTGAACCACCCAGTTATACTGGGGGATAATCCCATCTATAGCCTCACATTGACTTACCAAGTCATACTAACCAGGTCTGTCACTATAAATATTTGACGATGGGTCCCGCAACGTGAGCCCCCCAGTAGTCCTAATAGTACTTCTGAGCTAGTGAATAGAATGGGACAGGGTCAGGTGTTTGTGGCAGTGCTGAAATACTGTGATGACGGCTGGACAGAAGCTGATGACACAGTAGTTTTCTTTAGCTATCGTGACTACCTAGGAACTGGTGTGTTGTAGTTCCATGACACTTAGATCACACTGATATTGTCCTTCATGGGGCTCAGGCTCACAAGTTAATAGTCACCTGCACATGCTAGTAAATGTACACAAATCCACTGGGTAGATTTTTGGCCAATTCTCATAGGACGTCTACCAGGCAAATTAATAATGTACACTGAACAAAAATATAAACGCAGCATGTAAAGTGTTGGTCCCATGTTTCATGCGCTGAAATGAAATATCCCAGAAATGTTCCATACGCACAAAAAGCTTAAATCTCTCACATTTTGCGACACACATTTGTTTACATCCCTGTTACTGAGCATTTATCCTTTTCCAAGATAATCCATCCACCTGACAGGTGTGGCATATCAAGAAGCTGATCAAACAGCATGATTATTACACAGGTGCACCTTGTGTTGGGGACAATAAAAGGTCACTCTAAAATGTGCAGTATTGTCACACAACACAATGCCACTGATGTCTCAGGTTTTGAGGGAGAGTGCAATTGGCATGCTGACTGCAGGAATGTCCATCAGAGCTGTTGCCAGACAATTGAATGTTCATTTCTCTACCATAAGCCGCCTCCAACATGGTTTTAGAGAATTTGGCAGTAAATACAACTGGCCTCACAACTGCAGACCATATGTATGGCCTCATGTGGGCGAGCGGTTTGCTGATGTCAACATTGTAAACAGAATGTCCCATGGTGGCGGTGGGTTTATCGTATGGGCAGGCATAAACTACGGACAATGAACAGAATTGCATTTTATCGATGGCAATTTGAATGCACAGAAATACCGTGACGAGATCCTGAGGCCCATTTATTTTAGGTATCTGTGACCAACAGATGCACATCTGTATTCCCTGTCATGTGAAATCCATAGATTAGGGCCTAATGAATTTATTTCAATTGACTGAGTTCCTCATATGAACTGTAACTCTGTAAAATCTTTGAAATTGTTGCATTTACATTTTTGTTCAGTATAATTTACTGTAAAGGTGTCCGCATACATACGTTCGGTTTGCTCCTAAAAAAAACTCGTCCAGGCGAAGCAACCGTCTGTGCTCGCATACTCCCAAAATACCTTCTCTTGAAAAACTAGGGGGAAAAACGGCAATATTACTGTTGACCAATCACCGAACACTTGCCTCAATAAAAACCCTTGCCGTATTTCACCCATTCCATTTGTTCTGGGGCACACAAGTAGCGTGGGCGAAATTAAAAGGTAGACGTGACAGCTCATGAGTTGGTTCTATTTAGGTTGAGTCTAAATTATCCCAGCAAGCACATAACGTTCTGAGAACCATATGTTTCTTAGAGCTTGGTGAGAGTGTGGTTGTCCTATGGTTATTTTGCATACAGCCTTCCTTCAACTTTCTGGGAATGGTGCAGGATTGTTACTTAGCTTTGGAACATTCTCAGCACATTTAAAGAGATTGGCAATCTACTTCCCCATAGTCAGATTAATTCATTAATTCCATTTGTATGTCTCTGCATCCAGTATGAAGGAAGTTAGAGGTCATTTTGTGAGCCAACACTATCTAGCGTTAGTGCAATGACTGGAAGTCTATCTACTAGGTATCTACTAGCATGCTAGCAATTACCATAGACTTGCAGTCATTGTGCTAAAGCTAGTTAGCAACTTCCTTCAAACTGCACGCAGAGTCTTAAAAATAGTATCCAGGAGTTAATATGACTCTGGGGAAGTCCTGCAGTATCCCTTTAAGGAACTTGACCAATAAATACTTTATTTTCTTGGTATTTCATTACTTTAACAAAATGTTTCCTAAAAGTTCATACATGGTTACATTTCATTTCAATTTTGGTAATGTTCTAGGAATGTTCTCCAACTGGTTTGACATTGGGAATGTTCTCAAATAATTCAGAGAAAGTTATAGGGTAGGAAGCATGAGTTTTTACTCACCAAAGTGTGGTCAAAGACTTAGTAACTTAGTTATAGTCATGATCTGGTTACCTGCAACTACAAACATAGTTATGTTTTTGGGTTATTACATATTTATTAATTTATTTCCAGATATCTTCTAAACTACCCACAATGTACTATTTCTCAACATCATATGGAGAATTGAGTCTGTGCTACCGAGTTCGCATTCTAGCTCGGTGGCTAGCTCAAGCAAACCTTGTTAGCCACTAGCTAGCATTTAATTACATTCCAGACCAGGTGTTGGCGAGGAAGTGTGATATAAACAAGGAACAGATGGAGCACGTGCGGCCATGCAGCATCCTCATGCTCTTCACAGACTTTGTGGCTATGTTATCTAGTTGAAACCCATTAGAACGTTCTAAGAATGTTATTTAAAAACATATACAGTACCAGTCAAAAGTTTGGACACACCTACTCATTCCAGGGTTTTTCTTTATTTTTTACTATTTTCTACATTGTAGAATAATAGTGAAGACATCAATACTATGAAATAACACATATGGAATCATGTAGTAACCAATAAAGTGTTAAACAAATCAAAATATATTTTATATTTGAGATTCTTCAAAATAGCCACCCTTTGCCTTGATGACAGCTTTGCACCCTCTTGGCATTCTCTCAACCAGTTTCATGAGGTAGTCTCCTGGAATGCATTTCAGTTAACATGTGTGCCTTGTTAAAAGTTAATTTGTGGAATTTCTTTCCTTTTTTATGTGTTTGAGCCAATCAGTTGTGTTGTGACAAGGTCGCAGTTGTAAATGACAACTTGTTCTCAACTGGCTTACCTGGTTAAATAAAGGTTAAATAAAATAAAATAAATACAGAAGATAGCCCTATTTGGTAAAAGACCAAGTCCATATTATGGCAAGAACAGCTCAAATAAGCAAAGAGAAATGAAAGTCCATCATTACTTTAAGACATGAAGGTCAGTCAATCTGGAACATTTCAATAACTTTGAACGTTTCTTCAAATGCAGTCACAAAAACCATCAAGCGCTATGATGAAACTGGCTCTCATGAGGATCGCCACAGGAAAGGAAGACCCAGAGTTACCTCTGCTGCCGAGGATAAGTTCATTAGAGTTAACTGCTTCTCAGATTGCAGCCCAAATAAATGCTTCACTGTGTTCAAGTAACAGACACATCTCAACATCAACTGTTCAGAGGAGACTGCGTGAATCAGGCCTTCATGGTCGAATTGCTGCAAAGAAACCGTTACTAAAGGACACCAATAAGAAGAACAGACTTGCTTGGGCCAAGAAACACGAGCAACAGACATTAGACCAGTGGAAATCTGTCCTTTGGTCTGATGACTCCAAATTTGAGATTTTTGGTTCCAACCTCCGTGTCTTTGTGAGATGCCGAGTAGGTGAACGGATGAACTCCGCATGTGTGGTTCCCACCATGAAGCATGGAGGAGGAGGTGTGATGGTGTGGGGGTGCTCTGCTGGTGACACTGTCAGTGATTTATTTAGAATTCAAGGCACACTTAACCAGCATGGCTACCACAGCATTCTGCAGCGATACGCCATCCCATCTTGTTTGCACTTAGTGGGACTATCATTTGTTTTTCAACAGGACAATGAACCAAAACACACCTCCAGGCTGTATAAGGCCTATTTGACCAAGGTGAGTGATGGAGTGTTGCATCAGATGACCTGGCCTCCACAATCACCCGACCTCAACCCAATTGAGATGGTTTGGGATGAGTTGGACCGCAGAGTGAAGTGAAAGCAGCCAATAAGTGCTCAGCATATGTGGGAACTCCTTCAAGACTGTTGGAAAAGCATTAATCATGAAGCTGGTTGAGAGAATGCCAAGAGTGTGCAAAGCTATCATCAAGGCAAAGGGTGGCTACTTTGAAGAATGTAAAATATAAAATATATTTTGATTTGTTTAACACTTTTTTGGTAACTACATGATTCCATATGTGTTATTTCATAGTTTTGATGTCTTCACTATTATTCTACAATGTAGAGAATTGTAAAAAATAAAGAAACACCCTTGAATGTAGGTGTGTCCAAACTTTTGACTGTTACTGTACATTCTGTTCTCAGCATCAACAAAACTCTTTCTAGCTTCTATCTTGTTAAGTTTGTTCAGGTGTGTTGGCTGCGCCCACTAATTGGCCACACCTAATCTTAACTAGTGTGTGTTTCCTTTGAAATAGGGTCTATTTGAACAGACTAAAATGAACAGCTTGGTATGAGTAAAATAATATGGCATGCTAGCTCCTGGTGGCGCAGTGGACAAATTCCATGGATAGAAAACAGAAGATTATAGGTTAGAATCTCACTGATGCTGTGTCACAATAATTGTTTTTATGTGTTAGCATGATTAATGCCTAACACTTCAGCTCCACTATTCACGTTGCGTTGCCATCAGCATCGTGTCAATGTGACGTTCTACCTGCTACACAGAGTGCATTGTTTTGAGAGCGGAGAGTAGAGGAGAATAGCGTCTTTATTCTATTTTCTCCTACTGTACTGTACCATATTAATCAATTATGCGTAAGTACAATAGCTTTGGTCCAGTTTTTTGCACGTTCTCATTAAATTTTGCTAGTGGTTGTACTAAATTATCCTCTAATTACACAAGTTGCTTTTGTTTACATTGTGAACAGTAAATGTAGCTAGCTAGCTATAGTTTCTGCTAGCTAGTAGCTTGTTGACTTCATAAATCTTAGTACCATAACCAGTGGTGTATATTCAAGGCCACATGCAACCAAAATCAACTTTATTTCTCATTATTTCAATTGATACGATAGAATGAACGCGCGCATCAGCCATCGATAATTAAACCTCTGCGATTCTTGAGCTTGGATGCTGCCATTGGACGTGATGCAACGTGAGCGCAACACGGGCAGTATAGCAGCTTTCATTGATTTCAAAGGAAGCATTTCCTCAATGGTTGATGGCTGATGGCAATGCCAGACGACTGATGGCTATAGTGTAGCAGGGCCGTAAGGAAATTAATTTCTATGTGTCCTATCTGTGCTTGGAGTTTAAAAAAAAGTTAACCCCAAATAATCTAGCAGAGTTATTAAAAGTCTTATTGAAACATTCAGTGAAAGGAAGTTAATCAAAAACCTCAAAATAACCTATAATTTCCATTTTCAGAGCATTACTAAAATCTCCCAGGAAAACTTTCAAAGAACCAGAGTAAAACGTTCACAGAACCTCCCTGAAACCTAAAAATAAACGTTCCCAGAACAGGAGACATTTTCACTTCTGTTCTCAGAATGTTTAAAAAACGTTCAGTTTTACCGGTCAGGAAACGTATGTCTTTGTTCCCACAACCAATGTGAAACCAAAAACATACATTCCCACAACTTCCAAGAACCAAATGTGCTAGCTGGGTAACCACTTTAATCAACAACACCATTTTTATCTCCCTGACAGTACCTAGAACCTTACTCATGTGGCATCAAGACACTGGAGGTTGGAATCACCAGAGACTGGGAGACCAAGTCTCCATGGAAACAGACAAGAGTTCACTCCACAGAGGAATCTATATTGACTTGAAGGTTTCACTTGGTTTCTCTAAAGGGCAGAATGCAGGTGAGACATTTACAGTGTTCTAATACAGTGAGAGGCCATGGACTCCTCATTTTAAATGCTAATAATTTCAAATGCTTGTGAGGCTATGATACTTTACAAAGTGCAGTCCATTCCGATAATCGATAACTTTTCCACTGTCGTTTGTGTAAATCAATCTCTATATTGCAGGTTATACATTATCGCTCTCATTCTCTTGGTCTCTCACAAACACTATCTCCTCCCCCCCCCCTTTCTCTTTCCCCTCTCTCTATTTATCTTAAGATATTGCCTAATTGCCCTAACAGTACAGATGTATTTTGTCAAAGCCTACTGTAAATGTCAATGTTTGCATACATTCTATGGGGTGGTAGTGCCATGTCTAGACTATGGTAGATTGTTTTTTGTCAAATCAAAGTTTATGGACTTGCCATTTTTGGCCTTTTAACTGAATTCGATTTTTTGGTTATCACTGCTGTCAAACTCATACAGAGGATATTATGCAAGAAAGAAAACAGAATGGCACAATTTCAAGAAAATGTCTTGAATGGATTTGACCCTTCATGTTACATAACGAGAAGCCATTTAGCTTACACATTTACTGTGCATCTGTACGTTTGTGTGTGTGTGCCCCTCCATCTTTGAAGAATGATGTTTGGATTATGGAGGTGAACTAAGGCATGAGTGATTTGCCTCGTTTACATAAGCCCATTGGTTCTCATGCTCTGCCTGTTTACCATTCGTCCCTCCGGCTCCAGATGGGAACATAAACGGTGTTCTAACCGGTCCTCCAATGATAAGATCAATAACCACAATTGGATGATTTGGGCTGCAGGATATAAATATTTCAGTGCATACCTGTCACAGTCCCCTCCTCTCCATCAGGTCTCATTGCGGTGCTACAGTAGTTGGGGAAGTGTCTGGTTGTTTGCCCATGCCCGCTTCACCATTACTAAGCATGAAGTGACCATTCACCCAGCTAACAATTCTAGGGAGAGCAAAAACCTTCTGAGAACCTTTTCATGTTTTGGTGTTAGAGGTAATGTCTAAAAACTCATTTTAATTAGATCAGATAGGTGTGTTGTAACTGTTGCCAAATAATGGCATTAACATATATTGTTAAAAATGTGAGAGTAGGGTGACTAGCAGGTCTTCAACCCCCCAGCCCCAATGACCAACTGTCCCAGTAAGGGATATCTCAAGGGCATGTGCTTATTGGGGCTGCCCAGAGGAAACCCTAACCCCCTAGGCACTTACAGTATGCTGCAGTTGTCTATGTGCCAAGGTGCTAGGGTCAGTCTGTCCTATCTCGTGTAATTCCCTTGTCATATCTGGTGTCCTGTGTGATCTTAAGTATGCTTCTTCTAATTCTCCCATCTATCTCTCTCTTCCCCCTCCCGTAGGAACTGAGCCCCAGGACTACTTGGCCTGACGACCCCTGTCTGTCCCCGTTCCACCTGGTTCTCTCTCTCTCTCTCTCTCTCTCTCTCTCTCTCTCTCTCTCTCTCTCTCTCTCTCTCTCTCTCTCTCTCTCTCTCTCTCTCTCTCTCTCTCTCTCTCTCTCTCTCTCTCTCTCTCTCTCTCTCTCTCTCTCTCTCTCTCTCTCTCTCTCTCTCTCTCTCTCTCTCTCTCTCTCTCTCTCTCTCTCTCTCTCTCTCTCTCTCTCTCTCTCTCTCTCTCTCTCTCTCTCTCTCTCTCTCTCTCTCTCTCTCTCTCTCTCTCTCTCTCTCTCTCTCTCTCTCTCTCTCTCTCTCTCTCTCTCTCTCTCTCTCTCTCTCTCTCTCTCTCTCTCTCTCTCTCTCTCTCTCTCTCTCTCTCTCTCTCTCTCTCTCTCTCTCTCTCTCTCTCTCTCTCTCTCTCTCTCTCTCTCTCTCTCTCTCTCAGTATTAACAGCCAGAAGAGGACTGCTTCCTCTCTAGATTTCTTCGTAGGTTCCTGCCTATCTGGGGAGTATTTCTTAGTCACCGTGGCAGCAAAATGTGAATACTGTGTAGACTTTCAATAGGCACTTAATTTGCTCATGGATGCCTTTGTCACCTTCTACCTCTCACTGCTGGTCATGTGTGGGATGTACCACTGCATCTTTCGGGTAGCACACGAACAGGTTAGTGTTTTCTTCGTTAACTTTATTTGTTGTGCGGTAGTACCATTACCAGTTTTAGTAGAGATAATAGTAATTATGCCTTTAGCAGTATAATGGTACTGGAATAATGAGTAGTTTTACTGTTGCATCTATTTATTCAGGTTAATAGATACTGTCTTCCATCTGCTGACCTGTTTCTCTAACCTGTCATTATCCACCCATCCAGGTAAGGCCTATCCGAGCTGCCAATGCTTCATTCGCCCGCACAGCATCAGCGGCGGGAGCACAAGGCCACAGTGACACTAGCAGCAGTTCTGGGAGCCTTCATTATCTGCTAGTTCCCCTATTACCAGTGCTTAATTTGTAAATCTGGAGGTCCTGGAGCACAAACACAACGTAGCAGCCAAGTAGCCTACTATCTATGGTGGTGAAACGGACAGCACTCTCCAAGGTGCTAATTAATTCAAGCATGCCCACATACTTCAGTATAGCTGCGGGGCTTACACAAGTCCAAATTTCTTATAGCCTAATTTTCTAGACATCAATGTACAGCAACATTTTTAAAGGACACTGCAGAACACCCGCCATATACACACATACTCAGCTGTGGGGCTTACAAGACCCGAATTTCATATAATTTTCAAGACATCAATGTAGCAGTAGAACAAATATCACAATATCGGAATACAACTTCAAATAAAATAAATCAATGTAGGCTACAGCAGAACACACATATGAGAATATATAGGCCTCCTGCCTATAAGATAATATGAAGCACATTACCTTCACAGCACAGAACAAGTTTGTAAAGGAAAAGAAACGTCCTACCTTAGTTTTCAAAACATCCCACAATGACTTTCCCCATGTCAAGTCCATTTAACTCCTGAGAGTCAACTTCTTGCTGAAAGCCATGAGCGGGTTTCTAAGGCTGTTCTGAAGACTCTGGCTGTAGTGTCAATTTTTTTCTTCATTTTGAGTGTTAACCTGGGTGTCCTCTTTAGCCTTGTCTACATTGATGCCACCAAATGTGCCTTAGTTCAGGCATGTTCAAAAACCTTTTTCTGAGGGCTCTTTGTTGTTTGTTTTTTAACGTCTGATGCATAGGATGTTAATTTACTGTACATTCCACCCACTCTTTTGCTAGTTTAATCCCTCCAGTCGTTTCTAGACCCAAGCTCCCTACCTTTTTGCATGTTGTACAGACCAACTTTGAATTCTGCATGACAAGCCAGGGATTATACGTTTGCTTGTTCTTGAACTGCAAATTGCACCTGCTCCGAGCACTTTGTTGGTGGATGCACAACCCCCCTCCCCCACAGCTCCCCGTCTCCCTCTCCCACTGAGTCTGACTCGCTAGTAGGCCTACTAGATAATGGAGGTGCTGGTGGTGATGCTGAACTGGCGGGATTAGCAGCGCTGCTAGCTAAGGCATCGCCATCATGAACAGTTTGCCCCTCACTCCTCTCCTCCGGCACTGACAGTTCTCTGGCTTGTTCTGGGTTTGATTCACCATCTTTCTCTTAATTTTTGGACTTGAAAAATGTCAAACTGCCTTTTCTTATCCATTTTTAATTTGGCTTTCCCACAATTCAAATTCAGTAGGGAGACGACTAGACTAGGCTATGTGACGTGATTACGTACAGTGCCTTGCAAAAGTATTCATCCCACTTGGCGTTTTTCCTATTTTGTTGCATTACAACCTGTAATTTAAATTGATTTTTATTTGGATTTCATGTATTGGACATACACAACATATTTCAAATTGGTGAAGTGAAATGAAAGAAACTTTTTTCAAAGAATTATAGAAAATAAATAGCGGAAAAGTGGTGCGTGCATATGTATTCACCCCCTTTGCTATGAAGCCCCTAAATAAGATATGGTGCAACCAATTACCTTCAGAAGTCACATAATTAGTTAAATAAAGTCCACCTGTGTGCAATCTAAGTGGCACATGATCTGTCACATGAGCTCAGTATATATACACCTGTTCTGAAAGGCCCCAGAGTTTGCAACACCACTAAGCAAGGGGCACCACCAAGCAAGCGGCACCATGAAGACCAAGGAGCTCTCCAAACAGGTCAGGGACGAAGTTGTGGAGAAGTACAGATCAGGGTTGGGTTATAAAAAAATATCAGAACATCCCACGGAGCACCATTAAATCCATTATTAAAAAATTTAAAGAATATGGCACCACAACAAACCTGCCAAGAGAGGGCCGCCCACCAAATCTCACGGACCAGGCAAGGAGGGCATTAATCAGAGAGGCAACAAAGAGACCAAAGATAACCCTTAAGGAGCTGCAAAGCTCCACAGTGGAGATTGGAGTATCTGTCCATAGGACCACTTTAAGCCATACACTCCACAGAGCTGGGCTTTACAGAAGAGTGGCCAGAAAAAAGCCATTGCTTAAAGAAAAAATTAAGCAAACACGTTTGGTGTTCGCCAAAAGCCATGTGGGAGACTCCCCAAACATATGGAAGAAGGTATTCTGGTCAGATGAGACTAAAATTGAGCTTTTTGGCCATCAAGAAAAATGCTATGTCTGGTGCAAACCCAACACCTCTCATCACCCCGAGAACACCATCCCCACAGTGATGCATGGTGGTGGCAGCATCACGCTGTGGGGATGTTCTTCATCGGCAGGGACTGGCGGATGATGGATGGCGCTAAATACAGGGAAATTCTTTAGGGAAACCTGTTTCAGTCTTCCAGAGATTTGAGACTGGGAGGGAGGTTCACCTTCCAGCAGGACAATGACCCTAAGTATACTGCTAAAGCAACACTTGAGTGGTTTAAGGGGAAACATTTAAATGTCTTGGAATGGCCTAGTCAAAGCCCAGACCTCAATCCAATTGAGAATCTGTGGTATGACTTAAAGATTGCTGTACACCAGCGGAACCCATCCATCTTGAAGGAGCTGGAGCAGTTTTGCCTTGAAGAATGGGCAAAATCATGTGCCAAGCTTATAGAAACATACCCCAAGAGACTTACAGCTGTAATTGCTGCAAAAGGTGGCTCTACAAAGAATTGACTTTGAGGGGGTGAATAGTTATGCACGCTCAAGTTCTGTTTTTTGTCTTATTTCTTGTTTGTTTCACCCCAGAGAATATTTTGCATCTTCAAAGTGGTAGGCATGTTGTGTAAATCATATGATACAAACCCCCCAAAAATCCATTTTAATTCCAGGTTGTAAGGCAACTAAATACGAAAAATGCCAAGGGGGGTGAATACTTTCGCAAGCCACTGTAGGGACATCTTCACTAGCTGACTACCACTACCAAGAACTGTGTCAAGATAAGTTACTTACCCCACTTGCCCTCCCCATAACCTCTATGTACAAATAAGAGACCAGGTCTGGAATCAGTGTGGCAGTATAGGATGATTACACAGAAGGATCACCTTGCTTTTACATGATGGTCTTTCTGGGGGCGGGAGAATAACGAGGAGGCAACTTGATTTAATGCTGATTGCTTTTATTAGAATGTCTACAGTGAAATAATTAATAAATCATGCCGCGAGTGGTACCAGATCCGGGAAAATAGGTGCTTGAACAAACAAAGTCAAATCTGAGAGGTACAGGATCTGGCAGGATCCGGCTCAAATTAAGCACTGCCTATTAATCCTTTATCTGAATGGGCATCGGGGCAGAGACTAACCCTCCTACTACTGCCCACTCTGTGGTGATGTGGCTGGGCTACTTTAACTCCACTGTCAACCCCATCCTATACCCGGCCCTGAACAGGGACTTCTGTAAGGCCCATTGGGAGCTGCTGCGGTGCAGGGGGCCACGGTGTAGACACGTCCACAACTATCTGTTTGTACCTACACAAACAAGTGTATCTCTCTAACGGGCACGGAGACACTCATCTGACCAATGGCCACAGAGACGCCCTCCCCAGGACAATCAGCCGGAGGGGAAGAGCATCACCCTGCAGGAGAGCAATGGCAGCACCATCACTGACCAGACCAGGTAAAATACACTGTTCATCACAGAATAGTAACATACTGGATAGGGATCAGGTAACACATATAGGACACATCATAAAAGTACATCAGACAAACAGTGTTATGTTCTTATTATGTCACCAACAAGAGACCCTCTCTCTGTTTCACGTCCTAGCTCACCTTCTACTACCTGGCGTCTACCTGGTGACAGGTGAGACACAGACACATAACAAAGGTGAGACAAACAGACACAGTCACACTGATGTATGCAGAGGTTTAAAAAGAATTATACAGAAAAAAATCTCCACTGGACAAAAGTGAAGGAGACATACAAACGGTGCAGTTGTGCAACAGCTTGTACACTATGTCTGACTGATATGTCTGATAAGTCATCACCTACTTATAAAACCAAGGAGGGTAAAGGGAACAAACTAAGAAGATAAAGAGAACATAGCCCGAGTCTATATTAACAGTCTGAATAGCTGTGTCCAGGCTGATCATTTCCCCAGCTAACTGATAGAGATGTACAGTCGTGGTCAAAAGTTTTGAGAATGACACAAGTATTGGTCTTCACAAAGTTTGCTGCTTCAGTGTTTTTAGATATTTTTGTCAGATGTTACTATGGTATACTGAAGTATAATTACAAGCATTCCATGTGTCAAAGGCTTTTATTGACAATTACATTAAGTTTATGTAAAGAGTCAATATTTGCAGTGTTGACCCTTCTTTTTCAAGACCTCTGCAATCCGCCCTGGCATGCTGTAAATTAACTTCTGGGCCACATCCTGACTGATGGCAGCCCATAATCAATGCTTGGAGTTTGTCAGAATTTGTGGGTTTTTGTTTGTCCACCCACCTCTTGAGGATTGACCACAAGTTCTCAATGGGATTAAGGTCTGGGGAGTTTCCTGGCCATGGACCCAAAATGTCAATGTTTTGTTCCCCGAGCCACTTAGTTATCACTTTTGCCTTATGGCAAGGTGCTCCATCATGCTGTAAAAGGCATTGTTCGTCACCAAACTGTTCTTGGATGGTTGGGAGAAGTTGCTCTCGGAGGATGTGTTGGTACCATTCTTTATTCATGGCTGTGTTCTTAGGCAAAAATGTGAGTGAGCCCACTCCCTTGGCTGAGAAGCAACCCCACACATGAATGGTCTCAGGATGCTTTACTGTTGGCATGACACAGGACTGATGGTAGCGCTCACCTTGTCTTCTCCGGACAAGCTTTTTTCCGGATGCCCCAACAATCAGTAAGGGGATTCATCAGAGAAAATGAGTCCAATCCCTGTACCTTTTACAGAATATCAGTCTGTCCCTGATGTTTTCCTGGAGAGAAGTGGCTTCCTCGCTGCCCTTCTTGACACCAGGCCATCCTCCAAAAGTATTCGCCTCACTGTGTGTGCAGATGCACTCACACCTGCCTGCTGTCATTCCTGAGCAAGCTCTGCACTGGTGGTGCCCCGATCCCGCAGCTGAATCAACTTTAGGAGACGGTCCTGGCGCGTGCTGGACTTTCTTGGGCGCCCTGAAGCCTTCTTCACAACAATTGAACCTCTCTTGATGATCCGATAAAATGGTTGATTTACAGTGGGGAAAAAAAGTATTTAGTCAGCCACCAATTGTGCAAGTTCTCCCACTTAAAAAGATGAGAGAGGCCTGTAATTTTCATCATAGGTACACGTCAACTATGACAGACAGATTTTTTTTCTCCAGAATTTTTTTTAATTAATTTATTTGTAAATTATGGTGGAAAATAAGTATTTGGTCACCTACAAACAAGCAAGATTTCTGTCTCTCACAGACCTGTAACTTCTTCTTTAAGAGGCTCCTCTGTCCTCCACTCGTTACCTGTATTAATGGCACCTGTTTGAACTTGTTATCAGTATAAAAGACACCTGTCCACAACCTCAAACAGTCACACTCCAAACTCCACTATGGCCAAGACCAAAGAGCTGTCAAAGGACACCAGAAACAAAATTGTAGACCTGCACCAGGCTGGGAAGACTGAATCTGCAGTAGGTAAGCAGCTTGGTTTGAAGACATCAACTGTGGAGGCAATTATTAGGAAATGGAAGACATACAAGACCACTGATAATCTCCCTCGATCTGGGGCTTCACGCAAGATCTCACCCCGTGGGGTCAAAATGATCACAAGAACGGTGAGCAAAAATCCCAGAACCACACGGGGGGACCTAGTGAATGACCTGCAGAGAGCTGGGACCAAAGTAACAAAGCCTACCATCAGTAACACACTACGCCGCCAGGGACTCAAATCCTGAAGTGCCAGACGTGTCCCCCTGCTTAAGCCAGTACATGTCCAGGCCCGTCTGAAGTTTGCGAGAGTGCATTTGGATGATCCAGAAGAGGATTGGGAGAATGTCATATGGTCAGATGAAACCAAAATATAATTTTTTGGTAAAAACTCAACTCATCGTGTTTGGAGGACAAAGAATGCTGAGTTGCATCCAAAGAACACCATACCTACTGTGATGCATGGGGGTGGAAACATCATGCTTTGGGGCTGTTTTTCTGCAAAGGGACCAGGATGACTGATCCGTGTAAAGGAAAGAATGAATGGGGCCATGTATCGTGAGATTTTGAGTGAAAACCTCCTTCAATCAGCAAGGGCATTGAAGATGAAACGTGGCTGGGTCTTTCAGCATGACAATGATCCCAAACACACCGCCCGGGCAACGAAGGAGTGGCTTCGTAAGAAGCATTTCAAGGTCCTGGAGTGGCCTAGCCAGTCTCCAGATCTCAACCCCATAGAAAATCTTTGGAGGGAGTTGAAAGTCCGTGTTGCCCAGCGACAGCCCCAAAACATCACTGCTCTAGAGGAGATCTGCATGGAGGAATGGGCCAAAATACCAGCAACAGTGTGTGAAAACCTTGTGAAGACTTACAGAAAACATTTGACCTGTGTCATTGCCAACAAAGGGTACATAAGAAAGTATTGAGAAACTTTTGTTATTGACCAAATACTTATTTTCCACCATAATTTGCAAATAAATTCATTAAAAATCCTACAATGTGATTTTCTGGAGAAAATAAATCTCATTTTGTCTGTCATAGTTGACGTGTACCTATGATGAAAATTACAGGCCTCTCTCATCTTTTTAAGTGGGAGAACTTGCACAATTGGTGGCTGACTAAATATTTTTTTCCCCACTGTAGCTACCTAGCTAGTTAATTCACTTGCTGACGTTAGCCTAATGTTTATTTCACTATACCTATCCGGTGTATGTGACAATAAACAAATATTTAAAAATTGATAACTTACATGGCTATCTAGCTAGACACAACACCATACATTGCAGCATAGCCAGAAATCGTTGGGCCTACAGAAATATGGGAGGGGTAAAGATACAAATCTCATGCTATGCTATTGTACATCTTTTGCCATGAGGTTGAGAGAAAATTTGTTTTAAAGCTAATTTCCTGCAATTCTACACATTTTGCCATGGGGCAGAAAGGAACATGTGCAGTTTTATAGCTAATCTCATGCTATTCTACACGTTGCCATTTGGCTGAGAGAAAATGTTGCATTTTTAAAGCTAATTAAAGCTACAATATAGGTGTGTTGACTGTGATGAAGGCACTGGATTATGAGCTGTCTTGTTTCCTAAATGAAATGAAATGAACAAATGAAGTAGGCAATGTCATGGTGCAAATAACCATAGAAGCACAGTGACATATGCCTCAATGCGGTCATATTCGTGGCTTATTGGGGGTATGGCTGTCAGTTATTTTTGGCCACCCATAACGAGAGTGAATGTCATTCCAGTTCATCTAAATGTCATTCCAGTTAGTCAAGGCTGCTGAGAGGAGGACGGCTCATAATAATGGCTGGAACGGAGCAAATGGAATGGCATCAAACACATGTGTTTGATGTATTTGATACCATTTCACCTATTCCGCTCCAGCCATTACCACGAGCCAGTCCTCCCCAATTAAGGTGCCACCAATGCCCTGTGATTCCAGTGCACGGCTTGCTATGAATTATATCGGATGGTGTTTGCATGTTTAGGTAAAAATACAAAAAATGCCCCATTTGGAACATTGACAAGTAGAGAGCATATACATACATATATGTATATATATACAGTTGAAGTCGGAAGTTTACATACACTTAGGTTGGAGTCATTAAACCTTGTTTTTCAACGACTCCACAAATTTCTTGTTAACAAACTATAGTTTTGGCAAGTCGGTTAGGACATCTACTTTGTGCATGACATAAGTAATATTTCCAACAATTGTTTACAGACAGATTATTTCACTTATAATTCACTGTATCACAATTTCAGTGGGTCAGAAGTTTACATACACCAAGTTGACTGTGCCTTTAAACAGCTTGGAAAATTCCAGAAAAGGATGTCATGGCTTTAGAAGCTTCTGATAGGCTAATTGAAATCCTTTGAGTCAATTGGAGGTGTACCTGTGGATGTATTTCAAGGCCTACCTTCAAACTCAGTGCATCTTTGCTTGACATCATGGGAAAATCAAAAGAAATCAGCCAAGACCTCATTAAAAAATTGTAGACCTCCACAAGTCTGGTTCATCCTTGGGAGCAATTTCCAAACGCCTGAAGGTACCACGTTCATCTGTACAAACAATAGTACGCAAGTATAAACACCATGGGACCATGCAGCCGTCATACAGCTCAGGAAGGAGACGCGTTCTGTCTCCTAGAGATGAACGTATTATGGTGCGAAAAGCTAGACTACGGTTTTCAACTGCACATGGGGACAAAGATCGTACTTTTTCGAGAAATGTCCTCTGGTCTGATGAAACAAAAATATAACTGTTTGGCCATAATGACCATCGCTTTGTTTGGAGCAAAAAGGGGGCTGCTTGCAAGCCGAAGAACACCATCCCAACCGTGAAGCACGGGGGTGGCAGCATCATGTTGTGGGGGTGCTTTGCTGCAGGAGGGACTGGTGCACTTCACAAAATAGATGGCATCATGAGGAAGGAATATTATGTGGATATATTGAAGCAACATCTCAAGACATCAGTCAGGAAGTTAAAGCTTGGTCGCAAATGGGTCTTCCAAATGGACAATGACCCCAAGCATACTTCCAAAGTTGTGGCAAAATGGCTTAAAGACAACAAAGTCAAGGTATTGGAGTGGCCATCACAACGCCCTGACCTCAATCCTATAGAACATTTGTGGGCAGAACTGAAAAAGCGTGTGCGAGCAAGGAGGCCTACAAACCTAACTCAGTTATACCAGCTCTGTCAGGAGGAATGGGCCAATATTCACCGAACTTATTGTGGGAAGCTTGTGGAAGGCTACCCGAAATGTTTGACCCAAGTTAAACAATTTAAAGGCAATGCTACCAAATACTAATTGAGTGTATGTAAACTTCTGACCCACTGGGAATGTAATGAAAGAAATAAAAGCTGAAATAAATAATTCTCTCTACTGTTATTCTGACATTTCACATTCTTAAAATAAAGTGGTGATCCTAACTGACCTAAGACAGGGAATTCTTACTAGGATTAAATGTCAGGAATTGTGAAAAATTTAGTTTCAATGTATTTGGCTAAGGTGTATGTAAACTTCCGACTTCAACTGTATATTCACAGTGCATTCGGAAAGTATTCAGACCCCTTGACTTTTTTAAAATGTTGTTACGTTACAGCCTGATTCAAAAATTAATTACATTACATATTTTCCTCATCAATCTACTCACAATACCCCATAATGACGAAGTGAAAATGGGTTTTTAGAAATTGTAATAATAAAAAAATAAAAACAATTATACCTCGTTCACTTAAGTATTCAGACCCTTCGCTATGAGACTCGGAATTGAGCTCAGGTGCATCCTGTTTCCATTGATCATCCTTGAGATGTTACTGCAACGTGATTGGAGTCCACCTGTGGTCAATTCAATTGATTGGACAATATTTGGAAAGGCACACACCTGTCTATATAAGGTCCCACAGTTGACAGTGCATTGATGGTCACTGACAGAGCTCCAGAGTTCCTCTGTGGAGATGGGAGAACCTTCCAGAAGGACAACCATCTCTGGAGCACTCCACCAATCAGGCCTTTATAGTAGAGTGGCCAGATGGAAGCCACTCCTCAGTAAAAGGCACATGACAGCCCACTTGGAGTTTGCTAAAAGGCACCTTAAAGGACTCTCCGACCATGAGAAACAAGATTCTCTGGTCTGATGAAACCAAGATTGAACTCTTTGGCCTGAAAGCCAAGCGTCAACGACCCTAAGCACACAGCCAAGAAAATGCAGGACTGGCTTCGGGACAAGTCTCTGAATGTCCTTGAGTGGCCCAGCCAGAGCCCGGACTTGAACCCGATCGAACATCTCTGGAGAGACCTGAAAATAGCTGTGCAGCAACGCTCCCCATCCAACCTGACAGAACTTGAGAGAATCTGCAGAGAAGAATGGAAGAAACTCCCCAAATACAGGTGGGCCAAGCTTGTAACGTCATACCCAAGAAGACTCGAGGCTGTTCTGAGTAAAGGGTCTGAATACTTATGTAAATGCATTATTTCAGTGTTTTATTTTTAATACATTTGCAAAAATGTCTAAAAACCTGTTTTTGCTTTGTCCTTATGGGGTATTGTTTGTAGATTGTTTTCTTTCCTCGTCAATGTAATCAATTTTAGAATAAGGCTGTAACGTAGCCACTGTGGAAAAAGTCAAGGGGTCTGAATACTTTCCGAATGCACTGTAGGCCTATGCATATGCATAAGCCTCTAATATGCTGTATGGGGGTTAATTAATCATCACCTTAGAAAGCACTGTCCATTTCGTTGTGTTTGGATTTGAAACAACATCCACAACAACCATGTTTTCCACTCAATTTCAACCTGTGGTGAGTTTTAAAAGCATGATACTGTTTTGATGATACTTGTTTGACCTGATTTTCGATTGCATTTGCATTGATGTCAGAGTGGTTAGAGGGACAATAGAGCGCTGAGTACCAGGCCACTAATGACCATTGTTAGCGAGTTGTGGCGGTAATACGTCACCGCAACAGCCCAACACGTGGTCCACTTATATCAGTGCATTCGTAACAACATAACCATTACGAAACTTCTATTCAATCAAATAAGCCTTCCGTACCAAATTTGGCACACTCATTGACCTCCATATAAAAATTCCTCACTTCATGGACTTATTTTTCGTGGACAGATTTTGGGCAGAGTAAAACCTCTCGCTTCGCATCTTCCTCTCTGGATTAGACCTTGAGTCAATCGTGCCTCAAACATTTTGCTTTAGTTTACATGTTTTCTTTGCTGATCTGGCAAGCAGTATCTGGGATCAGCTGATCACTAGCTAGCTGCTGCTACAAGTCTGAAGTTGCGCTAGGGGCACTCCCACTATTGCCTGGCTACCCAGACTCCTTGCTTCAGCTAAACGCTACACCACGCCCACAGACGTTAGTTTACAGAACAGCAAAATAATTGAATGTTAGTCTTCAGGCTACTCTCACTATCCTCCTGCTCCTGCTCAGAGACATTTAATTTAATCTGTGTTCCAGACCGTCTACAAGGCAATCATGCTGCACAAATAAATACATACATGACTAATCTGGCATGATGTGAGGGGTAGGGATTGTTTGTATGGTACTGGATACATTTGTTTTCAGCAATAGTCCGGTATTTTGTTGGAAACTAACATTTTGTTAGACTTGGAATGATCAGACGTTATGAATTGAATAAAACACTGATTTATTTATTTTCTTATTCTCTCCACCCCACTTCAGCTTAGTATGTCCATGGGTAATACAATTCCATCTCCTGCCATTCCTAGGTTCTGTATGTGCATTATAAGACAGGTAATGGCAGACTTGCACTTTGGCCACATAGTCTGTATTCTGCTTCTGATTCAGTGGTAGGCTTTGTGCAACAAAGGGGGATGACATTATGACATTATTAGTTATCCTTTGTGACATCACAGAAGTCTGTGACAATTTCAGTTGACACAGTGGCACTATTTCACTGACACCAACAAGGTAGGTTTTTAGGGAATTCACAATATGGACACATATTGGTAGATAATACATTCTCTCCATACTTGATCACCATTCTGCACAGTGCCTACATTATCTCAGGCTAAAATAAATACATATTTTCAGGGACACATCCCACCACCCCCTCCCCAGGAATGATGTTGCCCAGCTTGCAGAACTATGTGGACAGGTTGATGTTTGAGGGCCAGTGTGCAGACTGTGCGTTGGTGAACGTCCGTACCCGCAGGGTGATGGCGGCCACCCCAGGGGGATCACTGGAACACCTGACCCGGCGTGAGATTAGGAGGATACTGGCCAGAGAGAGAGAGGCCATCCAGACACAGGGAGTGAGCCTGGGGGGGCTGCGCTGTACTCTGTTGAGGGACAAAATGGTCACCCCAGGAGAGAGGTCCATGGACCTGCGCACCAAGCAAAGGCCCAGCCGGGGTGTCAGCAGCGAATTCCTCAACCACAAGGCCTATCAGATGGCTGCATGCCTTCGCAATGCAGGATCATCACAACTTGCTTGAATGTACTGCTTACCTGTATGTACTGCTTACCTGAACTATTGCTTGGGACGACATTCCTGTGTCATGGACAATATGGGATTTATGACGGAGTAAACTGAGTTGAAACTGTCTACACTGTGTCCCGTAGTTTGTGACATATTTGTGCTTCTTTAATTGTAGTGACCTAGAATACAGTGACCTAGTATGCAAGACAAGTACACACACACACAAGTCTGTATTGCCGGGTCCCACATTGTCATTACATTATTACATGGTCAGCCACAGACCAGGATAAACAGGCAATGTGACAATAACTGGCAAAAATACAGTTTAAGGGTTAAATGTCAGACACTCAGTTTAACAAGTAGTAAGCTAATTATGCTTGTTGCTTGGAAAACTAGACACCAATAGCAGAGTAAATACGCACCCTGTCAAGAATCTTGGAGAAATGGTTGCATATTGTGTTCATAACTTGCATAATAGCATAACCTGAGTCTAAGGTCAATATACTTTCAGAACAGAATGTATTAGAGACGTGAACAATTAAGGAAGAAATGTGACTCATGCATGCTGTGCCTGAAATTAACATAATGTAGTAGAAATAAAAAAGGGAATATGCTCAAAATATGACTTCAACCTGTCACGCCCTGACTCAGGGGACTCGTATATGTTGAGTCAGGGTGTGTAGTTTCTATGTTGTGTATTTCTATGTTGTAGTTCTAGTATGTCTAGATCTATGTTGGCCGGTGTGGTTCCCAATCAGAGGCAGCTGTCGCTCGTTGTCTCTGATTGGGGACCATACTTAGGCAGCCTATTGGCACTAGTGGGTTGTGGGATCTTGTTCCGTGTTAGGTATGTTGTTTGTGTACCTTGGACTTCACGTGTCGTTTGTTGTTTTGTCGTTGTGTTTATTAGTCAAATAAACATGTATGCATATCACGCTGCGCCTTGGTCCGTCCCGTCGATGAACGAACGTGACAGAAGATCCCACCAAACTAGGACCAAGCAGCGTGCCCAGGAAGAGCGAATAGCCATGTCACAGGTGGGCAAATGGTGGTCATGGGAGGAGATATTTGCGGGGAAAGGGCCATGGGCGAAGGTAGATGCCCAGGCAGGAGAGGTGAAACGGCGGCAACCGTGCCGACGACGGAGACCCGAGAGGCAACGGGTTGGATGACGAGGCTACAGGGGGCTAAAAGGGAGAAGGAAAGCGTAGAGGCACGGCGAGAGGAGCTGGTTAGGCAGCAGAAGGAGCGGGGGTTAATAAAGGAACCCAGTCCCGCTCCTCGCACCAAACAAGTGGTGCGTGTCGCCAGTCCGGTCCGGCCCGTTCCTGCTCCCCGCACTAAGGCAGTGGTGCGCGTCGCCAGCCCGGCCCGGCCTGTTCCTGTCCCTCGCACCAAGCCAGTGCTGCGCGTCGCCAGCCCGGCCCGGCCTGTTCCTGCCCCTCGCACCAAGCCAGTGGTGCGCGTCGCCGGCCCGGCCTGTTCCTGCCCCTCGCACCAAGCCAGTGGTGCGCGTCGCCAGCCCGGCCCGGCCTGTTCCTGCCCCTCGCACCAAGCCAGTGGTGCGCGTCGCCAGCCCGGTCCGGCCTGTTCCTGCCCCTCGCACCAAGGCAGTGGTGCGCGTCGCCAGCCCGGTCCGGCCTGTTCCTGCCCCTCGCACCAAGCCAGTGGTGCGCGTCGCCAGCCCGCCCCGGCCTGTTCCTGCCCCTCGCACCAAGCCAGTGGTGCGCGTCGCCAGGCCAGTCCGGCCTGTTCCTGTCCCTCGCACAAAGCCAGTGGTGCGCGTCGCCAGCCCGGCCCGGCCTGTTCCTGCCCCTCGCACCAAGCCAGTGGTGCGCGTCGCCAGCCCGGTCCGGCCTGTGCCTGCTCCTCGCACCAAGCCAGTGGTGCGTGTGTCCAGTCCGGCACGGCCCGTGCCTGTTCCACCGGTGCCTGGTTCGGCACCGGTCAGCTGCTTTACTCCGGAGCCAGAGCAGTCCGCTCCACCGGTGCCTGATCCAGCTACAGTCAGCTGCTCCACTCCGGAGCCAGAGCAGTCCGCTCCACCGGGGTCCAGTCCAGATCCGGTCAGCGGCTCCACTCCGGAGCCAGAGCAGTCCGCTCCACCGGTGCCTAGTCCAGCTCCGGTCAGCGGCTCCAGTCCGGAGCCTGAGCAGTCCGCTCCACCGGGGTCCAGTCCAGATCCGGTCAGCGTCTCCACTCCGGAGCCAGAGCAGTCCGCTCCACTGGTGCCTAGTCCAGCTCCGGTCAGCGGCTCCAGTCCGGAGCCTGAGGAGTCCGCTCCACCGGTGCCCGGTCCAGCTCCGGTCAGCGGCTCAAGTCCAGACCCAGACGTCAGCCCCTCTCCAGGTTCGGGGTCTCCCACACCAGGGTCCAGACAGGGCTTGGAGTATAGTGGGAGGAAGGAGAGGGGAAGCAACGCGCCGTTGTGTATTTCTATGTTGAAGTTCTAGTATGTCTAGATCTATGTTGGCCGGTGTGGTTCCCAATCAGAGGCAGCGGTCGCTCGTTGTCTCTGATTGGGGACCATACTTAGGCAGCCTATTGGCACTAGTGGGTTGTGGGATCTTGTTCCGTGTTAGGTATGTTGTTTGTGTACCTTGGACTTCACGTGTCGTTTGTTGTTTTGTCGTTGTGTTTATTAGTCAAATAAACATGTATGCATATCACGCTGCGCCTTTGTCCGTCCCGTCGATGAACGAACGTGACACAACCCTTAGTGTTTGACAAGGTGTTTGTCTACAGTGGAGTGTGCTTAAAAGTAAGTAGCTAGCGCAGGCTGACGCTGTACTGGTTATTGAACATAATTGCTTTGAACTACACTAATAACTTCAAACATTTCTATTGGAAAGTTCAATTATGGAAAACCTGTTTGCTAGAGGGTACTCACATGGCCATGGGTAAAGTTGGGTATAGCTGACTGGAGCTCCAGATGTGCGAGTATACACTTCAAGGTACATTTTAAGCACAGTAGGCTCCCACACGTAGGAGTTTATAGAGAAGAGCAGCCATCACTGTTCACTTCTATATTTTTTATACAATTTCTGCCAGTTGATTATATATTTTGTCCGTCTTGTTACAGTTTATGGATCTTTGAAATAATGTAATACCATTGTTTACTGTCATGCAAAATGTTTGTAGTTTTCCAGCCAGCTAAATAGAAGATAGGGCACATCTGTTTTGACTCACAGTTTTCACATACAGTACTGTAGGCCTAAACACACACACAGGCACACACATTAGGGATTAACTGATTCCCAGAACTAAGCATTATAGTAAAGTGGATTATTAACAACCTTTTTCTGCTCAAGAAGCAGGACTGCACTGCAGTTACAACCCTAACTTCTCTACACAAACAATCAGAGGATAGAGTGACCATGGCTGGCCTGCCTTAGTTTCCTGACTGTAGCTCTGACGTCAGAGGGGGTGTTTAGAAGGGGGCCCACAGAGCACCCCTGCCTATCTGGGATGGAGCAACAGAGAGGCCGCCTCCTCACCAGCCCCTTCCTTTCCCACAATCAACAGGAAGACTGAGCCGAGTCAGAGCGGAGACCAGAGAGAGAGAGAGGAGCCAAACACTCAGGAGAAGGAGGACGTCTAAGAAGCTGGCAATCTACATTTTACATTTTAGTCATTTAGCAGACGCTCTTATCCAGAGCGACTTACAGTTAGTGAGTGCATACATTTTTCATACTCTAGCACAAAGAAACGAGAAGTCTGACAAAAGGAATGAACATAACAAGTAAGAATCACAGAGAGGTGGAGAAACTCCAGTTAACGTCTCCACACAACGTCAAGGTGGAGAAATCAGACAAGAAAAGTTCCAAATACTGGGAGGGGGAGCTTCCAAAGCAAACTACAAAGGAAAAGCCAAGGTCGTCTAGTATGGCTGGGCAAGTATCCAAGAGCTCAGCACAGCGACTCAGCCGAGACCTGACCTGTTCTATCTGCCTGGATCTCTTCAAGCATCCTGTCTCCCTGCCCTGCGACCACACCTTCTGCCAGGCATGTATCGCTGGCTACTGGACGGGCCCCAGAGGCCAGGTCCAGGGGGGGTCCGGATCCTGTCCCCAGTGCAGGAAGGCGTTCCCTGGCCAGAGCTACCGGCCCAACCGCATCGTGGCTAACATAGTGGAGAGCTACTGCCAGGGCATGGAAGAGAGTGAGGGACTGCTGGGGGACGTGGGGGTACCAGAGAGGAGCCCTGCCCCTGCTCCTGCCCCACGCTGTGGCCGGCACCGAGAGGAGCTGAAGCTCTACTGTGAGGAGGACCAAGAGCTTTTGTGTCTGGTGTGTGGACTCTCTCAGGAGCACCGGAACCACACCATGGTGTGTGTGCAAGAGGCACAGCAGAGATACAGGGTAAGTCCAAATTCTATTTGACTTGTATTGCCTTTTTACACTCTTACATTTTTCAAAGAATGCTTGTAAAAGGCTTAGCTCTAGGGTTAAAAAACAACTAAGCCAAGGTTCCCAGTTGGAGGGGAAATTGAAGACAGGTGGTGCTATGGACTGAGCAGTAGAATTATGCTTGGGAGTAATTTAAGCAAAAAAAGTTGATTTGATTAAATGTGGCACAAAATAACTTAAAGTGACTTGGCATCAACAACTACAATGTCAATGATTTGTCACAACTTTACATGTCACTTTTTTTCTGTCCGACAAACTGCTCATTATTCTCCCCACATTGTCTGGTTTGGAGGTGCATCTGGCTTGTTTCCCATAACATTCATTTGCCAGCTCACTCCAAGAGCAGATTACTGTATTTACCGTAAGGCCTGGTGTAGAGAACAGAAGGCTGATGCCAACTTAGAGTCATGCCACTGCTTTGTTCTGGCCATGCAGGCGTCTCTCAACAGTTCCATGGACTCTCTGAAAGGGGAGCTGAACACGGCCCTGCAATGTGAGAGAGAGACTGAGGACGAGGTCAAGAAGCTCAAGGTGAGACTCTCTAGTATCTTCACCTGGTAACAATCTATACATTGCACTTAAGCCTTGAGTGTCTCATAAACCTCAACCCTCTCGAACTAACTGCCATTGCTAATGATCCCCCACCCCACACACTTTCTGTCCCCCCAGGAGCACACGGCAGACCTGAAGCAGCGCATCGAGGCCCTGTTCAGCGACCTGCACCAGTTCCTGTACCAGGAAGAGAAGCTGCTTCAGGTGAAGCTGAAGACAGAGGAGCGCAGGGAGCTGATCAGGCTGGACGAACACAAGGCCCTGCTCTGTGTGGAGGTCTGCCGTCTGCAGAGGGCCCTGAATGAGATCGAGGACAAGCTGAGAGAGCAGGACACCTTTACATTGCTGCGGGTGAGAGACAGAGCAGGGCTACTGTTTACCTACTGAAGTTATTCTAGCCTGGTGGAATTTCACATGGGAAGTAACTCAATGAGCATCCTTGATGGGGAATGTGAAAAATACGATAATGAGTTTCACACTGAAAAGTTTTAGGTTAGATTTTATGTTATTTTGCTTGTGCTGTTTGAAAAGAATGTACTGGATGGGAGGACAAAACTAGCTTGCACACTTCTAGACATTTACATCTGCAGTAATAATGTAGAAAGTAACCATTCTAGACATTCTACAGGAAGGTCTTGCTGATAGCAATGAGTAGAGTAGTACTTAATTGATCCCAACTTGGGAAATTCACTCAGCATCATCAATAAATTACAAGGACAAGACCCATATCAATGACAAACACATAAAAGACACACAATGGCCCCCCAGAGTGCAGGGAGGAACCCTTCAGGGTGGAGCACAGGCAGGATGTGGGCCCATGACCTCACTCCTGGTCGATGGTGGGGATAAGGAGATTATAGGGACAGGCTCAGACCCAGGGACTTTCCCCCAACCACTGTGAGATCCCAGAGGGCCGGGATAGCGTGAGCTCAGACAGTGATGTCATGTGGAAAACTGCTTTCTCTCTTTTTACCCACTACCAAAATTAATCAGCACTCTCTCCTCTTTTCCTGTCTCGTCCCAGAATATCAAGACCCTGCTCCAGAGGTGAGAGCGTGGTGGGACGTGGGCCGTTTTAGATTGTTATTCCATAATGGAGTTTTCCTGTTTCTGATATGTATTGTCTGAAGCTTGTGTTGTCTTTGGCAGGCCGTCACCCAAGTTTGAGAAGCCTACTCTCACGGCTCCCAGTCTGTGTGAGGGTCGGTTCGCAGGGCCCCTGCAGTACCGAGTGTGGAAATCACTGAAAGGAAGCATCTACCCAGGTACTGTAAGGCACTCAACTTTACAGTGGAGGCTTGCTGAGGGGAGGACGGCTCATAGTAATGGTTGGAATGGAGTCAATGGAATAGTATCAGTCACATGGAAACCACGTTTGGTACCATTCCATTGACTCCATTCCAGCCATTATTATGAGCTGTCCTCCCCTCAGCAGCCTCCACTGAACCTTTAGTAGAGTGAATTACAATTACAGCACTCATGAGCAATAATTCAGGAGCTTTCAGCAACTATTTTTGCTCTGCAACATACATTAATTGCCCAGAATTTACTACTTGATGGTTGTTCTCTTATTTAAAATGGAAAGTTGAAGTTGAAACTGCTACTGAGAATTATACTCTGTTCACATTGTAACGCTGTGTATCTGTGTCATGGCATTTAAACCATACGATACCTAACTTTACCACCTCGGTTTCCCTTATTCTCAGTTCCGGCCGCCATCACCTTCAACTCGAGCACGGCCAACCCCTGGCTTAGCCTGACCTCCTCCCTCACCTGTGTCCGCTACCAGACCTTCAACCACTCTGTCCAGGACAACCCCAACCGCTTCAATGCTGCATTGTCCCTGTTGGGCAGTCAGGGCTTCACTCATGGCCGCCACTATTGGGAGATCGAGGTCTACAGCAGCACTGTGTGGACCGTGGGTGTGGCTAGAGAGACTGTATCGAGGAAGGGAGTAATCAATGCCTTGCCAGCCAATGGCTTCTGGACCCTGTCCCTGTCCTATGGAATACAGTACATGGCCTGTACATCGCCCCCTACTGTGCTGTCACTGGAGGAGCCTCTGGCTAGGATAGGGGTATATCTGGATTATAAGAGGGGTCTGGTGTCTTTCTACAATGCAGAGAGCATGACACATCTCTATACATTCTGTGAAACCTTCACAGAGACGTTGTATCCCTACTTCAATCTGGGATTCCTGGATAAAGTGCATGAGAATGAGCCCCTCAAAGTCTTCCTTCCCAAAATCTGACAGCCGCGGCACGTATCTATACCCCGCAAAGAGTCGAGCCTTACACTGGTGTGGTGCTAAAATGCCCTCAAAATATAACTGTCAGATAATAAGATACGTAAAAAAACAACTGACACAAAATACTACGGTCATATTGTTTTGAGATGTTAGAAAGAGTAAGTAGTACATTTTAAAACTGTCATCTTGATGTGGGCCAGAGCTTCACCATCAAGGTTTGTTAAATGTTTTTGTTATCATTCTTATGTATGCGCAATAACCTTTTGCAGTATTACAGCGTAAATTGTACCTGACTGCCGTAAACGGAATGATGAATACAAAATTGCCTTATCGTGTACAATGTACAGCAGTTCAGTATTTTGAGACAAAAATGCGCCAACAATTTGAATAAGTAATTTTCAATGCATAATCATAATGTATTTATGAATTTTGGATATCATCAGAATTTCAAACGTACACCTCACGATACCGTTCAAAATAAATAACAATTCGTTTTGTGTCTGTGTTGAAATAGAACCTGTTATTTGATCTGCACAGTCTCAGCAGAAACAGTAACAGGCATAAACACACTTCTGCATGGTGGATTTGTGCATATCAGAGCACAGGAAAGAGGAAACTCACTAAGAGGTCATTTGAAGAGAGTTTTCTGTGTGGTTGTGTCACTCTTTCTTCCTGTGATCCATTTGGCTTAGCCTACAGTACATTGAACCGAGCTGAGTTATGAGTCAAAATGGATGGACCATTTCCTAGAAATCCCTGATAAACCTCTCTATCAGCATCCAGGAGCGGTAACGGAGATGGGTTGGTAACACGGTCCGCAGAACATCACAAGACATTCATAAAATGGAAGCCTGCAACGCAGCAGAGGTTCTAACACAACAACTGGTGAATTACTTGTTTTGTTTCTTTGGGATACAATAAAACAAGTACCACTAGCACCATATCAAGTACCTTAGTAGTACCTGTGGAAACAGTACAATACCATAACATTTAGTGCTACCCACTTTTTACACAGGATCAGCATGTCAGACTTCGAAGTTACATAATCTCCACAAGAGTACATTTCATATGCTCTTCTCCCCTCCCATTTACATATTTAAAGAATATATATTATTCTAAATTTAGTTTTGGAAGGAAACTGGACTTAACATAATGGCATAGGCCTACGCTATTATCAGTGGAGCAATCTGAGCAGAGTAGCTCCTACAAGGCCTTCCAAGGGCATAAATGATGTATCAATAAGTCATTACTTCATTGGATTTAATAGACTAATCAAGAAAGCGAGGGAGAGAGAGAGAGAGAGCATTTTAAACCTGCACAGTGATGTTTTTTGTATACCATTAGCAGTAGCACTTTGAGGAAAACATTCTCATTCCACCATGCAGGCTGATACAATTACAGTGGGGAAAACAAGTATTTAGTCAGCCACCAATTGTGCAAGTTCTCCCACTTAAAAGATGAGAGAGGCCTGTAATTTTCATCATAGGTACACGTCAACTGTGTTAGAGCGTGCCGCTTGCAACACCAGGGTTGTGGGTTACAATTCCCACGGGGGATCAGTATGAAAATGTATGCACTCACTACTGTAAGTTGCTCTGGATAAGAGCGTCTGTAAATGTAAAGGAGCACTTTTTATGTGAGGGTATTTTCATACACACATGTTTTACCGTTTAGAAATGAAAGCACTTTATGTATCTAATCCCCTCCCTTTGAATGCATCTTGAGTATTTGGACAAATTCACTTTTAGTGTATTAAATTAGTCAAAAGTTGTATTATTTGGTCCCATATTCCTAGCACCAATAACTACAACAAGCTTGAGATGCATTTGCAGTTTGTTTTAGTTGTGTTTCAGATTATTTCGTGCCCAATAGAAATTAATGGTAAATCATGTATTGTGTCATTTTGAAGTGACTTTCATTATAAATAAGAACATAATTTGTTTCTGAACACTTCTACATTAATGTGGATCCTACCATGATTACGGATAACCATGAATGAATCATTAATAATGACGAGTGAGAAAATTAAAGAGGCATAAATATCATACCCTCCAAAAAATGCTAACCTCCCCTGTTATTGATTATGGTGAGAGGTTAGCATGTTTTGGGGGTATAATCTTTGTGCCTCTAACTTTCCCACTCATTATTCAGGACTGATTCAGGATCATCCGTAATCATGGTAGCATCAACATTAATGTAGAAGTGCTTAGAAACATATTATATTCTTATTTACAATAAAAGTGACTCCAATGACACAATACATTATTTACCATTCATTTCTATTGGGCACAAAATAATCTGAAACACAACCAAAACAAACTGCAAATGGTTCCAACAAGTTTGTAGAGTCACAAGCTTGATGTAGTCATTGTGCGCTAGGAATATTGGAGATTATAATAAAATGTTTGACTACTTTAATACATTATAAGTGCATTTGTCCAAATACTTATGACACCTTCAAATGGGGGGACTAGATAAATTAAGTGCTTTCATTTCTAAACTGTAAAAGAGATATGTATGAAAATACCCTCAAATAAAAAGGTAACATTCTGTACTGTCGCCTCATATAAAACATTTGATCTCAAATCCAAAATGATGGAGTGTAGAGCCAAATTAAGTGTTTTAGCTTCACTGTCCAAATAAATACGTAGGGGAGTCTATATTTGGGACAAATCATAAAAACAATTGGAAAAGAACAGACCACCACCTTACACTATATTTATCTATATTTATTAGCCTTTGAAAAGAATAACAACACATGTTCATTTTTCTTGTCCTGCTAACATCAATCATGTGGGGAAAGAAAATATCATCCCTATTCTGCATTGGAGGACCATACTAATTACAACTGTGTGCTCAAAACAAACTCCCCGGTTCTATCCGTTTTTCCTAGTCATCAATGTGCAACCCTCAATGATACACAGTACAGTGCCAAGAATTAAGTCAAAAGTAAATAGACATATTTAGGAACCAAGGCAAGGTGGGAAGGTTAGCTTCCCAAGAAGTTAGGGCTCAGCTGGACTTCAAGTTAGGAGGTGGTCGGGGCACTGGGGAGTATTCCCTAAAACCCTGACCATCCTGTATCCTATACCGTTATACCACCATCCCACTGATCCTTACAGGCCTGTGGGATCCTTTTTGTTATCTTGAGGAAATTACACACTTTTGGGGAATTCAATTCAATTCTCCCCCACATATCCACCCTCTCGTCCACCCTCCCTAATCTAAATGATACAAACTCGAAAACGCTCTCTACTGCTGCATGGCTTGACTCCTTACAGCTGGCTTTGGGCGGAGTGGGGTATGGGGGGTAGCTATCCAAGCCTCTGCTCCTCTTAGGGAACTGGGAGTGTCAACACTTTGGGGTGCACAGTCTGCTCCTCTTAAGTCTTGGTAAAGAGGGGTTCACTTGCTTGTGTGCAATGTGTCTTGGAACTTTGTGCTCGTGTACCGTACATGGAAGCCCTTCTTATTGATGGTGTCATCAGAATGGAACTTTATAACGATGGCATCCCCAGCAGAGTAGATTTCCTCAGGGGGCTGGAAGATCAATAAAAAAAGAGAAAGAGAAAGAGAAAGAGAAAGAGAGAGACTTACACCTCTAAAATGGGTAAGTACGCAAACACCCCTGGCATTTTGTGAAGTGCTACATACAGTAACACTATCTATGTACAGTAGCTGTATGTACAGTCTAGTAGGTGTACTGAAACCTTTGTTCGTCCTTACCCCAGATCCACAGTAGCGGCCAAGCCTTGGGGCCTTAACATCAGCACCGTCAAATAGTTCCATGTAGTCGTAGCCACAGTCTGCCTCTTCCTCAATCTCAAAGGTTTGGAAGATGAGCTCTACTCCGTAGCCCTTTTCAGCGGAGACCACCCACTGGCAGTCAGACGCCCCTGGGTAGTTGTTATCCCCAAACTGGGCGTGGGAGTAAAGATCTTTGGTCTTGACCTCAGCTTTCAGGTTTCCGCCACACTCTGAGAACGCACAGCCACAAAATTAGGGACAGAGCCTCAGAGAAGGAACTCATTGAGATATGGAATGTGCAATTTATCAACAAATAATTATCTGAGAGGCAGTGTTTTTCCTCTACATTCCATGTGGGATTGTGCATCTGAAAAGGCTGACCTATTGTCCCTTTGTTTTCTTAGTTGAAAGAGACCACAAATCACAAACCCAGATGGCAACATGGCCATTGTCACCACCAATCATACTAATGAATTCATATTTAACTCATTTAGGATGAATTCCTTCAGATGAATCATCTCATTATTCAGGGGACCTGACAAAACAATAGATGTTGTCACGCTGCATGCTGAATCACACATTACAAACATAATGTATTGTATGTTAGGGATAATGTAATACCAAGACAAGATGAGAGTCAAAAACCAGAGACATTGACATCAGCATACAAGAAGACATTTGCATCAGTAGACACAGAGCGCTGATCATCAACGATGGAGGTTAACAATGGTCCCAGGATCAAATCCTTTTGGCACATCCTTTTCAACCTACCAGTAATTAGAGTTGTCTTTTGGGAAAACGCAAGTCTTTTTGATTGATCTGAGAGACAAAATGAGCCCTACCTGGATCAAAGGTCTTGGTAAGATGAATGACTACCACTGGTCTGCTGGGGTTTAAGGATGATTTATTATTATTCATATCTTAAATAGGTTATGGCAGTGGATTGACCAGGCCTACATGAAAAAGGTTGAATAATGTATTATACAATCAATATTAGTTGATTATTCTAATTTCTCTGAAATCAAAACAACATGTTAGCAGTTCACCCATCTCCCTGTATGCACCAATGAGAATTATCCATTTCAATCCTTTTCTTTCTGGTATCACAAAATGCTAGTGCTAATGCCAGTGTATGTGTCGCCCACCTGCACTGTGTGAAGCCTCAAAGCCTCTCTTCTGGACTGAGTTGTCAGAGAAGAAGCGCAGGAACATCTCGTTGCCACTGGAGATGACTGGTGAGGGTTTCTTGATGCCACAGAAGCGTCCCAGACTGGGGGCCCGGCCATCCTTTCCATCGTAGATCTCCAGGTGGTCGTAGGCACACTCCAGATGAGCCTCCATGTCCATCTCATTGAAAGCCTTAAAAGTGGATGTAGATTCAGTGAGGTAGGTGGTGAGCTATTAACAACGGTAAAAATCTACATGAACCTTCTTCCGCTAATGACTATGTACTGTTACAAGGTAAATTATAAGCATAAGAGGTGTCATTAAAACTATGCCAATCCCTACCTAAATGTACATATCTACCCCATTTACCTCGTACACCTGCACATCAACTCAGTACTGGTACCCTGTGTATATAGCCAAGTTATCGTTAGTCATTGAGTATTTATTCCTCGTGTTATTATTTTTCAATTATTTCTCTCTGCATTGTTGGGAAGGCCCATAAGTAAGCATTTCACTGTTAGTCTACACCTGTTGTTTGCGAAGCATGTGACAAATACAATTTGATTTGATCATGACACTAGCAGTAAACATACCATTTTGATGCGGTGGCCTGGGGTGGTGGAGAGGGCCCAGGTACAGGCCTTCTTGCTGGGGTATTTCTCAGGCCAGTTCGGACTGGTGATGGTGCCTGACACACTGCTCACCACATGATCACAGCCAGCTGGAAGAGAAACATTGCTGATTCAATCAGTAATCCAAGAGCACATATCATATCCCCAACTCTTTGATGTCATAAGGCATGTAAAATATGATGTCAAGGGCTGTATGTAAATACTGGATGGATGGATATGGATACGTACATGTATGGACAGAAAGAACTCTATGTAAATGTATGGATAAATTCATTAAAATAAGAGTTATCCTGTACCTTCCTTGCAGTCGTGTTTATTGTCATGCAGCACAAAGCCACTGCGACACTGACAACTGTAGCTCCCAAAGGTGTTGACACACTCGTGTTGGCAGCCTCCATTCTCCTTAGAGCACTCGTCCTTGTCTGCATGGGAACAGAACATTGTCAGATATTGCTAAACCCATCTACAGTAAGCCCTTAGTGACACTATAATGTTTGAGCCTTTGACCATGTGTAAACATACTTTAAATGTATGTTTGTTGCAACCAAAAAAAATTCAAGGCTTACCAGAGAAGAATTGGGCTTTGAAGCCTTTCTTTGACACTGTGTTGTCTGATTTGAACTCAATGCGCATGTTGTTGTATTGGGAGGTGACGGTTTCTGGTTTCTCTGTTCCACAAAACTTCCCATGAAGCCTGGAGTCAGCGGTCAGTCCACTCCTCACCTCCACATAATCATATTTACATACCTGAGGGAAGAAGAGACCACATAGGACGTCAGACACACATCAAGAGGAACTGGATCAAGTACTATGGAATAACTCAAAGTAAACCACAGCACACACACACTGGCTTACTGGACTAGACAATCATTTCCCTCATGAGGAAAGATCTTCATTGTCACTTTCACTGCGAGGCCATTGTAAATGCCCATTCCTGCCCACTCACAACATTTGTAAGCATTATTGGGTGTTCTCAGGCTATAATGCTTACATCGTTGCCCTCGGTCTCAAAGACATCAAACAGCAGGGTGATGCGGTAATGTGCAGGGGCCACCAGCTGCCAGACACAGTTCTTGTTGGGGGGGTATTCTTTGGGCCAGCCGGGAGTGGTGATGGAGCCATTCAACTTGGTAATGAAGCCTCCACACGCAGCTGCTGGGGGGATACAGAGCTGACATTAGGGAAGGACACGTGGCCACGAGGCAACACACCTCATACCACATCATAACAGTTATAGTTTAGGGAAGGTGGAGAGGTAGGTAAAACTGGTTCACAGTTCAATAAAGTATGAAGCAGGTGAATGTGATTTTTGCTCTGTTGCAAGGTCACAACACTACTCTGAGGTCATAATACTATTCCCTAGGTTTCAATCTGCAACATTAAGTGAAGCTAATAATAAAGTCAGGTTCTACCTATGTAGTCCTGTTATGAAATATGTACAAGGGTTTAAATCAAAGCTCTACAAAATGAAATAAGCATCCACTAGGTATAGCAATTTCGAATAACCATATTTCGAGTGGCAGAAGGAAATAAAACACACTTTAGCACTTGCAAGTGACAGGTTTATACCACACAAAGTGCAATCATGTAATCTTGATGCAAAAGGAAGTAAGAAACACCAATTAATGTAACCTCCCATACGGAAAGGAAATATATGGCCATATATGTCCTTATATATCAAAGAACGAGACAGATATTTAAGCAATAAGGCCCGAGGGTGTGTGGTATATGGCCAATATACCACGGCTAAGGGCTGTTCTTAAGCACGACGCAAAGCGGAGTGCCTGGATACAGCCCTTAGCCGTGGTAAATTGACCATATACAGTGAGGGAAAAAAGTATTTGATCCCCTGCTGATTTTGTACGTTTGTCCACTGACAAAGACATGATCAGTCTATAATTTTAATGGTAGGTTTATTTGAACATTGAGAGACAGAATAACAACAACAAAATCCAGAAAAGCACATGTCAAAAATGTTAAAAATTGATTTGCATTTTAATGAGGGAAATAAGTATTTGACCTCTCTGCAAAACATGACTTAGTACTTGGTGGCAAAACCCTTGTTGGCAATCACAGAGGTCAGATGTTTCTTGTAGTTGGCCACCAGGTTTGCACACATCTCAGGAGGGATTTTGTCCCACTCCTCTTTGCAGATCTTCTCCAAGTCATTAAGGTTTCGAGGCTGACGTTTGGCAACTCGAACCTTCAGCTCCCTCCACAGATTTTCTATGGGATTAAGGTCTGGAGACTGGCTAGGCCACTCCAGGACCTTAATGTGCTTCTTCTTGAGCCACTCCTTTGTTGCCTTGGCCGTGTGTTTTGGGTCATTGTCATGCTGGAATACCCATCCACGACCCATTTTCAATGCCCTGGCTGAGGGAAGGAGGTTCTCACCCAAGATTTGACTGTACATGGCCCCGTCCATCGTCCCTTTGATGCGGTGAAGTTGTCCTGTCCCCTTAGCAGAAAAACACCCCCAAAGCATAATGTTTCCACCTCCATGTTTGACGGTGGGGATGGTGTTCTTGGGGTCATAGGCAGCATTCCTCCTCCTCCAAACACGGCGAGTTGAGTTGATGCCAAAGAGCTCCTCTGAATCATTCAGATGTTCATTGGCAAACTTCAGATGGCCCTGTATATGTGCTTTCTTGAGCAGGGGGACCTTGCGGGCGCTGCAGGATTTCAGTCCTTCACGGCGTAGTGTGTTACCAATTGTTTTCTTGGTGACTATGGTCCCAGCTGCCTTGAGATCATTGACAAGATCCTCCCGTGTAGTTCTGGGATGATTCCTCACCGTTCTCATGATCATTGCAACTGAGATCTTGCATGGAGCCCCAGGCCGAGGGAGATTGACAGTTCTTTTGTGTTTCTTCCATTTGCGAATAATTGCACCAACTGTTGTCACCTTCTCACCAAGCTGCGTGAGTGGTATATGGTCTGATATACCACGGCTGTTAGCCAATCAGCATTCAGGACTCGAACCACCCAGTTTATAATTAAAAATATATGATAATATATTTAAAACTCATATATAAATGTGACATACATTTGAAAATATATGATCATATATTTTAATAACATATCTAAATCTCACTCCCACATAGAAACAATTATAATAATTACATGTATTTTCATCATGCAAAATTTACCCAGAATTTTTTTTTTTATTCAATGTATTTATTGCTTTGAAATGTATTCCAGAAATTATTTTCTTTTTTACATATTTAAAAAACAATACATTTGGGAAACTATGCAGACCACTTGACTTTTTCCACATTTTGTTACATTACAGCCTTATTCTAAAATGGATAAAAAAATTATAATTCTCCTCAATCTACACACAATACCCCATAATGACAAAGCAAAAACAGATTTTTAGAAATGTTTTATGAATAAAAACGTAAATATCACATTTACGTAAGTATTCAGACCCTTTACTCAGTACTTTGTTGAAGCACCTTTGGTAGCGATTACAGCCTCGACTCTTCTTGGGAATGACGCTACATGCTTGGCACACCTGTATATGGGGAGTTTCTCCCATTCTTCTAAGCAGATTCTCTCAAACTCTGTCAGGTTGGATGGGGAGCGTCGCTGCACAGCTAATTTCAGGTCTCTCCGGAGATGTTTGATCGGGTTCAAGTCCGGGCTCTGGCTGGGCCACTCAAGGACATTCAGAGACTTGTCCCAAAGCCACTCCTGTGTTGTCTTGGTTGTGTGTTTAGGGTCGTTGTCCTGTTGCAAGGTGAAACTTCGCCCCAGTCTGAGGCCCTGAGCGCTCTGGAGCAGGTTTTCATCAAGGATCTCTCTGTACTTTGCTCCGTTCATCTTTCCCTTGATCATGACTAGTCTCCCAGTCCCTGCCGCTGAAAAACATCCCCACAGCATGATACTGCCACCACCATGCTTCACCATAGGGATGGTGCCAGGTTTCCTCCAGACGTGACACTTGGCATTCAGGCCAAATAGTTCAATCTTGGTTTCATCAGACCAGATAATCTTGTTTCTCATGGTCTGAGTTCTTTAGGTGCCTTTTGGCAAACTCCAAGCGGGCTGTCATGTACGTTTTACTGAGGAGTGGCTTCCGTCTGGCCACTCTACCATAAAGGCCTGATTGTTGGAGTGCTGCAGAGATGGTTGTCCTTCTGGAAGGTTCTCCCATCTCCACAGAGGAACTCTGGAGCTCTGTCAGAGTCACCATCTGGTTCTTGGTCACCTCCCTGACCAAGGCCCTTTTCACAATTCCTGACATTTAATCCTAGTAAAAATTCCCTATCTTAGGTCACCACTTTATTTTAAGAATGTGAAATGTCAGAATAATAGTAGAGAGAATTATTTATTTCAGCTTTTATTTCTTTCATCACATTCCCATTGGGTCAGTAGTTTACATACACTCAATTAGTATTTGGTAGCATTGCCTTTAAATTGTTTAACTTGGGTCAAACGTTTCGGGTAGCCTTCCACTAGCTTCCCACAATAAGTTGGGTGAATTTTGGCCCATTCCTCCTGACAGAGCTGGTGTAACTGAGTTAGGTTTGTAGGCCTCCTTGCTCGCACACGCTTTTTCAGTTCTGCCCACACATTTTCTATAGAATTGAGGTCAGGGCGTTGTGAAGGCCACTCCAATACCTTGACTTTGTTGTCCTTAAGCCATTTTGCCACAACTTTGGAAGTATGCTTGGGGTCATTGTCCATTTGGAAGACCCATTTGCGACCAAGCTTTAACTTCCTGACTGATGTCTTGAGATGTTGCTTCAATATATCCACATAATATTCCTTCCTCATGATGCCATCTATTTTGTGAAGTGCACCAGTCCCTCCTGCAACAAAGCACCCCCACAGCATGATGCTGCCACCCCCGTGCTTCACGGTTGGGATGGTGTCCTTCGGCTTGCAAGCACCCCCCTTTTTCCTCCAAACATAACGATGGTCATTATGGCCAAACAGTTCTATTTTTGTTTCATCAGACCAGAGGACATTTCTCCAAAAAGTACGATCTTTGTCCCCATGTGCAGTTGCAAACCGTAGTCTGGCTTTTCTATGGCGGTTTTGGGGCAGTGGATTCTTCCTTGCTGAGCGGCCTTTCAGGTTATGTCGATATAGGTCTCGTTTTACTGTGGATATATATACACTTTTGTACCTGTTTCCTCCAGCATCTTCACAAGGTCATTTGCTGTTGTTCTGGGATTGATTTGCACTTTTCGCACCAAAGTACTTTCTCTCTAGCAGACAGAACGCGTCTCCTTCCTGAGCGGTATGACAGCTGCGTGGTCCCATGGTGTTTATACTTGCGTACTATTGTTTGTACAGATGAACGTGGTACCTTCAGGCGTTTGGAAATTGCTCCCAAGGATGAACCAGACTTGTGGAGGTCTACAAAACATTTGCTGAGGTCTTGGGTGATTTCTTTTGATTTTCCTATGATGTCAAGCAAAGAGGCGCTGAGTCTGAAGGTAGGCCTTAAAATACATCCACAGGTACTCCTCCAATTGACTAAATGATGTCAATTAGCCTATCAGAAGCTTCTAAAGCCATGACATCACAAGCTGTTTAAAGGCACAGTCAACTTAATGTATGTAAACGTCTGACCCACTGGAATTGTTATACAGTGAATTATAAGTTAAATAATCTGTCTGTAAACAATTGTTGGAAAAATTACTTGTGTCATGCACAAAGTAGATGTCCTAACCGACTTGCCAAAACTATAGTTTGTTAACAAGACATTTGTGGAGTGGTTGAAAAACGAGTTCAACTGTACCTAAATGTGTGGATACATATATGGGCAAATATGTTTCCACCATATACAGTGGGGAGAACAAGTATTTGATACACTGCCGATTTTGCAGGTTTTCCTACTTACAAAGCATGTAGAGGTCTGTAATTTTTATCATAGGTACACTTCAACTGTGAGAGACGGAATCTAAAACAAAAATCCAGAAAATCACATTGTATGATTTTTAAGCAATTCATTTGTATTTTATTGCATGACATAAGTATTTGATCACCTACCAACCAGTAAGAATTCCATCTCTCACAGACCTGTTAGTTTTTCTTTAAGAAGCCCTCCTGTTCTCCACTCATTACCTGTATTAACTGCACCTGTTTGAACTCGTTACCTGTATAAAAGACACCTGTCCACACACTCAATCAAACAGACTCCAACCTCTCCACAATGGCCAAGACCAGAGAGCTGTGTAAGGACATCAGGGATAAAATTGTAGACCTGCACAAGGCTGGGATGGGCTACAGGACAATAGGCAAGCAGCTTGGTGAGAAGGCAACAACTGTTGGTGCAATTATTAGAAAATGGAAGAAGTTCAAGATGACGGTCAATCACCCTCGGTCTGGGGCTCCATGCAAGATCTCACCTCGTGGGGCATCAATGATCATGAGGAAGGTGAGGGATCAGCCCAGAACTACACGGCAGGTCCTGGTCAATGACCTGAAGAGAGCTGCGACCACAGTCTCAAAGAAAACCATTAGTAACACACTACGCCATCATGGATTAAAATCCTGCAGCGCACGCAAGGTCCCCCTGCTCAAGCCAGCGCATGTCCAGGCCCGTCTGAAGTTTGCCAATGACCATCTGGATGATCCAGAGGAGGAATGGGAGAAGGTCATGTGGTCTGATGAGACAAAAATAGAGCTTTTTGGTCTAAACTCCACTCGCCGTGTTTGGAGGAAGAAGAAGAATGAGTACAACCCCAAGAACACCATCCCAACCATGAAGCATGGAGGTGGAAACATCATTCTTTGGGGATGCTTTTCTGCAAAGGGGACAGGACGACTGCACCGTATTGAGGGGAGGATGGATGGGGCCATGTATCGCGAGATCTTGGCCAACAACCTCCTTCCCTCAGTAAGAGCATTGAAGATGGGTCGTGGCTGGGTCTTCCAGCATGACAACGACCCGAAACACACAGCCAGGGCAACTAAGGAGTGGCTCCGTAAGAAGCATCTCAAGGTCCTGGAGTGGCCTAGCCAGTCTCCAGACCTGAACCCAATAGAAAATCTTTGGAGGGAGCTGAAAGTCCGTATTGCCCAGCGACAGCCCCAAAACCTGAAGGATCTGGAGAAGGTCTGTATGGAGGAGTGGGCCAAAATCCCTGCTGCAGTGTGTGCAAACCTGGTCAAGACCTACAGGAAACGTATGATCTCTGTAATTGCAAACAAAGGTTTCTGTACCAAATATTAAGTTCTGCTTTTCTGATGTATCAAATACTTATGTCATGCAATAAAATGCAAATTATTTACTTAAAAATCATACAATGTGATTTTCTGGATTTTTGTTTTAGATTCCGTCTCTCATATTTGAAGTGTACCTATGATAAAAATTATAGACCTCTACATGCTTTGTAAGTAGGAAAACCTGCAAAATCGGCAGTGTATCAAATACTTGTTCTCCCCACTGTATGTCCATATAAAACATAAGTAATATACATATACCTGTATTGCCATATATAACTTTTCCATATGGGCTCAGATGCCCATTAAAGCTTGATGGAGAGCTTTTCATAATATACAGGTCTTGTTTCTCTGAAATGTGTGAAAATACTCTTTGCATGTATCCTAGCTTTTTCTAAATCCATTTAGCGCCTCCTTGTTCTTAATAGACCAGCGATGAAGTGGTCTGACTGTAATAAAAACACACTTTCCTCCGATAAAGGATGATTAAACCATTGTTGAGGTGGCAGAAGACACTGAGTATATAAATCAGTGTGTGTCTGGAGGCTCCTTAGCTGTCTGTAATGTGAATGTAGCCTACAGAGGATGAAGACATACAGTACTAAGCACTAGTCTGCATACAATGGGCACCATTTCTCCATCCTCCAACCATGACTGAAGTTCCACAGTAAGCATCTGGCACATTGATGTCCAAGTGATAAAGAATATCAACATTTAGTTAGAAGACAGTGACTGATGAGTGCTTTTCAGCTACACTGGTGTCAATATTGGGATATTTTTCTCCTTCTGAGAAGCTCATTATTCAATTATGACAATAGCACAGATGGTTATTTTGTGATGTGAGACTGTGGATTGAGTTGTCTATAACCTTGAGACTGTCCAATGAGTGGGATGGTGAAGTACTACATGGATGGTGTTTTTAGGAGATGGATAAGTAATCACCCCATGCACTCACCCTCACAGCTGCGTCTGTCTGAGGCGAGCTCAAAGCCAGGGTCACAGGCGCATCGGTAGCTTCCCAGGGTATTCACACAGCGCTGCTCACAGCGCCCATTATCAGGCTTAGAACACTCGTCCATCTCTACCACCCACAGACGCCGGTGTGATATGCAATTAAGAAGGAGAAAGGAACCGTAAGAAACCATCAGTTCTACTGCACATTGTATAACTACTTCCACTTCCTTCCCTTTGTATGTTCATCATAGTCAACCTCTTGCAAGCACAGACGTCGTCGTAATATGCCATGATGAAAGAAGAATGAGAACATTTAGCAAAGCATTCTAGGAAACCATCAATTCTACATCCTTCCCTTTGTATTTTCAGTCCACAGAAATAAAGAGTTCATCATATACTCCATCTATTTCACCCAGAGGTCATGACATCCCATGAAGGAAGAAAGAGAAAATGTTGCAAAACATTTCTAAGAAACCATCAGTTCCACTTCCCTCCCATTGAAGTAGTGTACCCTATTAGTCCACAGAAAAAACAAGTACATCATAATGCAAATGGCCAAAGTAAAGCTATTAAAATGTTTAATTACACACAGGTGCACTGGATATGCACTGGATATGCACTGGATATGCACCTGGATATGCACCTGGATATGCACCTGTGTGTAAATAAACATTTTAATAACTTTACTAGCCTTCCATGTAAAGCCCACAAATACTAAGTATATCAAATTAACTTATATGAGGAGGAAGACACAACTCTAGTTTATCAATTCAAAATGCCCTCTTTTACTGTCCATCATCAGATAAGATGTGCAAAAATATACAGCTGAATAAAATATGACAATTTAAACTGACAAACGAGAGTTGTGCCTAATTTCCCTCATTTATACTCAAGGTCGCTGTCTCACCCAAAAACTGTATAAAAATAAAAAGTCTCATACCTTGGAACATTTTCAAAATAATAATGATGTAACCCAAAATGTACCAGCAATTGTCAAGTGATGTCAATGTGAAGGCCTGGGATACAGTTTAATTATCAGAAGATGGTTGCACAGATGTGAATGTGAACTCCTATATTATTAAGCATAATTCTTCCCTGGTACCACATTTTATAAAGGATTTTTGTGCCAAATATTACCCAATCCTGTGTCATCATTAGCACTAGTCACAGATGGACACTATTCTTGACCTCTGACCTTTGAAGAAGGTGGCAGCAAATCCAGCCTTGTTCACTGATCCATCAGACACAAATTTCATCCAAAGCTGCTTGGAGCTGCTCTTGATGTCGTCTGGTTTTTCGTGGCCACAAAAGCGGCCCAGCAGTGGACTGCTCTCGGAGTTCCCGTCTCTCACTTCCAGGTAGTCATAGGCACAGCTGTCATGCCTCTCAATCTAAGGTAGAGATAAGGCAAGGAACATTGGGGAGGACGTTGACACAGGATGCCCAACTGTCCTACAAACTCACAGCTCATCTACAGTGAGGGAAAAAGGTATTTGATCCCCTGCTGATTTTGTACGTTTGCCCACTGACAAAGAAATGATCAGTCTATAATTTTAACGGTAGGTTTATTTGAACAGTGAGAGACAGAATAAATAAAAAAATCCAAAAAAACGCATGACAACATTTTTATACATTGATTTGCATTTTAATGAGGGAAAAAGGTATTTGACCCCCTCTCAATCAGAAAGATTTCTGGCTCCCAGGTGTCTTTTATACAGGTAACGAGCTGAGATTAGGAGCACACTCTTAAAGGGAGTGCTCCTAATCTCAGTTTGTTACCTGTATAAAAGACACCTGTCCACAGAAGCAATCAATCAATCAGATTCCAAACTCTCCACCATGGCCAAGACCAAAGAGCTCTCCAAGGATGTCAGGGACAAGATTGTAGACCTACACAAGGCTGGAATGGGCTACAAGACCATCGCCAAGCAGCTTGGTGGGAAGGTGACAACAGTTGGTGCGACTATTCGCAAATGGAAGAAACACAAAAGAACTGTCAATCTCCCTCGGCCTGGGGCTCCATGCAAGATCTCACCTCGTGGAGTTGCAATGATCATGAGAACGGTGAGGAATCAGTCAGAACTACACGGGAGGATCTTGTCAATGATTTCAAGGCAACTGGGACCATAGTCACCAAGAAAACTATTGGTAACATACTATGCCGTGAAGGACTGAAATCCTGCAGCGCACGCAAGGTCCCCCTGCTCAAGAAAGCACATATACATGCCCGTCTGAAGTTTGCCAATGAAAATCTGAATGATTCAGAGGAGAACTGGGTGAAAGTGTTGTGGTCAGATGAGACCAAAATGGAGCTCTTTGGCATCAACTCAACTCGTCGTGTTTGGAGGAGGAGGAATGCTGACTATGACCCCAAGAACACCATCCCCACCATCAAACATAGAGGTGGAAACATTATGCTTTGGGGGTGTTTTTCTGCTAAGGGGACAGGACAACTTCAACGCATCAAAGGGACGATGGACGGGCCATGTACCGTCAAATCTTGGGTGAGAACCTCCTTCCCTTAGCCAGGGCATTGAAAATGGGTCGTGGATGGGTATTCCAGCATGACAATGACCCAAAACACACGGCCAAGGCAACAAAGGAGTGGCTCAAGAAGTAGCACATTAAGGTCCTGGAGTGGCCTAGCCAGTCTCCAGGACCTTAATCCCATAGAAAATCTGTGGAGGGAGCTGAAGGTTTGTGTTGCCAAACGTCAGCCTCGAAACCTTAATGTCTTGGAAAAGATCTGCAAAGAGGAGTGGGACAAAATCCCTCCTGAGATGTGTGCAAACCTGGTGGCCAACTTCAAGAAACGTCTGACCTCTGTGATTGCCAACAAGGGTTTTGCCACCAAGTACTAAGACATGTTTTGCAGAGGGGTCAAATACTTATTTGCCTCTTTAAAATGCAAATCAATTTATAACATTTTTGACATGCGTTTTTCTGGATATTTTTGTTGTTATTCTGTCTCTCACTGTTCAAATAAACCTACCATTAAAATTATAGACTGATCAATTCCTTGTCAGTGGGCAAACGTACTAAATCAGCAGGGGATCAAATACTTTTTTCCGTCACTGTATGTCGGTTTTAAATATTATTATTTCAAACCGACATAGCAGTATCCTCCTATAAGTGATAAAGAAGAAGTCTCCATCACGTCCATCATCTCCAAGTATCTGGACTTTATGATTGGCAGCAAGATGATGTGCTGCTGTCATCCCAGATTGAATGCATATTATTCCTTCTGCTCAGCAGTATCTGGGTGTCTCATACAAGTACAGGATTGAGTGAAAATTACATTCCACTTCCCTTTCCACCTCACAGCCTTTACCTCAAATGACTGGAAGGAGAGGCCCACATGGAAATCCTGCGCTACTGTGATCTTCCACACGCACACTTTGTTGGGTCGGTAGTCGTCAGGGTAGTTGGGTGACTGGATCTGGCCATTGTCCCTGTTCACCTCTCCCCCACAGATGGCTGGTGAGAGAGGGAAGGAGAGGGAGGGGGGTACACCTTCCATGAATTCTTCCAACAACAATATCAACTTCCCCCTTTTCCCCTTCTTTTGAGATCAAGAGAATATAGTGGTAAGCATGAGTTTTCTGTGTATAGAGTTTACGTAATTAGAATTTTGCAGAAAACTAAGGCTTTTTTCAAACACTAAAAAATGAAAAAAATATTATATATATATATATATATATATATATATATATGCAGATATATATAAACCAAATATAAACAATATGGTCTATGGTGAAATGGCTGATGTTACCTTCATACACGGCTGAGAAGCCCTTGCCCACCCAGTTGCTGCTGCTCCTGAACTCTATCCATAGCCGACTGTCCGTGGAAACGATTGGGCCAGGTAGACTGTCCCCACAGTAACGGCCTGATGCAAAAGATAAAACAAAAACACAACAACAACTCCAGGGTAATGACTAATAACACTGAGGCAGGCAGCTCTTAGGCCGGGATTCATTCTGATCTGCATTAGATCCACCTTATTGTGCGATTTACATTTAAAGGTCATTTCCGAGTGTGCCGACAAAAACAAAGTTTACTGTGAATGCGGTCTCCGTGAACGAGGGAACATTGCCTTTAAAAGGTGCCTAGCAGAAAAGGGGCGATTGAATCCGAGGCATAGTTTATCACTATTACACAGACAGCTGGCGATGTCTGATCTTTATGCATCAGTCTATTATTCTGAACATATTGTACATTCTAACCATTCTGTTCTGCTCTAGGATTTCAAAATCTCAGGTGAACATTGACTTAATTGGATGTTTTCTGAAAGAGTTATTGGCAGATGTAGATAGCAGGCCTCTCTGGAGAGTTCTCTATGGATGGCTTTTACTCTAAATCTTCTTCCATGTAAAGACCTTTCAGAGGGGCTTTTCTCCCGAACCCGTCTCGGACCTCCACATGGTCATACCAGCACAAGTGACTCCTGTAGAGGTCCATGGCGGTAACGTTCAGAATTATCTGTGAGAGAGAGACAGACAGAGAGACAGAGAGACAGACATGCAGGCAGACAGAAATGAAGATGGGGAGAGATAAAAGAAAGAAAGGAGTTTTTTACAATTCTAAACAAAAAGACTGTAGCCAATAGCCTGACTGCCCATCCACATCGCTCAGGTCAAACGCCCACAAGCATTTCTTCTCGAGCGATCGATAGAGCAGTGGAATTAAATTCAGGATGAGTTGTCAGGCAATGTAGCCAATGCACCTCACTTGAATCCAACCAGAACTATCCTCCCCTTCGTTATAGGATATGGTATATTTGCTGTCAAGTGAACTGATTAGATGTTGCAAAGTTTACCAGTAAACTACCAGAATTGTGGAATCTTTCAAGGATTTTATGTAATCTATCACAATAGCTCTAGTGGCTCTTTTGGGTACTTCAGATTAGGCGTCTGTAATCATCTCTGGCCTTCTGTGTGGCTTTATCAATTTTAATATATCAAATAATTAAATAAAATGATTTTAAAAAAGTAAAATATAATGAGCTGTAAAACATTGTCCTAAATATAAACCAGCAACTTAGTGAATATCACTGGTGTTTTATATGAGGGTTTCTGCATGGAATATCATTTTTATTTTAATTTACAAACTTGATTTATTTTGCTATGTCAATATGTATTTGTTGTCAATGTTTTAGTGTCAAACTGGTGGCAGTTGTGAAAAAAGTCAATAGTTGGAAGAGTTGCAGAGTTAATTGAAAATAATGCCATTGTTGATTAAATACTTTTTCCATTAATTAGGCTATTTTCTCTTCAACCATATGGTATATCTACTAGAAACTCATGGACAATATGTGACTAGTTTCAGGAAACTAGGCATATGTCGCACGTCACTACTTCACAAGAGCGGCATTTGAACGTAAACATACATTTTTTTTATCAAAATGCGTTTTTTGGCAGAAATGCCTTCTGGAACATGTGACCTTTCATGTGCCTTAATAACAAACATGTATTCCATCCATAAATACGAATACAATTGTTACATTACGAGCCTAGTTGGTTTAGCCACGGAAAAAGACAGGAACCTTCCCGCTAGCCATGATTGGCTGACATAATGCATGGGCTGGATATGTTTGAATTGGTTTGCCATTTATTTAACTAGGCAAGTCAGTTAAGAACAAATTCTTATTTACAATGACGGCCTACACCGGCCAAACCCAGACGACGCTGGGCCAATTGTGCGCCGCCCTATGGGACTCCCAATCAGGGCCGGTTGTGATACAGCCTGGAATCGAACCAGGGGGTCTGTAGTGACGCCTCAAGCACTGAGATGCAGTGCCTTAGACCGCTGTGCCACACAGGAGCCCATGTAGCATGCTTCTGTCTATAACGTGAGCTGTTCAGTATGTGTTGACAGTCCTTTCTACCGCGCCGTTTTTGAAAGATATAACGTTAGCCATCGAGAACTACAAAAGTTTTGCTACTTCTCTCAACAACATTGAAGCCCTGAATTTAACAGGTGCTATCGACAGATCAGTTAGAAAAAGTGATGGGCTAATTTCTGCACACGCCACGGAGTTAAATGGTTCCAGTCTGCCATGAAGCGTTCATCCATGTATACGGGTAAGAGTCTAGCCACCTTTTCAGATATAAGTTTCTAATTTAGTCAGAAAGTCGTTTTTATTGCAAGTTAAATCGTACTGTTAGTTAGCTAGCAAACATTAGCTTGCTGGCTCGATAGCTAACGTTACGTGTACGATCTGTGTAGTAATATTATTCGAATCAGAAAATCATTTGCATTGCTAGTTTGTTGGCTTTAGCTACCTGCAGATTCATACTACAGCTATCACAATGTTTGTATTGGTAGTAGTATGAGTTGGGATTATGCCGGTTCATTGTTTAGCTAGTTTGTCTAAACAAAAGACTCCATTTCGGCCAGATTATTACATGACCCATCAAATTAGCCAGGTGTGTCTGGGGGTGATTATGGCCATCTATTGTATTTCATGAACATGTGTACATGTCTAGACAATAGTGACCCATCCACTTAGCTAGATGTGGCTGGGGGGTGGTTATAGCATTTCCTTCACATGACCCATCAATTTAGACAAGTGTTTCGGGTAAGCGTCATCTAATAACGATAAAATATTTATAAACTATTTTTATCTGGACACTTTCTGTTTTTGATATTGCTGCTATGCAAGTAACCATTTCACTGTACCTCTTACACCTTCTGTATCCTCTGCATGTGACAAAGAAACTTTGTTATAGTGTGTGTTTACCACATGGCCTCACGTGAATCCTTAAAGAGATGGGTGGGGCTAAGGCTTAAGAGGGAGTGAACGATGCTGAATATGTGTAGACAAAGAAGAGCTCTCCAGTATGTGTACCAAAACATTCAAGGGCCATTTTCTCAAAAGTGGGGTTAAATGTTTATCAACTTTCAAAGCAGAATTACTTTCCCAACTTTGTTCCTCAACTGCAGTGTATGATATACCAGTTTCTAGCTCTGAGTCTCTACTTTTATCAAATGTAAAAAACACAATTTCAAATGTTGCTACATAAGACCGAATCGAGGCGGTCGGTCACATATGGACACAGATATAATAAATGAATACAATACATTAATAAAACATTTTTTTTTAAGTTATTCAAATATAAATTACAAAAATTACGATAAATTGCCATATATTTTCTGTTAATTACCAAAATTACTGAAGATTCTGGTAACTTTAGTAAATTACCAGTAGCTTTGCAACCCTAGAACTGATAAAACTCACTGAGAAACTCAGTGTGAACTATTTCCACAAGACAGAGTTTGATGGCTAGCCCTTGGATGTTTTCAACCCACCTTCTCTCCAGGTGTGACAGAGATCCTCCAGATACAGTGGACATAGGCTGCATATCCATTGGGATAACCAGGAGAGGAGAAGTTTCCACTACTGTCCTGTAGGCTGTCCCCACACCCTGCCCACAAAATATGGTAAAAAAAGAAATGGACTCAAAACACACCACAGGAATGGCATAAGCTACAATAGAGAAAGAAGGCAGTGTGCAAAAACAAACCATTGCTGGGTTTCAAAAAGACAAGCTTTCGTTTCGGAAGTCTCAACATACTGTAGATTTCCCTTAGCCTCAAAAAGGAGGCACAATACCAAGCACTTGAATGGTTGCTGATTTATTGGTTGTTGAATTGTAATAACGTTGGCCATTCCTGTGGCTTGAGTTCTCCAGATTACAACAATAAACTGAATTCCAATTTTTGGAAACAAAGAACCAATCAATCTCCTTTCGACCATGACAATGCAATTCCATTCATCTACTAATGTCTCAGCTTTGTCATCATGGTCTTGTCTTCAGAAAAATAAACACAGTAATCATTAGTCGTCATCTTTTGAATCGGCAGGGGTGGTAGTAGTCAGACCTTGTGCAGGGTTTATCAGCATGTTCTCTCAGACATTTCACATGGTGAGAATCCTACACTCTTAGAAACAAAAGTGCTATCTAGAAGCTAAAAGGGTTCTTTGGCTGTCCCCATAGGAGAACCCTTTGAAGAACCCTTTTGGGTTCCAGGTAAAATGGAAGGGTTCTACCTGGAACCCAAAAGGGTTCTACCTGGAACCAAAAAGGGTGCTCTTATGGGGACAGCCGAAGAACCAGCAGTCAGGGGGCCTGCCAAGTCGGATATGTCTTACTTGTACACTTGTAGAGTTTGCGAGCTTGTGTGATGTCCCCTTTGCTCAGCCTTGTCCTCTGGCCAATGGGTGGCCTGACTCCATTGACATCATAGCGAGGTAGAATGGTGTCTAAGAAGATGCCTCTGTAGTTCAGACACAAACAGAAACACACAGGGTCAATAAGAGAGACCTACACCTATTCTCTCTTTGCAGAACTTAAGTTTTCATTTGCATTAAGATGGACAAGAAGAAACTTTGGTTTTACCGCAAAAATTCAAAACCATTCATCTTAGATATTACCATCATTAACAACAGTTCAATCGAGTACAGGCTTAACTAAATGAACAGCAAAGACAGAATGCAATATGACATTTAATTAAATAGTTTGGGGAATGGCCTCATCTCTGAGGGAAGATCCTCAGCACCAGATGATGTGATGGCAGGTAGCCATGTTGGCATCGAACCCCAAAACTGTTGCTGAAAAAGCAAGTGAGAGAACGAGGGTAAGTTGACATACAAATACATCCCAAGATTTGGTTGGTTGAGAGAGAGGAAGGTGATAATTGCCAGAGTGAACCCATGGGTTAAACAACAAGCGTGAGTAATGTGCATTATTGTGCTTATACAGATGTAGGATCTTAATTTGATCACTCCTTTGTTGCTGATACACTTGAGGTTAAAAAAAACGCTTCTCTCTGGTCCAGCTGTACATTTCGATGAAACATGGTGAAGGCCCAAAATTGCCTACCATGGAAGCCTGTGTTTCAGAAATAAGGAAGTGGATGGCGGCAAATGTTTTACTTTTAAACTCGGACAAAACAGAGATGCTAGTTCTACGTCCAAAGAAACAAAGAGATCTGCTGTTTGATCTCTCTCTTTCTCTCGCTCTCTCTCTCAGCAAACTGGCTCCAATTAAGATCCTACATCTGTAGGTTAAGGTAAATAGGTGAATCACATTCCGCACATGGCTAATAGGAAAGAGGAGAAGAAACAAGACGCTATGCTGATGATGATACATTTGTATTCATTCCCACTATGCCCGTAGCCTTCCTGATTAAACTTTCGTAAACTACATTTCCACTGGAAAAGCAGTCATGAGTTGGGACAGCTGAGGAGTATGCCATAATAAGATATTTTCACATGGGGTTCCTGTTTGACACTTTGCTACTTTATTGAACTCCCTTTCTGTCCCCCAGCAGCCAGTTGGGGAGCTCACCATCACCCAGTTCCCATGGCGATGCACCCTTGAATGGCAGGCATGTGCAAACAGAGTGTTCTGAACGAGGGCTTTAGGCTGTGCCAAAGGGCTCTGTGGAGCCCATCCCTGAATGCCAGAGAACAAGGCCACTCCAGCCCAGATTGTCACATACAAAGAACCAACTGGCAGCCCTATATTTACCTTGGCCCGCCTCCACGACCCTGGCCTGCAAAGTGTTGGTGGAGGTAAAAAAGTAAAACACAGAAAAAGCAACAGGGTAACACCATGCACGAGACTAAAATGAAAAGACGTCTGTCTTCTGCGAAATCATGCCAATCCCAATCAGGACCCAATCCCCATGGCTTCCCATGGTTATTTGCAGGATAACTATGTGCAAAGTGTTAGTTTTGCTGGAAGACAATCAGTTCCTGACTGTGACATTGTTATTCTAACATGTATACTAATAAGAGGATTTATCATGCACAGGGGGAGGGGGATGCCTTTAAAAAAAAATGCAAATATGATCAATTTACATAACTTAATAAATGGCACTATTCATTTATTGTATACCAGACAACTAATATGCAGATTCTTTGGAGATGCTTAGTGCATAACATGTCTATTCGACCTGACTAGATTGTCAGGGGAAAAGCAAAGTACTTGTGTGAATAATACTTAACTGAAGGCCAGAATACATTAAATGTAGATCCTGAGGAGTAGAATGTCCAACCAGACAGTACCCAATGGACCAAACAGAGCCTTTGATTAATCAGTTGCTTTGTACCAACCTGGAAAAGGTATTCCGTGCGTAATGCATGATGCTGTCAAAGTCGTACACTTCCCCAAGAGAGTCCACCTCCCCTGGCTCCATCTTCAGGAAGTTATACTCTTGTCCTGGGACAAATGGGAAGAATAACAATTTGACCTGTCAGACTCAAATCAGGTATTATTAAATAATGTGACTAAACAGCCAGGCAGCCAGACAGAGACAGACAGAGAGAGAGGGACTTACCTGGCTGGATGTTATCTCTGATAATACTGACATGCTCATCGCGGTCAGGACGTGTATGCTCATGCCAGAAGCCGATCACGTGGCCCAGTTCATGCACAACGATCCCAAACTTGTCACAGTTCTTTCCTATGGAGATGGCCTGGGGACCACCGCCCCTCCTGCCCACGTAGGAGCAACACCTGCAGAGGGAGACACAGTCTTTCAGGGGGATATGCGCTTGGGCGACAGTGGGCCTTTTCCCACGGATTGTGTTTGATTAACATTTACTTCAGTCAATTCAGCCCACAAATAACTTGTTATTACATTTATTGAATTGAAAAACTACCCATTGATTTGTGCTTATTGATTTTCTTTCAGTTCATAAGTTGACTTTAATTTGTCCCCTGAATTGACTGAATGAAAATGGAATTGACCGTTTACCCCGCACACTTCAATAACCCAGTATGGTCAAACTCTGCAACTGGAGAAATACAATACAGCTCTAGCTCTGTGGTCAGTCACACATGAAAGCCCAGATTTAGAAACTGACGAAAGACTTTGCTCTGAGGCACTATTCCAGGTTTTCTTTTTTGTCACAAGCAATTTGTGACGATCTCAGCTAGTTTTGGAGCGGGGGGGGACGTGGCAGTAGGAGGCGCAAAAACACTCAAAACATATAGTAACACGTTGAAAAAAAATAACACAGCACATGCAGGCAACAAAATATGTTTTTATCCTATATTTTACCAGCGGTCACATTTAGATATACATCTCTTTTACAAGTGAGACCTGGCCAAAAAACAGTGTACTTACACACTGTCTAGAATCAAATCCTCTGTATAGAATAACTACCTCACAGCATTGCTCCTAGTCTTTTATTTTTTTATTTTTTTAAAGAGAACAGAATTTCAAACTCCTTTCATATTTGTATTTATTTGTGAAATGACAGGAGCAGAGAAGCTGGGAGAAAGAGGAGCGGGATGCCAAATGCATAGGGCTGATGCGGGGATCGAACCGGCATCTATATGTGGTTCCGAGGATGAGCGTGTTACTGCTAGACTACATATTTGTAGCCAGTGCTAATCGGTCTTAAGCAAAGAATATGAGAAGCAAGCGCAATTAGTCCTGCAGTGTGCAGTACGAACCCTGTCTGAATGGCAGACATTGTGAAAAGGTTTAAGGGCAATGGGGAGGCACGTAGTTGCTGCTCATGGAGATAATCACCAGGTTTGAAACCACAGGAGCTGAAGATATAGGCTAAAATGAAGCGTTCCTGCCTGAAGTGCATTCTTTTGCATAGGAAAAACATATTTTCTGTCAAGGACAGCTTAGATGGCCACAACCCAGAAGCAACTGGCAATGTTCTGCTGTGATGGAGCTGTAGGGATCGGTACTGATGAAAATCAGGAGAGAGCTGTAATTTACCAGCAGGTGGGCATAAGGGACTTCTAAGTAGTAGGTGCGTGCATTGAGCTTTCCTGGAGAGACAAGAGAAGATTTGGTATCCTAATAGACGGGTTGGTTGTTTAGCAACAAAACCGACGTGGGCGCAACTATGGGGCAAAACAGACGGAGTTGGCTTAGGTTGTTGACAACATGTACACTATATTTCGTCTCCAATGTTTATTGACAACATAAGTTGCACAATGAGAATTTGTCTCTCAAATACATCGTTACAGTTGTTGGTTAGCTAGCTAGCGAATTTTTGCCATATTAGCATTGACGTTCAGTGAAAAGAACAAGATAAAACTAGCTGAAACGAGTCACTTAAAATTCCCCACATCGCAGTTTCTTCTCATTGTTGCTATCTATCTGGCCATTCAGAATCACAACACACGGCCTTCTGCCGCATTGAAGAGTGAGCTTAGTTTTCGTGGCGTTCTCAGCTAAAGCGTCTATAGCCTATTGCAGGGTTCTTCAATTCCGGTCCTGGAGTGCCGAAACACTTCTGTTTTTTATTTCTACCTGGTAGTTAATTGCACTCACCTGGTATCCCAGGTCTGAATTAGCCCCTGATTAGAAGGAGAGGATGAAAAACAGAGGTGTTTCGGCCCTCCAGGACCGGAATTGAAGAACCCTGGCCTATTGCAACAATGGCCTGTCACTCACCCGCACGGCCGGTAGGTGAAGACTATGTAGCTCTCCTCCGATGTCCTCTCAATGAAGGTCACGCACGTGTGCTTCTCCCAGTGACGCATGGCCTGACGGAATATCGCTCGCTGGCTGCCTAAAAGGGAGGGTGGTCCTTCAAGTGCCCTAATCAAGGACTGCACTGAGAGTCTCAGTGGATTGAATTACTGATGTAGTACATTAGTAGACAGCTTATATGATTGGACATCAAAGACAAACAAATAATTATTTATTCTCTATAATGCTACAAAGTTATGGTATGTAGCTATACTGTAGATATATACAGACTGACGGAGAGACGTTAACAATCAATGAAGCATCTGAAAATCAAGTCAATATAAGGTCTCTCTATCTCCTAGTCAGAACTCACCACTGAAATTCCCACTGATTACGTATGGAATGACCCCATCTGGCCACACCCTCTCTGGTCTGGAGGTGGCAGCCCTCCTCCTGCGACTGAAGCCCTGGCCATAGCTGTCTGGAGACATGTCCTTCCTATTGCTCTCACTGGACAACGAACCATTCACTGGAACAAACACATGCAAACAGATATGTAACCCCATGCAGGGTTGAGGTCATTCAATCAAATTTAACTCAATCCCTTCAGAAAACAAATGTAACCCCTCATTTCAAATTCATACATGGTTTTGCAACTCAGATGGCAGTCATATGTGAACACACCCTAAATCGACCCAAATCTTGAATCCTCCATGTCCAGCATGGCTCCTGTACTGTACCTGCATCTGTGTCGTTGAAGGTCTGGATGGACCTCTGAATAACATCCAGAATGCGGTCCACCTTAAACATACGCAGATCCTCCTCATCCAAAGCAATGTCTCCCAGGAAGGCAGCTAGAACAGACACACAGGCACAAACAATAATTCATCCTGCAGCTGAAACGTTTGCTTTTAATGCGATTCACAGTTTGCAAAAAAGTTTGCAAAACTAGAGAGATACTTATTTAGACAGGCAATCAAGACAGAAATGGAAAAAGTGAAAGGGAGACAACTACTGTTTTTGGTAAACCTTTATTTATTTGTACTGAAATATATAGCTACATGGTAGTTGGGAGAACCTGGAAGTAAAGGTGGGGATCTGGTATATTAAAAACATAAACATCTACAGTAACTTAGCATGTACGCATTTGAATTCAGCTGACAGTATATCACCTACAGCATGTAAAGCTGCTGCAGTGCTTTTGGGGTATGTTTTGGTCAGGTCCCTCATTTTTGACATGTGTGAAGCTATGCAGTAAGGCCCACACCCTGCCTGCTGGCTATGGTGTGTGAGCTGATGTGTGATTGGTGCTTCCCTCTCCCCCAACGGGAGGCCCTCAGGGCTCTGTTAGCCTACTGTTTGACAAGCACACACAGCTCCTGCATACTGTATGCACTGCAAAATAACCCTCACATACCCACTAACTGTCACGTGTGTGCGCACATAGAGTGCATTCACACTTAAACAGAGATGCCCAATAGAACACAATTATACTGAACAAAAATATAAACGCAACATGCAACAATTTCAAAGATTTTACTGAGTTTCAGTTCATATAGGAAATCAGTCAATTGAAATGAATTCATTAGGCCATAATCTATGGATTTCACATGACTTGGCAGGGGTGCAGCCATGGGTGGGCCTTGGAGGGCATAGGCCCACCCACTTGGCAGCCAGGCCCACCCACTGGGGAGCCAGGCCCAGCCAATCAGAATGAGTTTTACCCACAAAATGGCTTTATTACAGACAGAAATACTCCTCAGCACCGATCCCGCAAGTAAAAGTCGCTCTGGATACGAGCGTCTGCTAAATGACGAAAATGTAAATGTAAATGTAAAGAAGCTGGATGTGGAGGTCCTGGGCTGGCGTGGTTACATGTGGTCTGTGGTTGTGAGGCCGGTTGGACGTACTGCCAAATTCTCAAATGGCGTTGGAGACGGCTAATGGTAGAGAAATTAACTTTCAATTCTCTGGCAACAGCTCTGATGGACATTCCTGCAGTCAACATGTCAATTGCATGCTCCCTCAAAACTTGAGACATCTGTGGCATTGTGTTGTGGGACAAAACTGCACATTTTAAAGTGGCCTTTTATTTCCCCCAGCACCTGTGTAATGATCATGCTGTTTAATCAGCTTCTTGATATGCCACACCTGTCAGGTGGATGGATTATCTTGGCTAAGGAGAAATGCTCACTAACAGGGATGTAAACAAATATGTGCACAAAATCTGAGAGAAATAAGCTTTTTGTGCGTATGGAAAATGTTGGGGATTTGTTATTTCAGCTCATGAAACATGGGACCAACACTTTACATATTGCGTTTATATTTTTGTTCAGTGTACATAAAGGGGTTGAAATATACGTGCTTTCTATATGTGGCCCCTTTTTCCCCATGACATATAGTAATCATATCAATACTTTTTCCAAAAATACATTTATAAATGTGTACTTCCAAATGAAGGAAGATCATGTATACATCCAACTCCACACAAACCTTATGGTCATGTTCCAATACCCACACTACCACATAGATGGGCATGATGGTGTGCAGCAGTGTGCAGATGTAGAGCTGAGAGGCCATACTCTTTGAATACCCAGACAGGCTGCTACTTGTCAGTTAGCGTAACTTGTCAAAGCATAACAATCGGAAGACCTAATTAGCATAGTGGGTTGAGAGAAATTGTTCAGGTAAAAGATTCAATACAACCTACCATGACAAATCGAGCCTTTAGAGCCATAAAGTGGCTGATGCATGACATGTAGACTGGCAAATGTCAGATGTGATATTCATAGTTCATAATTAGGTAGTCAAAGCAATATGGTAAAGTAGATGTCTTCTGGGAATTTGCTGACTTCTGTCCAGAGGGAATGAGTCTAGTGGGATTAATCTACACTCTGCCTTTTTCTCCCTTTTCCCTTGTGGCTCCCCTCACTCTGTGACATGTTCAAATAAGGTCCATGGAAAATGATATGGAAAAGAAAAAAGTTAGCACCTTGATGTAGCTTTCCTTCCACTGATTAAGGTTTATTGAAGCTAACTGCACTCTTATAACCACCTACAATATATTATATAGTTGGGATTGCTATTGCACCATTCAAGCCTTTTGTAAATGGTCCTGTAGGAAGAGAGAACGGTCTCTTGGTGTGGGAGTAAATAAAGAAGTGAGGTTGCCAGGCAATGTAGAACTGAGAGGACGAAGTAGAAGAACAGAATACAGACAGCAGTGGTACAATATCCAGTCCACAGGGGCCAGTGTCTGTGGGTGTTCATTTCCATTTGTTTCTCAGGTTTAAATCAGGCTCTAAATCCAACTCGAAACCATGAGGAAGGAATGAATACATCATCAAGAGGTGTGAATAAAAGTTATTCCAAGAATATGCTCTTTCATATTCCAAGAATATGTTCCTCCAAGAATGGACTTACATGTGTAAGAAAAAGAAGGTTAAATAATAAATAAATAAAAGCCTTTGCAGCTACAAGTGAAGTTACATTCCATGAAAACATATTTCAACTGTATGCTATCCATTCAAATGCAGCCTACAGTATGAGCTAGTGCTGCATGTCTGTACAAGTATTTTGTGTAACAACTGCATTACTGGGCAGTACTAATCATGAATGTTTCTTTGATATGTAATTCAAACTATTGACAAAATTAAACTGCATGATATATCACTAGGAATTCCAGATATCAATATCATTCACTATTCAGGGTCAGTGGTTTCGTTTTGTTTAGTACTTTTGTCATTAATACTGGAGAAAAAAAAATTATTGTAATGTCCTGTGATTTACCGCAATTAAATATCACTTGGGGGGATTTTGATGTATATGATATTAGTTTATTTTGTTACCAGTGCTAAAATCAGTAGAATACAAAATCTTTCTCATATACAGTGCCTTCAGAAAGTATTCACACCCCTTTACTTTTTCAAAATGTTGTTAGGTTACAGCCTGAATTTAAAATTGATTAACTTGAGAAATTGTGTCTACACACAATACCCAATGATGTCATTGTGGAATGGAATTTTGTTTGGAGAAAATGTTCTAAATTATTATTTTTTAAATAAAACTGAAATGTCTTGAGTCAATAAGTATTCAACCCCTTTGTTATGGCAAGCCTAAATAAGTTAAGGAGTAAAAATGTGCTTAACAAATCGCATAATAAGTTGCATGGACTCATTCCGTGTTCAATAATAGTGGTTAACATGATTTTTGAATAAGTACCCCACCACTGTACCCCACACATACAATAATCTGTAAGGTCCCTTGATCAAACAGTGCATTTCCAGCACAAATTCAACGTCAAAGACCAGGGAGGTTTTACAATGCTTCGCAAAAAAGTGTAAAAAAATATCCCTTTGAGCATGGTGAAGTTTTTAATTAGGCTTTGGATGGTGTATCAATTCACGCAGTCACTACAAAGATACAAGCGTCCTTCCTAACTCAGTTGCCGAAGAGGAAGGAAACAGCTCAGGGATTTCACCATGTCCAATGGTGATTTTAAAACAGTTACAGAGTTTAATGGTTGTGATATGAGAAAACTGAGGATCAACAACATTGTAGTTACTCCACAATTCTAACCTAAATGACAGAGTGAAAAGAAGGAAGCCTGTACAGAATCAAAATATTCCAAAACATGCATCCTGTTTGCAACAAGTAATACTGCTAAAATATTGGCAAAAAAATTAACTTTTGTCCTGAATGCAAAGCGTTATGTTTGGAGAAAATCCAACACAACAGATCACTGAGTACCACTCTTTATATTTTCAAGCATGGTGGTGGCTGCATCATGTTATGGGTATGCTTGTCATCGGCAAGGACTAGAGAGTTTTTTTTAAATAAAAATAAACGGAATACAGCTATAAGCACAGGCAAAATCCTAGAGGAAAACCTGGTTCAGTCTGCTTTCCAACAGACACTGGGAGACGAATTCACCTTTCAGCAGGACAATAACCTAAAATACAAGGCCAAATCTACACTGGAGTTGCAGGAATGTAAAACGTGTAGTGTATTTGAGGTTTAAAAGCCTTTTGAAGTTTGCAATTTCCACTTTGAAATTTCAGACTTGATTTTCCCTTAACAAAAATGTATAAACCCCTACAAAAATGTCAATTAATTATAATCCACATAATAATTCACATTTCCTGTTGCTGCAGGATTATTTTCCTGCTGCAACAATCTGGCTCAAATTAAGATCTGTGTATGGGTGATGATGCACCACTTCATGGGGCAAGGGAAAAGTACAGTATGGAGAAGGGAACTTCCAATTCCTGGGTGTATGTAACCCTAACAAAGTACTTCGGCAATAAGCCCTGGTTGTCCCTGCCTTTGAAGCAAAGTCATTCATGCAAAGAGTGACTGTAAACGACTGCAGACCTAGGCCTACAGTGCACAGCACATGCCTTGCAGCCAGTGGGATTTCACCGGCTTCCAACCGAGGACTGCTCTGGCATGGCCTCAATGACCTCTGGTCTCCAGGCAACGGAGAGACGGATAGAAGGAAGAGGACGTAGATGATATTAGGGGGGAGAGGGAAGAAGGGAACAGGACAAAGGAAATAATAAAGAGTGGAGAGGGAAAAGTAAAGATGGGGAAGGTTGGGAGGGTAGAGAGAAGATGAGAGCAACGTGATAGAAAAGAGGTAGAGGACAGGGAAGAAAAAAGGAGAGTTGAAAGATGTGGGGAACCAGATAGTTGAACACAATTGTAAACTGGGTCTCCAAGAAGAGGGAGCCTGTTCAGTACACCACCAATGTATTATGAAATACCAATAAAAAGCATAGAAGTGGTCATATTGGTGCTGTGACCCAAGTTTGATCTATTGATGTCTAGTCTGTTAGCTGCTGGGGTCATTGTGAAGAGGAGGAAGAGGCCAACGACAGTGAAGTATGATGGAGAGGGTTCAGTGAACCACGCTCACGTGATGAGTAACCTTGCCTGAGTGTAAGCTTTCTGAGCACGCTCAGTGGGTTAATACAACCTCAGATGACCTGGGTTCAAACTAGGGTTGAATGGTGGAAACCGGTTCCCGAGATTTACCTAAATTTACCGCACAAAACCACTCCCTTTTCCCGGGATAAATAACTCTGAGAAACCAGTAAATTGTAATAAAATATTATAATAATTTATATGAACATGATGTGAAATGGAACTGTTAAATTATATGCAATGTCTAAATCTGGATTCTCTATATCCTTCTCTCTGGTAACTGCATGATCAATGCTCAGGGTTGGGACCGAGAGCCCATCTCAGTATGTAGACCTATCATCTCAAAATGGTAACTTTTTTTTATTTTGACAGGTAGACCTACATTTGCTGCAGCATAGCCTATGCTATAGTAGTATAAAGACCGAATGTGCGTCTAATTTACACATCTCCATCTGGCTTTCGGGGGTCAGCTTATTTTTTTATTGCAGCTGTAGAGTTTTAAAACACTCATATATCAATGCTTTAAATCAGTGCATGAGCGAGCACTCTCTCGCAGTCTTTCTCTCTCTCCATCAATTCCATTCAAATTGCATCCAAAATAGATAATCCTGTTCAAGATTGATATATAGCCCTATATATAGATGTCTTAGCTTGCGTCTTTCTAAATGCAGTATTAGCCTTATATTTAGCTAATGAATGATGGGTAATGCATAATAAGCTTCTAACTTATAGCCTCTGTCTCTTGCGCAATACACACGCACATTTTACATTTTAGTCATTTAGCAGACGCTCTTATCCATCTTATTTATTCTAAAGATAAGGACAACAAAACTTATTTCATTTAACTGTTGAAAGCGAGGAAGGAATGAAGCACCACTAGAGAGAGAAAGAGGAGGTAGGCTAATAACATTAGGGGAAATATTCTGAAAATTTAGAATCAAATTCGCTATACTTTGTAGGCCACATGTGCTGCACCAGAATCGCATGTTCTCTCTGCTTTATTATGATTTGAACGAGGTGCGTAATTCCAGTCCATATAATACAGTATAATACAATACAGTACAGTATTGCTTGACGCATTGATAAGTTCCTTTCCTGAGGATGGCTCACTCCTCACAGTTCTGGTGACTTTAACCTCCCTTCGTCTGCCTTTGACTCATTTCTCTCTGCCTCCTTCTTTCCACTCCTTTCCTCTTTTGACCTCACCCTCTCACCGTCCCCCCCTACTCACAAGGCAGGCAATACGCTTGACCTCATCTTTACTAGATGCTGTTCATCTACTAATCTCACTGCAACTCCCCTCCAAGTCTCTGACCACTACTTTGTATCCTTTTCTCTCTCGCTCTACTCCAACACTACTCACTCTACCCCTACTCAGATGGTAATGTGCCGTCGCAACCTTCACTCTCTCTCTCTCCCGCTACTCTCTCCTCTTCCATCCTATCATCTCTTCCCTCTGCTAAATCCTTCTCCCTCCGATCTCCTGATTCTGCCTCCTCAACCCTCCTCTCCTCCCTTTCTGCATCTTTTGACTCTCTATGTCCCCTATCCTCCCGGCCGGCTCGGTCCTCCCCTCCTGCTCCGTGGCTTGACGACTCATTGCGAACTCACAGAAGAGGGCTCCGGGCAGCCGAGCGGAAATGGAGGAAAACTAGACTCCCTGCGGACCTGTCATCTTTTCACTCCATCCTCTCTACATTCTCTTCCTCTGTTTCCACTGCTAAAGCCACTTTCTACCACTCTAAATTTCAATCTCTTCCTCTAACCCTAGGAAGCTCTTTGCCACCTTCTCCTCCCTGCTGAATCCTCCTCCTCCCCTCCCTCCTCCCTCTCTGTGGATGACTTCGTCAACCATTTTGAAAAGAAGGTTGACGACATCCAATCCTAATTTATTAAGTCAAATGACACCACTGGTCCTGCTCACACTGCCCTACCCTATGCTTTGACTTTTTTCTCCCCTCTCTCTCCAGATGAAATCTTGCGACTTGTGACGGCCGGCCGCCCAACAACCTGCCCACTTGACCCTATCCCCTCCCCTCTTCTCCAGACCATTTCTGGAGACCTTCTTCCTTACCGCATCTCGCTCATCAACTCATCCTTGACCGCTGGCCATGTCCCTTCCGTCTTCAAGAGAGCGAGAGTTGCACCCCTCCTCAAAAAACCTACACTCGATCCCTACCATGTCAACAACTACAGACCAGTATCCCTTCTTTCTTTTCTCTCCAAAACTCTTGAGCGTGCCGTCTCTAGCCAACTCTCCTGCTATCTCTCTCAGAATGACCTTCTTGATCCAAACCAGTCAGATTTCAAGACTGGTCATTCAACTGAAACTGCTCTTCTCTGTGTCACGGAGGCTCACCGCACTGCTAAAGCTAACTCTCTCTCCTCTGCTCTTATCCTTCTAGACCTATCCGCTGCCTTTGATACTGTGAACCATCAGATCCTCCACTCCACCCTCTCCGAGCTGGGCATCTCCGGCGCTGCTCAGTCTTGGATTGCGTCCTACCTGACAGGTCGCTCCTACCAGGTGGCGTGGTGAGAATCTGTCTCCGCACCACGTGCTCTCACCACTGGTGTCCCCCAGGGCTCAGTTATAGGCCCTCTCCTATTCTCTCTATACACCAAGTCACTTGGCTCTGTCATACCCTCACATGGTCTCTACTATCATTGCTACGCAGATGACACACAATTAATTTTCTCCTTTCCCACTTCTGATAACCAGGTGGCGAATTGCATCTCTGCATGTCTGGCAGACATATCAGTGTGGATGTCGGATCACCACCTCAAACTGAACCTCGGCAAGACGGAGCTGCTCTTCCTCCCGGGGAAGGACTGCCCGCTCCATGATCTCGCAATCACGGTTGACAACTCCATTGTGTCCTCCTCCCAGAGTGCAAAGAACCTTGGCGTGACCCTGGACAACACCCTGTCGTTCTCCGTTAACATCAAAGCGGTGACCCGATCCTGCAGGTTCATGCTCTACAACATTTACAGAGTACAACCCTACCTTACACAGAAAGCGGCACAGGTCCTAATCCAGGCACTTGTCATCTCCCGTCTGGATTACAGCAACTCGCTGTTGGCTGGGCTCCCTGCCTGTGCCATTAAACCTCTACAACTTATCCAGAATGCTGCAGCCCATCTGGTGTTCAACCTTCCCAAGTTCTCTCATGTCACCACGCTCCTCCGCACACTCCACTGGCTTCCAGTTGAGGCTCGCATCTACTACGTGGTCCTCTGTAGCTCAGCTGGTAGAGCACGGCGCTTGTAACGCCAGGGTAGTGGGTTCGATCCCCGGGACCACCCATACACAAAAATGTATGCACGCATGACTGTAAGTCGCTTTGGATAAAAGCGTCTGCTAAATGGCATATTATTATATTATTACTACAAGACCATGGTGCTTGCCTACGGAGCTGTGAGGGGAACGGCACCTCCTTACCTTCAGGTTCAGATCAGACCCTACACCCAAACGAGGGCACTACGTTCATCCACCTCTGGCCTGCTAGCCCCCCTACCTCTACGGAAGCACAGTTCCCGCTCAGCCCAGTCAAAGCTATTCGCTGCTCTGGCACCCCAAAGGTGGAACAAGGTCCCCCACGACGCCAGGACAGCTGAGTCACTGACCACCTTCCGGAGACACTTGAAACCCTACCTCTTTAAGGAATACTTGGAATAGTGTAAAGTAATCCTTCTTCCCCCACCCCCCATAAAAAAAGGGGCTGTCCCACGGGCTATCATAAGTTGAATGCACCAATTTGTAAGTCGCTCTGGATAAGAGCGTCTGCTAAATGATGTAAATGTAAATGTAATACAGTTCACACTCAAAAAGATTAGCCTACTGGAGATTGTTTCAGTTATTTACCCAAGAGAGCATAGCTACATCTATATGCTTTTATGTTTTTCTGTCGTGCGTAATGTGCAGTAGCCTATATATCATATAGCTTATATATTGGATAACGGCACAATAATTTGGGCTTTTTTGGGCTTGGGCTCATTAAATGTCTTTAATGTAGGGTTCATAAAATGTATTTAATCAGGTTCAGGTTGCATCAGGCTTGAATTTTCGATCAAAGCTCTATACAAATCAAGACATAGGGCTATTTATATGCATTAAATGCTTTTGAATGACACTTCCGGTTTTGGCAGAAAATACCGGGTTACCCGGGAGAAAAGTGATTTATTCTCGGGATGGAACATTTGTAAATTACTGGGAAAATATTCAACCCTAGTTCAAACCCAGGTGGTTACAAATACATATAGCATTGTGGATAACAGTCGTCTGGCTGAGCAGACCCTTTTGCAAAATGAAGCACCTTGTGTGTTTAAATTGATGGATTCAATTAAAGGGAAATTTCACCTAAGCTCTGCCACTGTATACAGTCCTTACTATATTAACAACATTACGTTTTGTCATAAACATCAAAAATGTCCTCACCACAAGCTAGAACGAGTGCATTTTCATTTCACCGGTAGAATCAGCAAGTTTCGACTTCCTGTGTATTAGTCTGCTTATAGTGTACCACAAGGTCCTGCATTCATAGCAAATGTACGATGCACGATGGGGCCAGAGCAGGAAGCACCGTCTTTCAGAGGCTGAGAAAAAATGTGGCACCTTAACAATGAACATGTCGATAGGAACATCGCTGAAAAACATCCAATGGCTCCATCGAACAAGGACAACCATATAAAGTATACACGCACACAAACGTATAGAACGATTGTCATAACATAGAGGCTTTGTGAAATGCCACAAAGCAGGACTACTTTAATTTTCAGATCTCATCCACCTGGTCAAAACACCGGATGCGGTCACCGGGTGTATCATTCGGTGCGCGAAACCCAGACATGCCTTCTTGGTGGCCAATATGTGTGAGAAACATCTCACTGACCTAGAAGTGCATCGGACACGATCATAACAAACCCAGAGTGATATTAAGGAGAAATGTCCCTTTAAAGCTTTCTCCCCCGTTTTGACTATCATCTTGCCCCCACTTGACATGTTCCATGTCTATTTTTTAAAACAGTTTCATAGCTATTCCAGCCTCCAATTTACAGTAGCTTAGGTACAATGTTATGTCTTATATATATATACAGTGGGGAGAACAAGTATTTGATACACTGCTGATTTTGCAGGTTTTCCTACTTACAAAGCATGTAGAGGTCTGTCATTTTTATCATAGGTACACTTCAACTGTGAGAGACGGAATCTAAAACAAAAATCCAGAAAATCACATTGTATGATTTTTAAGTAATTAATTTGCATTTTATTGCATGACATAAATATTTGATACATCAGAAAAGCAGAACTTAATATTTGGTACAGAAACCTTTGTTTGCAATTACAGAGATCATACGTTTCCTGTAGGTCTTGACCAGGTTTGCACACACTGCAGCAGGGATTTTGGCCCACTCCTCCATACAGACCTTCTCCAGATCCTTCAGGTTTCGGGGCTGTCGCTGGGCAATACGGACTTTCAGCTCCCTCCAAAGATGTTCTATTGGGTTCAGGTCTGGAGACTGGCTAGGCCACTCCAGGACCTTGAGATGCTTCTTACGGAGCCACTCCTTAGTTGCCCTGGCTGTGTGTTTCGGGTCGTTGTCATGCTGGAAGACCCAGCCACGACCCATCTTCAATGCTCTTACTGAGGGAAGGAGGTTGTTGGCCAAGATCTCGCGATACATGGCCCCATCCATCCTCCCCTCAATACGGTGCAGTCGTCCTGTCCCCTTTGCAGAAAAGCATCCCCAAAGAATGATGTTTCCACCTCCATGCTTCACGGTTGGGATGGTGTTCTTGGGGTTGTACTCATCTTTCTTCTTCCTCCAAACACGGCGAGTGGAGTTTAGACCAAAAAGCTCTATTTTTGTCTCATTTTCTGGATCATCCAGATGGTCATTGGCAAACTTCAGACGGGCCTGGACATGCGCTGGCTTGAGCAGGGGGACTTTGCGTGCGCTGCAGGATTTTAATCCATGACGGCGTAATGTGTTACTAATGGTTTTCTTTGAGACTGTGGTCCCAGCTCTCTTCAGGTCATTGAACAGGTCCTGCCGTGTAGTTCTGGGCTAATCCCTCACCTTCCTCATGATCATTGATGCCCCACGAGGTGAGATCTTGCATGGAGCCCCAGACCGAGGGTGATTGACCGTCATCTTAAACTTCTTCCATTTTCTAATAATTGCGCCAAGAGTTGTTGCCTTCTCACCAAGCTGCTTGCCTATTGTCCTGTAGCCCATCCCAGCCTTGTGCAGGTCTACAATTTTATCCCTGATGTCCTTACACAGCTCTCTGGTCTTGGCCATTGTGGAGAGGTTGGAGTATGTTTGATTGAGTGTGTGGACAGGTGTCTTTTATACAAGTAACGAGTTCAAACAGGTGCCGTTAATACAGGTAATGAGTGGAGAACAGGAGGGCTTCTTAAAGAAAAACTAACAGGTCTGTGAGAGCCGGAATTCTTACTGGTTGGTAGGTGATCAAATACTTATGTCATGCAATAAAATGCAAATGTATTACTTAAAAATCATACAATGTGATTTTCTGGATTTTTGTTTTAGATTCCGTCTCTCACAGTTGAAGTGTACCTATGATAAAAATGACAGACCTCTACATGCTTTGTAAGTAGGAAAACCTGCAAAATCGGCAGTGTATCAAATACTTGTTCTCCCCACTGTATATATATACACACACACATACACATAGGTTTAATGACCACTATTGTTCCCAATGTTGTTTAGCACTCCTAGATTCATCAAAAGGCCATGTCCTCTGTCTTTTTCATCATGCCCCAACTTGACATGTTCCATGGCCATTCTATCAAAGTCTTCCATAGCGCTATCCCAGCCTCCTACATACACTACAGTAGGTAAAATAGACAACATGATCTTCACATAACAGAGAACATTGCATTGTATTGAAGCAAGCTCAAAGTGATGCTTGATTGATTAATGGACAAAGGCTTTTCAGCCGTCTGGAATTGACAGCTGTCTGTGTGTTCCATACAATACCCCAAACCCCCCACTGTGGAACAATGGCCCGGCGCACCATGCACGACATGGTTGGCCTTGGCCTCGAGTTTATTATAATTTCTACCGTAATTGATTTCAGTAACTTTACACGCTGTTGCTATACTATGTAAGTGTTGTGCATCACCTTCGAGCGGCGCGCTTGTGAAAACAAGTTCAACTCATTGCCTGTCCCTTTAAATCAACCATCACTTTGGGTTTGCCCAATGTGCAGTCACTGATTATCTATAAATGGAATCCAGATAAAGAAAACTGTAATTAATTATCCCATATAATATGAAAAATAGTAACATTACCAGCTTTGCAGGGATCTTTGTAGTCGATTACTTCTGGGTCGCTTAGGTCAATGAAGTTGCTTGTTTCCACCAAATCCAAATCAACCGTCAGTAAAACGCGGAGACCTGATAGCAGTAACAAATAGCTCGGCATAAAAGTCATATTTTGAAGTTAATAAAAGCAGAGTTTGTGAAAATTAAAAGGAAAGAAAAGAAAGGAAAAGCGGGTAGACAGAGAGGATTTAGGGAAACGCAATCTTTTTTTTTTAGAGGGCGGGTTTTACACACGGTGCTGCCTCTCCACAATGTCTTTATTCTAGATCAGTGATTCGCTAACATACCCGGGCGCCAAGCCAACATCCCATAGAAAAGCTTACAAACTTAGCACACTGGAGGTCATGACACAAAGCAGCACACTGGCCACCAACACAGGCCAATTCAGTCTTTTTTAAATCAACACAATTTTGTAATGCAATCTTGTTGTAAGCTATACTTGTAACATGCCTATTTTTATGTATGAACCCATACAGCCTGGGGGCCGGAGGTATGGGGTTAGGGTTAGGATTTAGATAGGGTTAATTGTTGGAGTTTAGGGTTTCAAAATGATCCAATACTCTGAGTGAACTGAATAAGTAAACTGCCCCATTTCACTAACATTTCCAGCTGAATGGTTGGTTGGGTTATGCCAGTTAGCCTAGGCCTGGGTGACAGTGGGCCCTATATTACTTTCATTCAATGTCTATAGCCTGAGCCCTTGTTGATTAAATGTGTGTTCAACATATTGGACATTGTGATCTCTTCAACGCCAAAGTTAATGGGACACCCAACCCCAACAAAACATTTTTGTTGACACACCTAACAGCATCATATAGCTATTTCCTTCCTCTATCCAACAAAAATATCATCGCTGACATGCTATGTATTATATTAACAAGATGGATTATCTTTTCATTGCAATGTCCAAATACCATTACAATTACAGTACAGGTGTGGGATCTTAATTTGACCAGTTTTGTTGCAGGAGTAAAATAATCCTGAAGCAGGATGATTTTATTATTCTCCAAAAAAGTGATAGATTCTAACAAATTAGTTTTGATAGGTTACAGTAGACTATAATTTAGGTGTAGCCTATGGCTGCATTTCGGATACACAGTCAAAACCAAGATCTATCTTGTGTTATTAAGCTACACTACATGGCCAAAAGTATGTGGACACGTGCTCGTCGAACATCTCATTCCAAAATCATGGCCATTAATATGGAGTTGGTCCCTCTTATCTGCTATAACAGCCTCCACTCTTCTGAGAAGGGTTTCCACTAGATGTTGGAACATTGTTGTGGGGACTTGCTTCCATTCAACCACAAGAGCATTAGTGAGGTCGGGCACTGATGTTGGGCGATTAGGCCTGGCTCACAGTCGGCGTTCCAATTCATCCCAAAGGGGTTGAGGTCAGGAAACTGTGCAGGCCAGTCAAGTTCTTCCACACCAATCTCGACAAACCATTTCTGTATGGACCTCACTTTGTGCACAGGGGCATTGTCATGCTGAAACAGGAAAGGACCTTCCACACTCTGCTCTTGTCCTTCTAGACCTGTCTGCTGCCTTTGATACTGTGAACCATCAGATCCTCCTCTCCACCCTCTCCGAGCTGGGCATCTCCGGCGCGGCTCACTCCTGGATTGCGTCCTACCTGACCGGTCGCTCCTACCAAGTGGCGTGGCGAGAAGCTGTCTCCGCACCACGTGCTCTCACCACTGGTGTCCCCCAGGGCTCAGTTCTAGGCCCTCTCCTTTTCTCCCTATACACCAAGTCACTTGGCTCTGTCATATCCTCACATGGCCTCTCCTATCATTGCTACGCTGACGATACACAACTAATCTTCTCCTTTCCCCCTTCTGATAACCAGGTGGCGAATTGCATCTCTGCATGTCTGGCAGACATATCAGTATGGATGACGGATCACCACCTCAAGCTGAACCCTGGCAAGACGGAGCTGCTCTTCCTCCCGGGGAAGGACTGCCCGTTCCATGATCTCGCCATCACGGTTGACAACTCCGTTGTGTCCTCCTCCCAGAGTGCGAAGAGCCTTGGCGTGACCCTGGACAACACCCTGACGTTCTCCGCTAACATCAAGGCGGTGACCCGCTCCTGCAGGTTCATGCTCTACAACATTCGGAGAGTACGACCCTGCCTTACACAGGAAGCGGCACAGGTCCTAATCCAGGCACTTGTCATCTCCCGTCTGGATTACTGCAACTTCGCTGTTGGCTGGCCTCCCTGCCTGTGCCATTAAACCCCTACAACTCATCCAGAATGCCGCAGCCCGTCTGGTGTTCAACCTTCCCAAGTTCTCTCACGTCACCCCCTCCTCCGCACACTCCACTGGCTTCCAGTTGAAGCTCGCATCCGTTACAAGACCATGGTGCTTGCCTATGGAGCAGTGAGGGGAACGGCACCTCTGTACCTTCGGGCTCTGATCAGTCCCTACACCCAAACGAGGGCATTGCGTTCATCCACCTCTGGCCTGCTGGCTCCCCTTCCTCTGCGGAAGCATAGTTCCCGCTCAGCCCAGTCAAAACTGTTCGCTGCTCTGGCACCCCAATGGTGGAACAAGCTCCCTCACGACGCCAGGACAGCGGAGTCACTTCCGGAGACATTTGAAACCCCACCTCTTTAAGGAATACCTGGGATAGGATAAAGTAATCCTTCTACCCCCCCCCCCCCAAAAAAAAAATTGTAAAGTGGTTATCCCACTGGCTATAGGGTGAATGCACCAATTTGTGAGTCGCTCTGGATAAGAGCGTCTGCTAAATGACGTAAATGTGCCCTTGAGCAAGGCACTTAACCCTAATTGCTCCTGTAAGTCGCTCTGGATAAGAGCGTCTGCTAAATGACTAAAATGTAATGTAAATGTAAATTTGGAAGCACAGAATCGTCTAGAATGTAATTCTATGCTGTAGCGTTAAGATTTCCCTTCACTGGAATTAAGGGGCCTAGCCCGAACCATGAAAAACAGCCCCAGACCATTATTCTTCCTCCACCAAACTTTACAGTTGCCACTATCCATTCGGGCAGGTAGCGTTCTCCTGGCATCCGCTAAACCCTGATTCGTCCGTCAGACTGCCAGATGGTGAAGCGTGATTCATCACTCCAGAGAAGTTGTTTCCACCGCTCCAGAGTCCAATGGCGGCGAGCTTTACACCACTCCAGCCTACGCTTGGCATTGCGCATGGTGATCTTAGGCTTGTGTGCGGCTGCTCGGCCATGGAAACTCATTTCATGAAGCACCCAACGAACAGTTCTGTTTTGGGCTGACGTTGCTTCCAGAGGCAATTTGGAACTTGGTAGTGAGTGTTGCAACCAAGGACAGGCGATTTTTACTCGCTACATGCTTCAGCACTCGGCGGTCCTGTTCTGTGAGCTTGTGTGGCCTACCACTTAGCGGCTGAGCTGTTGTTGCTCCTAGACGTTTCCACTTCACAATAACAGCACTTACAGTTGACCGGGGTAGCGCTAGCAGGGCAGAAATTTGACGAACTGACTTGTTGGAATGGTGGCATCCTATGACGGTGCCACGTTGAAAGTCACTGAGCTCTTCAGTAAGGCCATTCTACTGCCAATGTTTGTCTTTGGAGAATGCATGGCTGTGTGCTCGATTTTATACACCTGTCAGCAACGGGTGTGTCTGAAATAGCCGAATCCACTAATTTGAAGGGGTGTCCACATACTTGTTGGCCACATACTGTCACTTTAGTGTTAGTTTCCTTCAATTTGTAGCCTATATTTTGCATCATTTCATTCCGTTTATCTTTCTTTCCGGTCACGTCTGTGTGGTTGTTTCTGAGGGTCACTAGCAATAGTGGATGATATTAGGATAACGTTGTGCAATAATTTGGGATATGTAGCCTTTTTGAATCAATTTGGAACGCAGTCGCCACATAGCAGTTTAAACCTGGAGCACGGTTCACGCAACTGGACAGCTGTCATTATCGTTCCATGATTAGTGAGGATTAGAGTAGATTTATCCCGTTTTAAAAGGGATGACTTTAGATAAATGTACTGAAAACCCTATTAAATGAATTAAAATAAATTGTGTTGACCAGCAAGTGGGAGCCACACCTGCAAAGCCAGTTACACACAGGAACAAGGTAGGTCTGAATACCAACTACTGACAAGTGCTTAAATCAAAACGCGCATAAAAAAAGGACATACATTTCCTAAGTCTGAATCAGCCCCTAAGTGAGGTGCAAAGAAACTAAAAGCTGTTTTACATGAATCTGTACTGACAGACTGAATTTCAAGTGTTTGCCATCCCTGTGAGCGGTTATGGCATCTCGTACTTCTAACTGCACCCAAAAGGAACTATTCAATGACTGACGTCGCAGCATGTGTATTCCTGTCTTCCAGAAATACTAATGTTTGAAAGTTATTTCACAGGCCCAGAGGACCCATGCACACAACCACATTTGCATATAATGGCTTCGGGGGCTGTTTGATGTGTGTATATGCACACGTGCTTGTGCGTGTATTGATATTGGTGGTGACAGGGGATTGTATCTTATCGGCCTATAGGGGGGGAATTCAAACCCGAGTTACGCATGCGTAAATTGAACTTTATTCGGACCTTGAACTTAAGCATGAGGTAAAGCATGTGCCAGCCAGCTATTCGTTTGGGGTGGAGATCATAGAAATGGAGGTGTGGCAGAGGTGTGTTTACATATACGCAGTATTCAGACCTTGATTTAATGCACTCATAATTACACCTTTACACACGAGGAAACCCTGAATAAGGTGGAGCAACCCTTTGGTTCCAAGTAGAATAGAAGAAAAAAAAATCATAGAAATAACTATCTCTATGCACTAATTTATAAATTGATAAGCGCTGTCGATAAGAACAGGGTTGGGTAGGTTACTTACTAAATGTTATCAGTTACCTGTCCAAAATTGTAATCAGTAACATAACTTTGGGATTACCCAAACTCAGTAATGTAATCAGATTACTTTCCGTTACTTTTTAATTATTTCCCCTTAACAGGCATTAGAAGACCAAAAGGATCCATCAAAAACATTGTGTCATCATAATGGTCTCTGACTTGTGGTCAGACTCACTCAGGAACAAACTTAAAAGTTGTGCCTTTTTTTAAATGTAATTGAGAAAACATTTAAAAGTAATCCAAGAAGTAAACTAGTTTTTCTAAAGCAATCCGATTGCAACTTTGCTAGTAACATAACGGATTACAGTTACCCTTTTTTTGTAATCAGCAAACTGAAAAGCATGTCAATATGACAGGTATTTCAGCCCTGTAAAATAGCTCAAAGAAACTAGGGTAGGATGGGTGGGAGGTACCGCAATGGGTAGGTCTGCAAGAACACGAGGGTAGCCTTTTGTTATTTTATTGACTAGATTTGTATCATTGGTCTTTGTAGGCTTCAGATGGTGTAACAGGTAACAGATGTGATAGTTGGTGATGTAGATGAGAGAAGATGTGAAGTTGGTGATGTAGGTGAGAGAAGATGTGAAGATGGTGATGTAGCTAAGAGAAGATGTGAAGATGGTGATGTAGGTGAGAGAAGATGTGAAGATGGTGATGTAGATGAGAGAAGATGTGAAGATGGTGATGTAGATGAGAGAAGATGTGAAGATGTTGATGTAGGTGAGAGAAGATGTGAAGATGGTGATGTAGATGAGAGAAGATGTGAAGATGGTGATGTAGCTAAGAGAAGATGTGAAGATGGTGATGTAGGTGAGAGAAAATGTGAAGATGGTGATGTAGATGAGAGAAAATGTGAAGATGGTGATGTAGGTGAGAGAAGATGTGAAGATGGTGATGTAGGTGAGAGAAGATGTGAAGATGGTGATGTAGATGAGAGAAGATGTGAAGATGGTGATGTAGGTGAGAGAAGATGTGAAGATGGTGATGTAGGTGAGAGAAGATGTGAAGATGGTGATGTAGGTGAGAGAAGATGTGAAGATGGTGATGTAGGTGAGAGAAGATAGTCCCGTGTAACTCAGTTGGTAGGACATGGCACTTGCAATGCCAGGGTTGTGGGTTTGATTCTCACGGGGGGCCAGTATGAAAATAAATAAATTATGTATGCACTCACTAACTGTAGGTCGCTCTGGATAAGAGCATCTGCTAAATGACTAAAATGAATATGGTGATGTAGATGAGAGAAGATTTGAAGATGGTGATGTAGGTGAGAGAAGATGTGAAGATATTGATGTAGAAGAGAGAAGATGTGAAGATAATAATAATAATAATATGCCATTTAGCAGACGCTTTTATCCAAAGCGACTTACAGTCATGTAAGATGGTGATGTAGATGTGAAGATGGTGATGTAGATGAGAGAAGATGTGAAGTAGGTGATGTATATGAGAGAAGATGTGAAGATGATGATGCAGGTGAGAGAAGATGTGAAGATGGTGATGTAGATGAGAGAAGATGTGAAGATGGTGATGTAGAGGAGAGAAGATGTGAAGATGTTGATGTAGGTGAGAGGAGATGTGAAGATAGTGATGTAGATGAGAGAAGATGTGAAGATGATGATGTAGATGAGAGAAGATGTGAAGATGATGTAGTTGAGAGAAGATGTGAAAATGATGATGTAGCTGAGAGAAGATGTGAAGATGATGATATAGGTGAGGGATGAAGATTGTTTCACTAGGATGAATAGAAACAATACATTGTTTATACAATATGCCATAAAGGGCAAACATACTTATGTCATCAAACTGGAAGGCTCAAAGATACACATTAGCATCTATATACAATATTAGCGCTATATGGGCAACAAACAAGCTCAAACAAATTAGCACCCAATGCTGTAGGGAGAAATATAATATATATTTACAGTAACATAACAAAAGGAATAACTACAACTTGGCCTCCACACACCACATTCATATGATACTCACTGTCAATGACTGCATCTGTGTGGTCACATGTTGGTTTGGTTGAAAGAGGGTGTTTGGAGGGCTCCCCTCCAGGCAGGAAGGGAGTGGGAGGGGTGTTGTACAGGCCCCTTTTCCACAGTGTAGTATAAATACAGTGAGAGAAAAAAGTATTTGATCCCCTGCTGATTTTGTACGTTTGCCCACTGACAAAGAAATGATCAGTCTATAATTTGAATGGTAGGTTTATTTGAACAGTGAGAGATAGAATTACAACAACAAAATCCAGAAAAGCGCATGTCAAAAATGTTATAAATTGATTTGCATTTTAATGAGGGAAATAAGTATTTGACCCCTCTGCAAAACATGACTTAGTACTTGGTGGCAAAACCCTTTTTGGCAATCACTGTCACGATCATTTACGGATGAGACGGACCAAGGCGCAGCGTGATAAGCGTACATATTTATTAAAGTACTGAACACGAACAAAACAACAAACAAACGATACGTGAAGTCCAAGGTAGACTAATAACATACCTATACGGAACAAGATCCCACACAGACTGGTGCCAAACGGCTGCCTAAGTATGGTCCCCAATCAGAGACAACGAACTACAGCTGCCTCTGATTGGGAACCACCCTGGCCAACATAGATCTACACGATCTAGAAACTCAAACATAGAAAACTAAACATAGAAACTACACACCCTGGCTCAACATTTAAGAGTCCCCAGAGCCAGTGCGTGACAGTACCCCCCCCAAAGGTGCGGACTCCGACCGCGCCCCATAAACATAACAGGGTAGGGGCCGGGTGGGCATTCCGCCTCGGAGGCGGATCCGGCTCCGGGCGTAACCACCACTTTCTCTCCACCTCCCTGTTGCGCCCCTGGTCTGGTCTGGCATTGCTGACTGGAGCTGAACCCGACGACGGTGGATCGAACTGTACAGGCTCCGGACTGGAGCCGCTGGCTGGAGCTGGACTGGGCACCGGTGGAGCGGATTACTCTGGCTCCGGAGTGGATCCGCTGACTGGAGTTGGACCGGACCCCGGTGGAGCGGATTGCTCTGGCTCCGGAGTGGAGCAGCTGACCGGTGCCGGACCAGGCTGACGACGCGCACCACTGGCTTGGTGCGGGTAGCAGGAACGGGCCGGACCGGGCTGACGACGCGCACCACTGGCTTGGTGCGGGTAGCAGGAACGGGCCGGACCGGGCTGACGACGCGCACCACTGGCTTGGTGCGGGGAGCAGGAACGGGCCGGACCGGGCTGACGACGCGCACCACTGGCTTGGTGCGGGGAGCAGGAACGGGCCGGACCGGGCTGACGACGCGCACCACTGGCTTGGTGCGGGGAGCAGGAACGGGCCGGACCGGACTGACGATGCGCACCACTGGCTTGGTGCGGGGAGCAGGAACGGGCCGTTCCGGACTGGCGACGCACACCACTGGCTTGGTGCGAGGGACAGGAACAGGCCGGACCGGGCTGGCGATGCGCACCACTGGCTTGGTGCGAGGGACAGGAACTGGCCGGGCTGGACTGGGAATACGCACCACTGGCTTGGTGCGGGCAGCAGGAACGGGCCGGGCCAGAGTGGGAACACGCACCACTGGCTTGGTGCGGGGAGCAGGAACGGGCCGGACCGGGCTGACGACGCGCACCACTGGCTTGGTGCGGGGAGCAGGAACGGGCCGGACCGGACTGACGATGCGCACCACTGGCTTGGTGCGGGGAGCAGGAACGGGCCGTACCGGACTGGCGACACGCACCACTGGCTTGGTGCGAGGGGCAGGAACAGGCCGGACCGGGCTGGCGACGCGCACCACTGGCTTGGCGCGAGGGACAGGAACAGGCCGGACCGGGCTGGCGATGCGCACCACTGGCTTGGTGCGAGGGACAGGAACTGGCCGGGCTGGACTGGGAATACGCACCACTGGCTTGGTGCGGGCAGCAGGAACGGGCCGGGCCGGAGTGGGAACACGCACCACTGGCTTGGTGCGGGGAGCAGGAACGGGCCGTACCGGACTGTGGACACACACCACTGGCTTAGTGCGAGGAGCAGGAACGGGTCGGGCTGTACTGGGAACACGCACCACTAGCTTAGTGCGGGGAGCAGGAACGGGCCGGACCGTACTGGGAACACACACCACTGGCCTTGTGCGGGAGGCAGGAATGGGTCGGGCCGTACTGGGAACACGCACCACTGGCTTAGTGCGGGGATCAGGAACGGGCCGGACCGGAATGGCGACACCACTTGCTTGGTGCGAGGAGCGGGACTGGGTTCCCTTCTAAACCCCCGCTCCTTCTGCTGCCTAACCAGCTCCTCTCGCCGTGCCTCAACACTCTCCTTCTCCCTTATCGCCTCCTGTAGCTCCTCCCTCTGACCAATTAACTCCTGCTCCCTCTGGACCAATAGCCCCCGTAACCTGGTGGCCTCCTCTCCTAGTCTGCAGATTCGCCCTGTCGCTGCCTCCTGCTGCCTCGTCGTCCACGCCGTGTGCCCCCCAAAGTTTTCTTGGGGTTGCCTCTCGGGTGTCCGTCGTCGGCACGGTTGGCGCCGTTTCTCCTCTCCTGCCTGGGCATTTACCTTCGCCCATGGCCCTTTCCCCGCGAATATCTCCTCCCATGTCCACCATTTGCCCACCTGAGACATCGCTATTCTCTCTTCCTGGGCACGCTGCTTGGTCCTCATTTGGTGGGATCTTCTGTCACGAATGTTTACGGATGAGACGGACCAAGGCGCAGCGTGATAAGCGTACATATTTATTAAAGTACTGAACACGAACAAAACAACAAACAAACGATACGTGAAGTCCAAGGTAGACTAATAACATACCTATACGGAACAAGATCCCACACAGACTGGTGCCAAACTGCTGCCTAAGTATGGTCCCCAATCAGAGACAACGAACTACAGCTGCCTCTGATTGGGAACCACCCTGGCCAACATAGATCTACACGATCTAGAAACTCAAACATAGAAAACTAAACATAGAAACTACACACCCTGGCTCAACATTTAAGAGTCCCCAGAGCCAGGGCGTGACAATCACAGAGGTCAGACGTTTCTTGTAGTTTGCCACCAGGTTTGCACACATCTTAGGAGGGATTCTGTTCCACTCCTCTTTGCAGATCTTCTCCAAGTCATTAAGGTTTCGAAGCTGACGTTTGGCAACTCAAACCTTCAGCTCCCTCCACAGATTTTCTATGGGATTAAGGTCTGGAGACTGGCTAGGCCACTCCAGGACCTTAATGTGCTTCTTCTTGAGCCACTCCTTTGTTGACTTGGCCGTGTGTTTTGGGTCATTGTCATGCTGGAATACCCATTCATGACCCATTTTCAATGCCCTGGCTGAGGGAAGGAGGTTCTCACCCAAGATTTGACTGTACATGGCCCCGTCCATCGTCCCTTTGATGTGGTGAAGTTTTCCTGTCCCCTTAACAGAAAAACACCCCCAAAGCATAATGTTTCCACCTCCATGTTTGATGGTGGGGATGGTGTTCTTGGGGTCATAGGCAGCATTCCTCCTCCTCCAAACACGGCGAGTTGAGTTGATGCCAAAGAGCACGATTTTGGCCTCATCAGACCACAACACTTTCACCCAGTTCTCCTCTGAATCATTCAGATGTTCATTGGCAAACTTCAGACGGACATGTATATGTGCTTTCTTGAGCAGGGGGACCTTGCTGGCGCTGCAGGATTTCAGTCCTTCACGGCGTAGTGTGTTACCAATTGTTTTCTTGGTGACTATGGTCCCAGCTGCCTTGAGATCATTGACAAGATCTTCCCGTGTAGTTCTGGGCTGATTCCTCACCGTTCTCATGATCATTGCAACTCCACGAGGTGAGATCTTGCATGGAGCCCCAGGCCGAGGGAGATTGACAGTTATTTTGTGTTTCTTCCATTAGCGAATAATCGCACCAACTGTTGTCACCTTCTCACCAAGCTGCTTGGCAATGGTCTTGTAGCCCATTCCAGCCTTGTGTAGGTCTACAATCTTGTCCCTGACATCCTTGGAGAGCTCTTTGGTCTTGGCCATGGTGGAGAGTTTGGAATCTGATTGATTGATTGCTTCTGTGGACAGGTGTCTTTTATACAGGTAACAAGCTGAGATTAGGAGCACTCCCTTTAAGAGTGTGCTCCTAATCTCAGCTCGTTACCTGTATAAAAGACACCTGGGAGCAAGAAATCTTTCTGATTGAGAGGGGGTCAAATACTTATTTCCCTCATTAAAATGCAAATCAATTTATAACATTTTTGACATGTGTTTTTCTGGATTTTTTTGTTGTTATTCTGTCTCTCACTGTTCAAATAAACCTACCATTAAAATTATAGACTGATCATTTCTTTGTCAGTGGGCAAACTTACAAAATCAGCAGGGGATCAAATACTTTTTTTCCCCTCACTGTAGCTGTGTTGTTATTCCAAATTGTTATTGTATGCCTATGGCTTCATAATCTGCGGGGGTGAAATTTGGAGACCCAAGCCGAGGCTGTATGGAAACCGGTGCACACTGACAGTAGTGCCGAACCTATCGAGTTGATTTATGCGCTCTAGAATGTTTTAATTATATGCCCAGACTATTATTTGTAATTTTTTACAATTTCTATCATATTAAATATTAGCCCCTATCGGAAGCCACCGTCAGTAATACCCACATACAGTGCCTCCAGAAAGTATTCATACTTTTTTTCTATGCACATTTATTGAGAATGAAATACAGATACAGTGGGGAAAAAAAGTATTTAGTCAGCCACCAATTGTGCAAGTCCTCCCACTTAAAAAGATGAGAGAGGCCTGTAGTTTTCATCATAGGTACATGTCAACTATGACAGACAAAATTAGGAAAAAAAATCCAGGAAATCAGATTGTAGGATTTTTAATGATTTTATTTGCAAATTATGGTGGAAAATAAGTATTTGGTCAATAACAAAAGTTTCTCAATACTTTGTTATATACCCTTTGTTGGCAATGACACAGGTCAAACGTTTTCTGTAAGTCTTCACATGGTTTTCACACACTGTTGCTGTTATTTTGGCCCATTCCTCCATGCAGATCTCCTCTAGAGCAGTGATGTTTTGGGGCTGTCGCTGGGCAACACGGACTTTCAACTCCCTCCAAAGATTTTCTATGGGGTTGAGATCTGGAGGGCTGGCTAGGCCACTCCAGGACCTTGAAATGCTTCTTACGAAGCCACTCCTTCATTGCCCGGGCGGTGTGTTTGGGATCATTGTCATGCTGAAAGACCCAGCCACGTTTCATCTTCAATGCCCTTGCTGATGGAAGGAGGTTTTCACTCAAAATCTCACGATACATGGCCCCATTCATTCTTTCCTTTACACGGATGTCAAGAGGTGAGGTGTATGTGGGGTGGAAGTCAGGCGCAGGACACCGAGGCTCAGTCCAACAGAGTTTACTCAAATAATCCAACAAGGAAACGGTAAACAAACTGCCTCGAAAAACACAGAGGCGAGCATTACGCACAATGCGTAAAACACTAAAACAGAAAACAAGAAACGAAACACGCAGCACTACGACAGGCGAACATCAACACACAATCCTACTAAGCAAACAGACAGAACTTATAGGACAGGTGATCAATAAACAATTGGACACAGGTGTGACAGACAGACAAAAGCAATCACACACAGAACAAAGATCGGTGGCAGCTAGTACTCGGGACGGCGACCGCCGACGCCTGCTTCGTACAAGGAGGAGGAGCAGCCTCGGCAGAATCCGTGACAGTACCCCCCTTGACGCGCGGCTCCAGCCGTGCACCGACCCCGGCCTCGGGGACGGCCAGGAGGACGCGGACCCGGGCGCGTGGGATGCCCACGGTGGAACTCAGTCAGGAGGGATGGATCGAGGATGTCCCTCCTGGGCACCCAGGACCGTTCCTCCGGACCGTACCCCTCCCACTCCACGAGATACTGAGACCACTCCTCCGGCGCCTCGAGTCCAATATAGTCCGGACCCTGTACGCCGGTGCCCCCTCGATGTCCAAAGGGGGTGGAGGGGTCTCTCCTATCTCCTCCTCTTGGAGTGGACCAGCTACCACCGGCCTGAGAAGAGACACATGGAACGAGGGGTTAATATTTTTGTACTCAATAGGCAGTTGTAATCTGTAACACACCTCGTTCAATCTTCTCAGGACTTTGAAGGGCCCCACAAACCGCCGACCCAGCTTCCGGCAGGGCAGGCGGAGGGGCAGGGTTTCGAGTCGAGAGCCAGACTCGATCTCCCGGTGCGTACACCGGCCCCTCACTGCGGTGGCGATCGGCGCTCGCCTTCTGTTGACGGATGGCACGCTGCAGATGGACATGGGCAGCGTCCCCACGTCTCTTCTGAGCGCCGAATCCACTCGTCCACCGCAGGGGCCTCGGTCTGGCTCTCGTGCCACGGTGCCAGGACCGGCTGATACCCTAAAATACACTGGAAAGGTGTTAATCCGGTGGAGGAGTGGCGGAGAGAGTTCGGGCCATCTCTGCCCAGGGGATATACCTCGACCACTCCTCCGGCCGGTCCCGGCAATAGGACCTCAAAACCTACCCACATCCTGGTTAACACGTTCAACCTGCCCATTGCTCTCTGGGTGGTACCCCGAGGTAAGGCTAACCGAGACCCCCAGGCGTTCCATAAAAGCCCCCCAGACTCTGGAGGTGAACTGGGGACCTCGGTCGGACACAATATCCTCGGGGACCCCATAGTGCCGGAACACGTGGGTAAAGAGGGCCTCGGCGGTCTGTAGGGCAGTAGGGAGACCCGGCAGTGGGAGGAGACGACAGGCCTTAGAAAACCGATCCACAACGACCAAAATGGTAGTATTACCCTGGGAAGGGGGGTAGATCGGTCACAAAATCTACAGATAGGTGGGACCATGGTCGTTGTGGAACGGGCAGAGGATGTAACTTACCCCTGGGCAAATGTCTAGGTGCCTTACACTGGGCACACACCGAGCAGGAGGAGACATAAACCCTCACATCCCTGGCTAACGTTGGCCACCAGTATTTCACGCTAAGGCAGTGCACCGTCCCACCAATACCAGGATGTCCAGAGGAGGGTGATGTATGAGCCCACGAAATAAGCCGATCACGAACCTCGAGCGGAACGTACGTCCGCCCCACAGGACACTCGGGGAGTAGGGTCGGTGCGCAGCGCCCGCTCGATTTCCGCATCGACCTCCCCATACTACCGGAGCCACCAGACAAGACTTCGGCAGTATGGAAGTAGGCTCAATGGACCTCTCCTCCGTGTCATACTGTCGGGACAGTGCGTCTGCCTTACCGTTCTGGGACCCAGGGATGTATGTGATCTTAAACACAAACCGGGTTAGGAACATGTTCCACCTAGCCTGACGAGGGTTCAATCTCCTAGCTGCCCGGATGTACTCCAGGTTGCGGTGATCAGTCAGAATGAGAAAAGGGTGTTGAGCCCCCTCAAGCCAATGCCTCCACACCTTTAGGGCCTGGACTACAGCTAACAGCTCCCTGTCCCCAACGTCATAATTGCGCTCCGCCGAGCTGAGCTTCTTGGAGTAGAACGCACAGGGGCGGAGCTTAGGTGGCGTGCCGGACCGTTGTGACAGGACTGCCCCAATACCGGTCTCGGACGCGTCCACCTCTACTTGGAAAGGCAAAGAGGGATCCGGATGTGCCAGCACCGGGCCGAAGCGAACAGGTTCTTCAGCTTGACAAATGCCCTGTCCGCCTCAGCTGACCACCGCAAGCGCACCGGACCCCCCTTTAGCAGGGACGTAATGGGAACTGCAACCTGTCCAAAACCCCGGATAAACCTCCGGTAGTAATTAGCAAAACCCAAGAACCGCTGCACCTCTTTTACGGTGGTTGGAGTTTGCCAATTACGCACAGCTGATACCCGATCTACCTCTATCTCCACGCCAGACGCGGACAACCGATAACCCAAAAAGGAGACGGACTCCTGGAAGAAAAGGCATTTCTCTGCCTTGACATACAAGTCATGCTCCAACAGTCGTCTCAATACTCGGCGCACCTGGGCTACATGCTCGGCTCGTGTAGAAGAATACACTAGAATGTCGTCAATGTACACCACTACACCCTGCCCATGCATGTCCCGGAAAATCTCATCAACAAAGGATTGGAAGACTGAAGGAGCATTCATTAACCCATACGGCATGACGAGATACTCGTAATGACCCGAGGTGGTGCTAAATGCTGTTTTCCATTCATCCCCCCCCTTAATGCGCACCAAATTGTACGCGCTCCTGAGATCCAACTTTGTGAAGAAAGCGCGCTCCGCGTAATGACTCCGTCATCGTCGCAATCAGTGGAAGTGGGTAACTGTATTTTACTGTGATCTGATTGAGACTACGGTAATCAATACACGGGCGCAATCCCCCGTCCTTCTTCTTCACAAAGAAGAAACTCGAGGAAACCGGAGAAGTAGAGGGCCGTATGTATCCCTGTGCCAAGGACTCGGCTATGTAAGTCTCCATAGCCGCAGTCTCCTCTTGAGACAGGGGATACACACGACTCCTGGGAAAAGCTGCTCCGGTCTGGAGATTTATCGCACAGTCCACCTGTCTATGAGGAGGTAGCCGTGCTGCTCTCGATTTGCTAAACGCTAGTGCTAAATCCTCATACTCGGGGGAAGGCGCAGTGCGGGCACTTGGTTCGGACTCTCTACCGAGGTCGCCCTATGGAAACACCTAGACATCTCCCTACACACTGGGCAGACCACTCCATAAGAGCCCTCTGTTGCCACGCTATGGTAGGATCGTGGGTGCTTAACCAGGGAAGCCCCAACACCACTGGGTACGCAGGAGAGTCAATCAGATAGAACTGAATGATTTCCTCATGACCCCCTGCGTAGTCATCGTCAGCAGTGCCGTGACATCCCTGATTAGACCCGACCCCAACGGCCGGCTGTCTAACGCATGGACAGGGAATGGAACTTCTACCGGCCGAAGGGGAATTCCTAACCTAGCACAAAATGCCCGATCAATAAAGTTCCCAGCTGCGCCTGAATCTACTAGCGCCTTATGCTGGGAATGAGGTGCCACCTGTGGAAAACGCACAGGAATGCTCATGTGACCAACAGAGAGCTCTGGGTAAGTGGGGCGCCTACTCACCTGAAATGACTCCCCAGTGCGTGACCTGTTGTCCCCTCTCTCAGAAGACCCTCCCCAGCACCTGGCCGCGGTGTGTCCTCCACGGCCACAGTTGGTGCAGGGATTGGCCCTCCTCGGGTTCTCCCTCCTCCTCTCTCTAGCGCCAGCACCCCCGAGCTCCATAGGAATTGGCTCAGAGGTGCTGGAGGATGGAATGGACGACCCCCACTCGGGACGTCCGCGGGCGGCCAGCAGGGTGTCAAGCCTGATGGAGATGTCCACCAGCTGGTCGAAGCATAGGTTGGTGTCCCTGCAGGCCAGCTCACGGCCGAACGTCCTCTCGCAGGCTACACCGATACTGGTCGATGAGGGCCCTCTCATTCCATCCCGCATCCGCAGCTAACGTCCGGAACTCCAGTGCGAACTCCTGTGCGCTCCTCTTCTCCTGTCGGAGGTAGAACAGACGCTCCCCCGCCGCCTTCCCTTCAGGTGGGTGATCGAAGACTGCCCGGAAGCGGCGGGAGAACTCAGCGTAGGTGATGGTAGCTGCGTCTATTCTCCTCCATTCGGCGTTGGCCCATTCCAACGCCTTACCGGATAGACAGGAGATGAGGGCGGCGACGCTCTCGTATCCCGAGGGCGCTGGGTGTATAGTAGCCAGGTATAGTTCTATCTGCAGGAGGAAACCCTGACACCCGGCTGCAGAACCGTCATATGCCCTCGGGAGCGAGAGCCGAATGCCACTGGGTTCCGGTGCTGAGAGAGGAGGACTGGTCGTTGGTGATGGGATCGTGGGTGATGGCGTGGGCACTTCCCTCGTCACCAAGCGACTCATCTTGTTGGACACCTCGTCAAGGGCGGCCTCAAGTTGCTGGAACAAGATGTCTTGATAGCGTAACTGCTCCCCCAGCAACCTGGGTGCCGCCACTGCTCCTGCTGACTCCATGATGGTGTGTTGTTCTGTCAAGAGGTGAGGTGTATGTGGGGTGGAAGTCAGGCGCAGGACACCGAGGCTCAGTCCAACAGAGTTTACTCAAATAATCCAACAAGGAAACGGTAAACAAACTGCCTCGAAAAACACAGAGGCGAGCATTACGCACAATGCGTAAAACACTAAAACAGAAAACAAGAAACGAAACACGCAGCACTACGACAGGCGAACATCAACACACAATCCTACTAAGCAAACAGACAGAACTTATAGGACAGGTGATCAATAAACAATTGGACACAGGTGTGACAGACAGACAAAAGCAATCACACACAGAACAAAGATCGGTGGCAGCTAGTACTCCGGGGACGGCGACCGCCGACGCCTGCTCGTACAAGGAGGAGGAGCAGCCTCGGCAGAATCCGTGACAACGGATCAGTCGTCCTGGTCCCTTTGCAGAAAAACAGCCCCAAAGCATGATGTTTCCACCCCCATGCTTCACAGTAGGTATGGTGTTCTTTGGATGCAACTCAGCATTCTTTGTCCTCCAAACACGACGAGTTGAGTTTTTACCAAAAAGTTCTATTTTGGTTTCATCTGACCATATGACATTCTCCCAATCCTCTTCTGGATCATCCAAATGCACTCTAGCAAACTTCAGACGGGCCTGGACATGTACTGGCTTAAGCAGGGGGACACGTCTGGCACTTCAGGATTTGAGTCCCTGGCGGCGTAGTGTGTTACTGATGGTAGGCTTTGTTACTTTGGTCCCAGCTCTCTGCAGGTCATTCACTAGGTCCCCCCGTGTGGTTCTGGGATTTTTGCTCACCGTTCTTGTGATCATTTTGACCCCACGGGGTGAGATCTTGCGTGGAGCCCCAGATCGAGGGAGATTATCAGTGGTCTTGTATGTCTTCCATTTCCTAATAATTGCTCCCACAGTTGATTTCTTCAAACCAAGCTGCTTACCTATTGCAGATTCAGTCTTCCCAGCCTGGTGCAGGTCTACAATTTTGTTTCTGGTGTCCTTTGACAGCTCTTTGGTCTTGGCCATAGTGGAGTTTGGAGTGTGACTGTTTGAGGTTGTGGACAGGTGTCTTTTATACTGATAACAAGTTCAAACAGGTGCCATTAATACAGGTAACGAGTGGAGGACAGAGGAGCCACTTAAAGAAGAAGTTATAGGTCTGTGAGAGCCAGAAATCTTGCTTGTTTGTAGGTGACCAAATACTTATTTTCCACCATAATTTGCAAATAAATTCATTAAAAATCCTACAATGTGATTTTCTGGAAAAGAAATTCTCAATTTGTCTGTCATAGTTGACGTGTACCTATGATGAAAATTACAGGCCTCTCTCTTTTTTTTAAGTGGGAGAACTTGCACAATTGGTGGCTGACTAAATACTTTTTTTAAATCTCATACCTTATGCTCTCAGAGTCTTTCATGTGCTGTTTTGCAAACTCCAGGCATGCTGTCATGTGCATTTTTCTCAGGAGTGTCTTCCGTCTGGCCACTCTCCCATAAAGCCCAGATCGTTGAAGTGCTTTAGAGGCTGTTGTCCTTCTGGGAGGTTCTCCCATCTCAGACAAGTAACTCTGTAGTTCTGTCCGAGTGGTCATTGGGTTCTTGGTCACCTCCCTGACCAAGGTCCTTCTTGCCCTGTTGCTCAGTTTCGTCGGACGGCCAGCTCTAGGCTGGGTAGCTCCATATTTTTTCAATTTCCCATTGATGGAGACCACTGTGCTCTTGGTTACGTTCAACACTCCATAAATTGTTTTATACCCTTCAGATATGATCCCTACACAGACTCAAGGGGAGCCTGGGAGGGCGGGCCGTCTTTCAAAACCAGTACCCCTTGCAAATCTTCCGAGGTAAAATCCTTAGGTAACAAAACCTTTTCTGCCGCAGCCACAATAATGTCCAGTTTCTTTGACTTCTTTGAGACTTGAGCCGTACAGTTTATAACTGTGGCAATGTACGCCACAAAATCCACCTTTTTAACACACAGGGTATCTTTTGACTGGCAGCAAACATTTACTACAGAATGTGGTGCATCCACTACCATATCTTCACTACCGTCACTTGTTTTCGCAACTCTTTTAAATTGCCTCCGCATAGGAGATTCGATTGACTGCTTTAACCTTTGCAACCTCAATCTCCTTCACCCTTACAGGGCACTCCAGGAATCACAATTGCAGCACTGTCCTCCTTCTACACACCGTTCTTCAGTATACTCTGTCAGTCTGCACACACTTGAAACATGGCCAAATACTTTAAAATGTTTACATTGCAGTGGTTTGGGGACAAAAGCTCTTAAAGCATATTTTTCATAACCAAGCTTCACATGTATAGGTAGGTTTTTATTTTAAAAAACAACAGGACCGACAGACTTTCTTCTTTATTCACCCAGCGGCTCAGACACCGGGCACCAACCACACCAGGAATTCTCTTCAGGTATTCAACCTGAACATCTGTCGTCACCCCTGAGATGACTCCTTTTACGGGTGCTCTGCTCTGAAGTTCAAAGCACAATACTTCTGTTGTTCGGATTCTTTTGAGCCCAGCTGCAATATTCCTCTGTTCTTTAGAAATACAATTCATCTAAATAAGACCAATCCTGGTCACTCTGATAGACTGCACTTTTCCCAGCACATACTTCACTATTTTCGATACCTCAAACGGGTCACCCACATATGCATCCTTACTCAACAAACACATCCCAACAAGAAACTATTAATTATTGTTCATACACGTATCCTGCACTCCAATTTTAAACAATTTCCTTTTTGTTCAATTTTGACACTACTGTTGTCCATCTTCACCAACTTTGCTCGACGCGCTGCTTTATTCGAACTCAGCCTCCAGTTCCGCCATCTCTCCGCTATCATCTACTCCGCTCCAGAATTCGTTCTCTTCTCTGCCAGTTGCCGTTCTAGAGTTTAGCTAGCTAACCGTCTCTGATTTGACTCAAACGACACTACAATGTCTAGAAACCAATTCACCAGAGCTAGCTCTCTGACATGCACTGTCAACTGTGGGACCTTATATAGACAGGTGTGTTTCTTTCTAAATCATGTCCAAACAATTTAATTGGCCACAGATGGACACCAATCAAGTTGTAGTGACATCTCAAGGATTATCAAAGGAAATTGGATGCACCCGAGCTCATTTTGGAGTGTCATAGCAAAGGGGTGTGAATACTTATGTAAATGAGATATTTCTGTATTTCATTCTCAATAAATTAGCAAAAATGTCTAAAAACATTTCACTTTGTCATTAAGGGGGATTGTGTGTAGATGGGTGAGAGAAATACATCTATTTAATCCTATTTGAATTCAGGCTGTAAGACTAAATGTTGAATACGTCAAGGGGTATGAATACTTTCTGAAGGCACTGTACATAATAACTGTCACTTTAGTGCAGGGACTGTAAGTTTCCTTAAATTTGTAGCCTACATTTTGCATCGTCTAGGCCTACCTTTCTTTCCTCTGTCACGTCCATATGGTTGTTGTCATGACTTCCGCCGAGGCTGCCTCCCCTCCTTGTTTGGGCAGGTTTCGGCGTTCGGCGTCACCGGCTTACTAGCTACTGCCGATCCATTTATCATCACTCCATTTGTCTTGTCTTCAATCACACACACCTGGTCCTTATTCCCTCATTAGTCATGGTATAAGTGTTCCCTCTGCTTCCTTGTCTGTGTGGGTGATTGTTTGTTTGTGGAGGTTAGTGAAGCTCGGTGGAGCTCGTGTATTGTGTATCGACGGGATTATTTTTCCTGTGTGCCTTGTATTTTCCAGTGCGCCTGTTTTGTGCCCTGGAGTGTGTTTGACGCATTTCTGCGTAAACCTATATTTTGCGGATTAAAGCCTGTTATTCTGTGATTTACCCTCCTGCGCCTGACTCCTTCATCACAGTTGTTTAGGAGGATTGCTAGCAACAGTGGATCATATTAACGTATTACAAGTTGTACAATAATTTGAGACACGTAGCCTATTTGAATCATTATGGAAAGCAGACCATACATAGCAGTTTAAACCTGGAGCCTGACGCACGGTTCATGGTGACTGGACCATTGTCATCACAGTCCGTGGATTTATTGGACTACCGTTCAACTCCTATTGTACACCTTTCTCACCTTCCAATATTTAATGGGTTGAACTATTGTATGATTTATAAATACTTTCCTAAACCTAAATAATCTATAAAATCTGAGTATTTTTAAATCTACCAATTGGTGACGAATGTGTGTATTTAGATGGCTTTCTTCGATTGATCCCTATTCTGAACCCATTCTCTTGATACATATTATAGTGAGTCTGTCGAGAAAATTTGAATTAAAGGTACACCTTATTCAAAGTGATGGCTTTAGATAAAAGTACTGAAAACCCTATTGAATGAAAACTCCATGAGAAAATATGTTGGCCAGCAAGTGGGAGGGTTTTCAGTGGTTGAATTACATTTATTGAGTGTGCGCAAGGGAGCCACACCTGCAAAGCCCATTACGCACCTGCATAAAGTAAGTCTGAATTCCAACTACTGAGAAGTGTGTAAATCAAAACACGTAAAAAATGAATAGATTTACTTAGTCTGAATCGGGCCCTTGGTGTGCACTTGAAGGTAGTCTGGACATACTGGGAATGAACCTGATATCCAGCATCAACATTTTATCAGCATACACATTCCTCTCCCAGCAGTTTATGTTCCTCTGTAACCAAGGCAACACTAATGGATTTAGCGCTCTCTAGCAGCCTTTATCTGTATACTGGCAAAGTAAAACAGTTCCTCCTCCTTTCCTGATTCTCACTAGATGGCAATGGCTGCTGCAAAGTCTTATGATTAAGTAAATTAGCTATTTGGTCTTGAATGAGGGTTAGGGTTAGGCTTTGGTTAGGGGGAAGGTTAAGGTTAGGGTAAAGATGTTGTGATGATTACATATTGTATTAGATTTAGGGCTGGCACAATTATCATATATAAATTATGGACAATAACCGCAAACAACAAAATAAGAATCATAATAGTCTTAATACATTTATTTTAGGAGGGGGGCATTGAACTTAATTTTCAAATAGATGTAGTTAGCAGTATATTTTTTTCTTCTCAATAGCATGTTTTTATTTTTTTCTCAATAGCATGTTTTTTTTTACACCATGGGTGGGTAATGTTGGTAATCATTTTGCAAGCAGAACAGCATGGTTGGGAGGGGAAGCTTCATTTCCAAAAGTTCCCAGCGGTCAAAACTATTTGTTTTTGAGAGAGGGGTGTGTCAACAAAGCTATGTTGTATTCATTAAGTATGTCATAGCTAATTTTTTAAGATGCACTATGATGCATTACAAGCTCAAAAAAAAAATCTACAAACATTACAATTATGAGCATTACAATTAATCTATACAAAAATCTATAATCGTCACAGCCCTAATTAGAGTCCCTCCACCCAGGCTCCAATCACCCTGTTGAGTGCAACATTCCTGTTCATGTCATCCAGGAGGATTTCATTGGTTCCATGTGGGATAATCTTAGGAGTGCCCTTGGAGCAGTGGCCTTTCCTCCCACCAGGGGACTCAGGGTTCTCATTGAATACTCTGTTAGGGGGCGGGAAGTTAAAGCGTGTATTAACCACCCCTGTTGTTGTTTTTTGTGAACAGGACCTGCAGTCCACTGCAGCCTGGAACCCCCTGCGGAAATTCTCATTGAAGAAGCCATAGATGATGGGGTTAATCCCGCTGTTAAAGAAGGCCAGCCAGTGGGCCACAGGGAACAGGTAGCTGCTGAGGAAGTCAATCTGCTGCGTGTCCAGATCCCTGTAGTCAGTCAGCAGCATCAGCGTCCACAGAGGTAGCCATGACACCATGAAGAGCACCGCCACCATGATCAGCATGTTGATCACTTTAACCCTGCGTTGGGAGTGGGCCCTCCGCACCTCTGCCAGGCTCACCTGCCTCAGGTTGACTGAGAGCTTGGCAACGATGCAGCCATACATGATGCTGATGACACCCAGGGGGGCCAGGTACACATGCACGAAGATGACCATGGTGTAGACCCGACGCATCTCGGGTCGGGGCCAGTTCTCGAAGCAGACGAAGACAGGGTAGGTCTGTTTGTCCTGGACCAGGTAGGTGTCCTCCAGGTGAATGATGGTCAGGGTGGCGGCCGAGGGGCAGATGACAGCAAACGCCAGCACCCAGATGAAGAGGATAGTGAGGAGAGCAGTCACAGGCCTCATTCGATGTCTAAAGGGGTACACAATACCTGTGAACCTGAGAGAAGAGGGATATAGGGAAGGAGAGAGAGAGAGAGAGAGAGAGAGAGAGAGAGAGAGAGAGAGAGAGAGAGAGAGAGAGAGAGAGAGAGAGAGAGAGAGAGAGAGAGAGAGAGAGAGAGAGAGAGAGAGAGAGAGAGAGAGAGAGAGAGAGAGAGAGAGAGAGAGAGAGAGAGAGAGAGAGAGAGAGAGAGAGAGAGAGAGAGAGAGAGAGAGAGAGAGAGAGACAGACAGAGAGACAGAGAGACAGAGAGTAGGGAGGAAGAGAGGCCGAGAGCCACAGAGAGAAATGTTTGGTTTGACAATTACAGCAATGAAGTTGGCAAGAGCACAAACAGATATGGGACCAGGATAGTGTGGTGGTGGATTACCTGTCAACAGCTATGGCCACCAGAGTGAAGACTGATGCTGACACTGACATCCCCTGGACCAGGTTGCTCATGGTGCATGTAATCTGGCCAAATGGCCATCCTGGAAAGAAAGACTGTATTACACACAAGCAGTAGCCCGGTTGCTACACCAAATATTTTAATCTTAATGAATCTTAATTTGTTTCGATTGACATTGGATTTTAAGACTGTAGATGTGTGGATATAAATTGTTTGAAGGGAGCAAACAGTGTGAAAGGGTGGGAAAATGCATACATGTAATAGATACCCACTGGGCACAAGCTGGTCGAATCAACGTTGTTTCAATGTAATTTGTCAACGTATTGTGACATGGAATCAACATGGAAAATACATTGGATTTGAAAAAAGTCAAAACTCTTGTTTTGAAAATGAAAATTCAACCACAGGATTATGTCATCATTGTAACCAATTTTCAACATAGACAAACTGTGTATAAAATATGTTGAATTGGTACCTTTGAAACAATGTCAGATCTTCAACGTTACATCCACTACCTCCTACTGGAGAGTTGATCTACAACTATTCATTTGTTATCCCATCCAGGGTTTTAACCATGCCCAACCCTGTTTAGCTTTTATTTTTGTCACTGACTACTACCAATATATAACTAAATATATTCACTGTTGCTATCAAAGTAATTCCAAAGGGTAGGTTTAACAGAGCAAATGAAATGTAACCATATTTCTTTATAAGTCATATATCATCAATTATACTATTTAGGCCTATATACCATTTGCAAAGTCATAAACAGCTATTGTCTCAATTCAACCCAGGGTTAAACTAAAAATAGACAATACATATGCTTCGTTTCCACAAGGAGCCCAATTCTGATATTTTTTTCATTCATTGGTCTTTTGACCAATCAGATCAGCCTTGATTGGTCAAAAGACCAATTAGTTGAAAAATATCAGAATTGGGCTGCCTGTGTAAATGCAGCCTTATAGGCCTAGAGTTTCAAGCTTTGGTTGATTTAAAATGTAATCTTCAAATGAATCATTAATATTTGATTTGAATTGATTGTAAATGCACATTAAATAAAGTTGATTTGATTGAGTCCTATTCTTTAACTTTGATTATTGGTTGAGATGGAGAAGTGAATCCAACATATCAATTATTAATTCGTAGACAAATTGGAATTAAAACCAGACTAAGTCAGTGGCACTAAAGATACATCTCCTTCAAATGTTGATATTTGGTTGCGTTGACAATCACACACAATTCAATTACACTTTTGCAATACAGTAAATACCCTATTAACTTGTCACAAGTTAACTAATGATATGTTGGATTAATGTCTCCAACTAAACCAAAAATCTAAGTTAAAGAATAGGATTAAGCCAGTGGCTCAGATGAAACTATCCAAGCATTAGATAGGCTGTCCTTTAAATGTTGATATTGGACCAATTTGTAAACCAAACACAATTCAATAATACTTTTGTAATACAGTAGCCTAAAGTTAAGGCTGTTACAAACTAATGTAACAGTATTTATTCAACCTTAAAATGAGTAACACATCCATGGCCACATTTTGAGGTTAGCCTACTGTAAATGTCTTCTTATGTAGGCCTGATTACAGAAAGCGTGTGCATGTTCAAGATAACATGCAAAGATAGCAGGTCTTTGGAGATCTAAATAATAATAAATAATATGCCATTTAGCAGACGCTTTTATCCAAAGCGACTTACAGTCATGCGTGCATACATTTTTTTTTTGTGTATGGGTGGTCCCGGGGATCGAACCCACTACCTTAGCGTTACAAGCGCCGTGCTCCACCAGCTGAGCTACAGAGGACCACACACAATTGCTATAATAATCTGCACAGAATCTTGAACAGCATTGATCACTTGCAATGTACTTTTAATGTAATCTCAACTGCAATCCAGGGCCCGTTTTCCGAAAAGCATTTTAAGCCTACATTCATGGGTAGAACCTTCGTAGTCGCATCGTTAAATCTCTGAGCGGTTTCCCAAAACCAGACCCGACCCGGTGCCAGAACGAATCATTTGGACGGCATGTTATTTCCATAGGCTGGCCCGTTTTTTCACGGGGCCTCCTATGTGTGCGCAGGCTGGCCCACCTGTTGTTGACTGTTTTGCATATTATTTTGGCATTCATTCGGGTCACATATCAGTTTGCAAACAATGTAAAAACAAATATATTGAGCGAATAAAGCCGAATACAAAACATGATCTCTTTCTTGCTTTCTTGAGTAAGGCAGCTCCAAAATACAGATGTTTCAGCCTAGCTCAGTGCTTTCTGTGGTGGAGGGGCAGCCAGCGGAACATACAGAGCATAGGCGTTGGTAATCTTCTCTAGTTGTGCTGTGATTGGCTCAGTGTTCTGTCACTCATGGGGACACTACCTCACCGCAGAATCTACAGGGAGAGCTAGGCAGTTCAAGCCCCCTTGGGTGCTGCCATAGATTTACATTAGAAGTGCCCATCCAAGAAGGCTCAAGGTCATTGGTCACAGATAAAATGACCTCAAATCATGTTATATCTACCTAGCTTTGATTGGACTGATCAGGTCAACATCATACTTTCAAAATCTTAGCTAGCAAGCTAGACAAGTTAAGGCCTCAACATCTATCTGAATTTCTGTCTGTGTCCATTTTGAAAGTGCTGAATGAATAGGCCTACCTCGTCGCAGCTTGTTTGCTTGCACTTGCTTATACTTAGAGCTAAGTGTTAATGATATAAGAATAAACATTATGAATTTACTGAACATAAATGTAATAATGTTTGTGTGAGGTTCAAATGTCAAAACTCATTTTGGCGTTCATTATTATTGAAGGAGAATGCGGTTCTTATCGACTTACACAAATCCACAAGGAGTCAGTAGTAACCACATTTGTTTAAGCAAGTCAGCCATATCAGCTGTTGTTTAAAAAAGGCAGTAAATCAGGCTGAATGAACTGTTTCGCTGCCAGACAAGGCTCCGCTGATAGCCAGGTGTAGCGGTGGTAAGGATTCACTCCATGGTGCTGAAAGGAAAGCTCTGCTGTTGGGACAGCTTTATGTAGGCTCTCACAGTATGGGCACCGTTTGTCACCGTTATAGTGCAATTCGTGTATTGTTTAGTGTTGTGTAGTGGCTTTGCTGGCATAACATTTTTTGAGTTTGCCCCACCAAGATGTACATGCTAAAATTGCCACTGAATGGGCATAGGCAGCTCAAAGACCGTAGGCAGCTCATGAGTTTCAAGTTTGGGGAAGCTTACAATTTATTCTACAATTTCTACCGATCTGTGTGCCAGTTATGAATATTTATATATGCACATTTTCGTGGAACAGTTTCATTTGAATAATAACGTTTTTGTTTCTCAAAATCATTGTTTGTTAACTTTGAGATTTTTACTATTTTAACTTTAAATGGTAAAAATCTAAAAGTTAAAATTAAACTATGGACAGAGCACTAGCCTCTGCCATATGGACACATTGATACACTGTGACCCATTGGCGGCTAAAGAAATGAGAGCATAGAACTCAGAGATGCAACTGTAGGCCTATAACTTCCATCGTCAACTAAGTAACATACATTGGCCTAAAGCCGACAACTACAAACAGTAGAAAATATCCTGATGAAAATTCGGTTCTTTCAATCACATTCATCTCTCTTCTCCGCCTGTCTGCCTCCCTTTCTATATGTCTTGACTTGAGCTATTGCTAGTGAAGTTCAACATTGTATCAAATTATAACTCCGGCCCTGCCCAAAACCATCGTTATTAATTTTGCACTTGAAAACGCTCATAATCTAACGCTTGCGTCAGACCACTCCTAGAACAACGAAGTGCGTCGTTAGATGTATTTTTTTGCAATTAAGCATCTCTTATGCACAGATCTCCGCTAAACATAGAATCAAATGGTTTGTACGTCTCTCTGTGATCGCCAATAACTTCAGAACAAAGTTGACTACAAATACAAAGTTGCCAATGTCTTTGCAATTGCGACACATAAAGCTACATATAAAAATATGCTTCAAATTAAAACCGAGATGACTGTATTAAAATATCAATACAGTAGGTTTAATACAATACAGTAGGCTATAGGCTAGGCCAATTTAAATCATATTGAAATACATTTCATGTCCAATCAATTGAGTTATTATTTTGCTACTTGTAGGCTACTGTTTGTAATTTGTCTCAATATATTTCATTATGTGTAGCCTAACGTGCCCAATGATATGCCAAATATTTTAGTGCATTATTATAGGGTAAGTCTTAAAATAAGCCACCTCAATATTTGCAGCCATAGGTAATAATATCTTTCTAGGAGCTGATCCGTCGTCACTATTGTGGAATAATTCGAACGTTAAGGGGGGATTTGAATGGAGAACGCTGATCCAAGAGCAGCGTTGCCTTTATTTTGATCCTATCAGTATCAACATCACTTTTATACATATTCAAATAATGATTGACATATTTTCATTAAAAACTTTATTTTTATTAATTTATTCGTACAATTTCATCCTTCCACAAGTCGTTCGTTCTTTTTGTTCTGTGTCTATGGACGCGACCCAGTCGTTCAGTCTTTTTGTTCTGTATCTATAGACGCGACCCAGTCGTTCGTACTAAATGTTCCATTGCCATACTGGCTGGCAACATTATTATCCCTTGCTTGCTAGCTAGCGAACTACGGCTAATTTACAGTCAAAAAGTTCCGCCAGAATAACAGCCAGGTAGCTGCATTTGCATTTGTTTAAGCTGTTTTCTAGTGACATTTATTTGGATACATCCATAACAATGAGCTAATGAGGCGCGATTTCGCCTGGCATAGAGAATGTGCTCACTCGTCACACTGTTGTTCAGAGGAGCTAGCCAACAACACAGCTACAGTAACACAATTACTTCAAACTGTAGCTGGAAAGACTGCAAATTAGCTGCGTTTCGTTTTACCTTTTTTCAATTGACATTTTTTTTGTATATCCATAAAAATCAGCTGATTCATGATTTCGACCGGCTGAGAAACGCTGCCTGCCTTTCTGTCACGTCCCGACTCACGACACGTTCAATACTATGGGACAGCAGATCAAATTTGAATATTGAAACAATGTTGCAAATGTCGGAGAGACAGACAGCAAGGTTTATACACATCTCCGCTCTGTTGAAAACTAAATGTTAGTCTAAAAGAAATGTGAGATAATGTCTAGATGCTTTTAATAGTGGAGATCAAGTTTAGGTAGCTTAGTGGTTAAGAGCGTTGTGCCAGTAACCGAAAGGTTGCTGTTCTAATCCCCGAGCCGACTAGGTGAAAAATCTGTCGATGTGCCCTTGAGCAAACCACTTAACCCTAATTGCTCATGTAAGTCGCTCTGGATAAGAGCGTCTGCTAAATGACTTAAATGTAATAAAGTGCCTGACTAGGTTGATGAGACCGTGGATTGAGCAGTCAGATGGAACAGTGTAAATAGGCATTTTAACGTCATAGATTTAGCTGGCGGTAACTTGTGGAATAGACAACGGCTGGAATGCGGTTTTAACCAATCAGCATTCAGGATTAGACCCACCGGTTGTATAAACTTAAACAACGCATTTAGCAAACGTTTTCTCTGGATGTTACATCTTCGGCTGTTGTAGGAAAGATGCATCGTTAAAACACTTGTCTTTACCTTTTTTGCCTTTTGTGCTGTTGTCTGTGCCCAACAATGTTTGGACCATGTTTGTGCTGCTACCATGTTGTGTCGCTACTGTGCTGTGTCATGTGTTGCTGCCATGCTGTGTTGTTGTCTTAGGTCTCTCTTTATGTAGTGTTGTGATGTCTCTCTTGTCATGTTGTGTGTTTTGTCCTACATTTGTATTTTTAATCCCAGCCCCGTCCCCGTAGGAGGCCTTTTGCCTCTTGGTAGGCCGTCATTGTAAATAAGAATTTGTTCATAACTGACTTGCCTAGTTAAATAAAGGTAAATAAATAAATAAAAAAGCATGCCTAAATTCCATCACTATCGGGAAACCAGGCCCAGTGATAACACATTTAGATGACAACTAAACCAAAAATCGGACATTGTTTAAACTTTTTCATTTGGAATTTTGTTGTGCTTTTAGATGGATGAAAGCATACTGAATTCAAGAAACTTCTGGCTGTCTTTTTGAGTGGGTAAATAAAAGTTGAAATCTCATTGATCAACGTATTAACCAAATATTACACAAATTTCCACGATGAAATGATGTGGTGTGCCCAGTGGGTATGCACTAATTCATTCATATCAACAGCAAGTTCATTGAAATCCAGCGTTTTCACTCCACTCCAGACCTTCTAACACTTGGTTGACTCAACTGGTGACAGCCTCGAGCTGAAAAAGCCACAGTGAAACCTTTGAGCCCTGCACAGAAAGTTAACACTCTCGCCTCCAGAACCATATGATTCCCCTTGCCGCGGGGATCCCGCATCGATCTCTGCATGAGCCCTACGCATTTCTGCTCCCTCTACTCTGGATCGCTGGTCATGCTCCTATTCTGTCATTAAAATAATAATACAAAAAATCTATATAAGGAGTTCGGAATTCCGTTCTCCTTAAAAAAATAAGAAAGTCCAATTTGAATAAAAATACAAGTATTATTACAATATTACACTAAATGCTCAACAGGAAAACGTTCAATTAAAGCCAACTGGGACATTTGTTGGCTGGATTTAATGATGCAGACAAAACGACTGCAGGACAGTCCCTGCAACACTCACGCTACAAATTGATGCACAAGTAATAACTATAATTTTTCATGACAAGCCTGCCAATCATGAATCCAGGCAATGACAAGGAAAACTTCCCACCTGATATTAGGCTGTCAATCAAAGTCGTTGGAACGCAGAACACTCCAATGAGCAGGTCACTGATGGCCAAGTTGAGGATAAAGAGGTTGGTGACGGAGCGCATGTTGCGGTTCCGGAGGACCACCAGGGAGACCAGCACGTTCCCCCCGATGCAGAGCAGGAGAACCGCCACATAGCACAGGATATAGATGACGGACATGCCAGTGGAGTGCAGGTAATAAGGCATATAGGTGCGGTTGGCTCTGTCCATAGTGGCGCTGTCCATGGTGCTGTTCAGAGCAGTTTCATTCAGTGACGCAATCTCCATTTTCACAAGTCACCTTCCAAGTGGAATCACATCAGAAAAAGTTGTTATACCCTACATATTGCATAGAAACCTAGCAGATACAAACAGATTTTTAAAAGAAACGTAAAGAATATAAAAGAAAAACGATAAAGCCATACACACCCACATTATCTCAAAAACGCTTTAGTCATCATAACCATAATCAAGGAAAGGTTGGCATTTGGACAATCCACTCCATCGTGATTTATTGTTCTTATTTTTTACCATAACTTTATCAAATGACACGTATGTTCTTACTGAAACAATTACATGAAAACGTCTGTGAAACTGACGAAGAAAACAAATACAGTAAAAGCAGTGAGAACAAATGGTGGGTTAAATTCAAAAGATTGAGAGGGCAAAGTTGCAATTTCATAGAAATCTGCAGGATGACTATTGAGATTTTCAAAGAGGGACTTACCTTTGGAAGAGCTCCACTATAGTTATCTTGTCTGGTCTTGTCTGTGCTGGTGCGCTCTACTGCGCCTCGTAATGCCTCTAGTCCGCTTCTGGAAACACATCAGCGTCACTCATTCTCTATAACGATTAGGGATACTGTACCACATGGTAGTGCAAACAATGCATGTAGCCTATATTTGATTTATAGTAAGCCTACAGAACAATTTAAACGAAATTCGATATTATTTAGTTCCTGGAAAATGGCTTATATTTTTTGGACTTTTTTCCCACCACTATAAGACTTGCTCATTCTTTATTCTGATTGATGACAAATCAGTAAGTAAATTGGGCACTTCCAGATCTCCAAACATGTAAATTATGGTCCAAGTGTAAGTTACTGTATGATGATATAACCTGCTGACAAGTTACAAGGAGAGTCCCAACAGACTTTGAAATCAAAGTAACCTAGTAGTAGAAAGATGTGACTGGACAGTAGAGTGGATATCATAGAGGTGTATATTCACACATTCACAACACAAATACAACAGTTGGCTCTTCAAAAAGATGAACTCTGACTCTGGGTCCTTTCACAACAGGTGCATATATACTGAGATCATGTGACACTTAAATAAAGTCCACCTGTGTGCAATCTAACTAATTATGTGACTTCTGAAGGTAATTGGTTGTACCAGATCTTATTTAGGGGCTTCATAGCAAAGGGGGTGAATACACATGCACACACCACTTTTCCGTTATTAATATTTTATAATTTATTTAAACAAGTTATTTTTTAAATTTACCTTCACCAATTTGGACTATTTTGTGTATGTCCATTGCATGAAATCCAAATAAAAATCCATTTAAATTACAGGTTGTATGTCACGGATTCTGTCGAGGATGCCCCTCCTCCTTGCTCAGGCAGGCTTCGGCGTTCGTCGTCACCGGAATACTAGCTGCTGCCGATCTATGTTCTATGTTTCTATGTTCTACCTGTTGTTGTCTGATTATCTCACACCTGTTTCCCATCGTGTAATTACTCCTTCCCTATTTAACCCGGTGGCTCCCATTGTGTTTTGTGCGTGTTTGTTATTTCGCTTCGTGTGTCGTTTGGTGAGTGGGTTTGCTCCTCCCTGTGTGGAGGTATTTTGTATTTGTTTCTTTACTTGTCAGTAAAGTACGTTTTCATTGAGTTACATTTACATTTACATCATTTAGCAGACGCTTTTATCCAGAGCGACTTACAAATTGGTGCATTCACCAGCCAGTGGGATAACCACTTTACAATATGTATATATATATATATATATATATTTTTTTTGGGGGGTAGAAGGATTACTTTATCCTATCCCAGGTATTCCTTAAAGAGGTTCAAGTGTCTCCGGAAGGTGGTGAGTGACTCCGCTGTCCTGGCGTCGTGAGGGAGCTTGTTCCACCATTGGGGTGCCAGAGCAGCGAACAGTTTTGACTGGGCTGAGCGGGAACTGTGCTTCCGCAGAGGTAGGGGGGCCAGCAGGCCAGAGGTGGATGAACGCAATGCCCTCGTTTGGGTGTAGGGACTGATCAGAGCCTGAAGGTACGGAGGTGCGTTCCCCTCACAGCTCCGTGAGGCAAGCACCATGGTCTTGTAGCAGATGCGAGCTTCAACTGGAAGCCAGTGGAGTGTGCGGAGGAGCGGGGTGACGTGAGAGAACTTGGGAAGGTTGAACACCAGACGGGCTGCGGCATTCTGGATGAGTTGTAGGGGTTTAATGGCACAGGCAGGGAGCCCAGCCAACAGCGAGTTGCAGTAATCCAGACGGGAGATGACAAGTGCCTGGATTAGGACCTGTGCCGCTTCCTGTGTAAGGCAGGGTCGTACTATCCGAATGTTGTAGAGCATGAACCTACAGGACCGGGTCACCGCCTTGATGTTAGCGGAGAACGACAGGGTGTTGTCCAGGGTCACGCCAAGGCTCTTCGCACTCTGGGAGGAGGACACAACGGAGTTGTCAACCGTGATGGCGAGATTATGGAACGGGCAGTCCTTCCCCGGGAGGAAGAGCAGCTCCGTCTTGCCGAGGTTCAGCTTGAGGTGGTGATCCGTCATCCACACTGATATGTCTGCCAGACATGCAGAGATGCGATTCGCCACCTGGTTATCAGAAGGGGGAAAGGAGAAGATTAGTTGTGTGTCGTCTGCGTAGCAATGATAGGAGAGGCCATGTGAGGATATGACTGAGCCAAGTGACTTGGTGTATAGCGAGAATAGGAGAGGGCCTAGAACTGAGCCCTGGGGGACAGCAGTGATGAGAGCACGTGGTGCGGAGACAGCTTCTCGCCACGCCACTTGGTAGGAGCGACCGGTCAGGTGGGACGCAATCCAAGAGTGAGCCGCGCCGAGGATGCCCAGCTCGGAGAGGGTGGAGAGGAGGATCTGATGGTTCACAGTATCAAAGGCAGCAGACAGGTCTAGAAGGACAAGAGCAGAGGAGAGAGAGTTAGCTTTAGCAGTGCGGAGAGCCTCCGTGACACACAGAAGAGCAGTCTCAGTTGAATGACCAGTCTTGAAACCTGACTGGTTTGGATCAAGAAGGTCATTCTGAGAGAGATAGCAAGAGAGTTGGCTAAAGACGGCACGCTCAAGAGTTTTGGAGAGAAAAGAAAGAAGGGATACTGGTCTGTAGTTGTTGACATCAGAGGGATCGAGTGTTGGTTTTTTGAGAAGGGGTGCAACTCTCGCTCTCTTGAAGATGGAAGGGACATAGCCAGCGGTCAAGGATGAGTTGATGAGCGAGGTGAGGTAAGGGAGAAAGTCACTGGAGATGGTCTGGAGAAGAGAGGAGGAGATAGGGTCAAGCGGGCAGGTTGTTGGGCGGCCGGCCGTCACAAGTCGCAAGATTTTATCTGGAGAGAGAGGGGAGAAAGAAGTCAAAGCATAGGGTAGGGCAGTGTGAGCAGGACCAGCAGTGTCATTTGACTTAACAAACAAGGATCGGATGTCGTCAACCTTCTTTTCAAAATGGTTGACAAAGTCATCCACAGAGAGGGAGGAGGGGGGAGGGGGAGGAGGATTCAGCAGGGAGGAGAACGTGGCAAAGAGCTTCCTAGGGTTAGAGGCAGATGCTTGGAATTTAGAGTGGTAGAAAGTGGCTTTAGCAGCAGAAACAGATGAAGAAAATGTAGAGAGGAGGGAGTGAAAAGATGCCAGGTCCGCAGGGAGTCTAGTTTTCCTCTATTTCCGCTCGGCTGCCCGGAGCCCTGTTCTGTGAGCTCGCAATGAGTCATCAAGCCACGGAGCAGGAGGGGAGGACCGAGCCGGCCGGGAGGATAGGGGAGTTCTGTGTCCTGCGCCTGACTTCGACCCACCGCATTACACTGACACTCGTGACAGAAACACGCACCAGTATGGAGTCAGCAGGTACAGCCAGTCAGTCCAGATCGATGGAGGAACGCGTCCGACAACAGGAGAGCATGATCCAGGCTCTCGGCACCGCTATGGAGAGAGTGGTAAATACTATGGACCGATGGGAGAGAGGTGGCTTTACTACACCACCTCCAACAAATCAACCTCCCACACCACTGTCCACCCCTTCGCCACCTGGGTCCAGTGGGTTTCGGCTCTCGCTCCCGAGGGCATATGACGGTACACCAGCCGGGTGTCAGGGTTTTCTTCTCCAGGTAGAGCTCTACCTGGCAACCATTCACCCGGCACCCTCGGGATACGAGAGCGTGTCCGCCCTCATCTCCTGTCTGTCGGGGAAGGCGCTCGAGTGGGCCAACGCCGAGTGGAGAGGTATAGACGCTACCTCAGTCCGCTACAAGGATTTCACTCGCCGCTTCCGGGCGGTATTCGATCATCCACCGGAGGGGAGAGCGGCGGGCGAACGTCTGTTCCACCTAAGACAGGAGAGGAGGAGTGCGCAGGATTTTGCGCTGGAGTTCAGGACTCTGGCAGCCAGCGCAGGATGGAATGAGAGGGCCCTGATCGACCACTATCGATGCAGCCTAAGGGAGGACGTTCGTCGGGAACTGGCCTGCAGGGATACCAACTTCAACCTGGACCAACTGGTGGAGATGTCCATCAGGCTGGATAACCTGTTGGAAACCCGCGGACGTTCTGAGTAGGCATAGCACTGGTCGACCGTCTCAGGTGAGTAAGCACCCGACTCACCCAGAGCTCCCTGTTGCTCATATGTGTATTGAGGTTGTTTTCCCAGAGTTTTCTCCTCATTCCCAGCATAAGGTGCTAGTAGATTCAGGCGCAGCTGGGAATTTTATTGATCGTCAGTATTCACTTAGTTTAGGGATTCCCACTGTACGTGTTGATGTGCCCTTCCCTGTACATGCATTAGATAGTCGCCCGTTAGGGTCAGGCCTAATCAGGAGGTCACCGCTCCACTCTTAATGAGGACGCAGGGGGGTCATGAGGAGAGGATTAGTCTCTATCTGATTGATTCTCCTGTGTATCCTGTGGTGTTGGGACTTCCCTGGTTAACCACTCATGACCCCACTATTTCATGGCAACAGAGGGCTCTCAAGGCATGGTCCAGTCAGTGCTCAGGGAGGTGTGTAGGGGTTTCCTTAGGGGTTACTATGGTGGAGAGTCCAAACCAGGTCTCCACCATGCACATTCACTCCGAGTAGGCCGATTTGGCTCTCGCCTTCAGTAAAAAGAGGGCGACTAAATTACCACCCCATCGTCCGGGGGATTGTGCGATAAATCTCCAGGTGGGTGCTGCACTTCCCCGGAGTCATGTGTATCCTCTGTCACAGGAGGAGAAGGCGGCTATGGAAACATATGTCTCCGAATCTCTGAGACAGGGATACATTCGGCCTTCCACTTCACCTGTTTCCTCTAGTTTCTTTTTCGTGAAGAAGAAGGATGGTGGGTTACGCCCGTGCATTGATTACCGTGGTCTTAATCAGATCACCGTCAAGTACAGCTATCCACTACCTCTGATAGCTTGTATGACGGAGTCATTGCACGGGGCACGCTTCTTCACAAAATTGGATCTCAGGAGCGCATACAACCTGGTGCGTATCCGGGAGGGGGATGAGTGGAAGACGGCATTCAGTACCACCTCCGGACACTATGAGTACCTTGTCATGCCATACGGGTTGATGAATCAGTCTTCCAATCCTTTGTCGATGAGATTTTCAGGGATCTGCACGGACAAGGTGTAGTGGTGTATATTGATGACATTCTCATATACTCCGCTACACGGGCCAAGCATGTGTCCCTGGTGTCACGATCGTCGTATACAGAGGAGGACCAAGGCGCAGCGTGGAAGGTGAACATGCTTTTTATGAATGTTACACGAACAAAACAACAAACGATACGTGAAGTCCTACGGTACAAACACAAACCAAAAGGAACAAGATCCCACACCATACTGTGGGAAACAGGCTGACTAAGTATGGATCCCAATCAGAGACAACAAGCAACAGCTGATTCACGTTGCCTCTGATTGAGAACCACACTGGCCAACATAGAAACACAATACTAGAACGAACACAAATGAAAACTCACACCCTGGCTCAACATACTAGAGTCCCCAGAGCCAGGGCGTGACAGTACCCCCCCCCCAAAGGCGCAGACTCCGGCCGCGCCAACCAAACACCACAGGGGAGGGACCGGGTGGGCACTCCGCCTTGGCGGCGGATCCGGCCCGGGCTGATCCCCCTCCCTCTCCAACCCCCAAAGTACCCCTGGTCCGCTCTGGCCCCGCTGGCCGGAGCTGGACTGCACACTGGTGGAGCGGATTGCTCTAGCTCCGGCGTGAAGCAGCTTACCGGTGCCGGACCAGGCACCGGTGGAACAGGCACGGGCCGTGCCGGACTGACGACGCACAGCACTGGCTTGGTGTGGGGAGCAGGAACGGGCCGGACCGGGCTGGCGACGCTCACCATAGGCTTGGTGCGGGGAGCAGGAGCGGGCCGGACCGGGCTGGCGACGCGCACCATTGGCTTGGTGCGGGGAGCAGGAACAGGCCGGGCCGGGCTGGCGACGCGCACCATTGGCTTGGTGCAGGGAGCAGGAACAGGCCGGGCTGGGCTGGCGACGCGCACCATTGGCTTGGTGCGGGGAGCAGGAGCAGGCCGGACCGGGCTGACGAAGCGCACCACTGACTTGGTGCGGAGAGCAGGAATGGACCGGACTGGGCTGGCGACGCGCACCACAGGCTCGGTGCAAGGGACAGGAACAGACCGGACCGTACTGGGGACACACACCACTGGCCCTACGCAGGGATCAGGAACGGGCCGGACCGGACTGGTAACACACCCCAGTACATCTCGCCGTGCCTCTACACCTTCCTTCCCCTCTTTGACCAGTGGCCCCCGTAACCTGGCGGCCTCCTCTGCCAACCCGCTGGGCCGCTCTATCGTGGTCTCCTGCTGCCCCGTCGTCCACGGCGTGAGCCCCCCCAAAAAAAATTCTGGACTTCTCTCCTACCCGTGGACCAGGTCTCCATATCTCTCGCCAGCCTTTCGCCCTTCTGCTTCCAAGTCAAGCCCCTCTCTTCCTCACACGGCTTGACCCAGTCGAGGAGGCGAAGGAGATCCGCTAGAGATCTCCCTGGCGATGGCTCCTGGACACGCTGCTTGGTCCAGTCTTGGTGGGATCTTCTGTCACGATCGTCGTATACAGAGGAGGACCAAGGCGCAGCGTGGAAGGTGAACATGCTTTTTATGAATGTTACACGAACAAAACAACAAACGATACGTGAAGTCCTACGGTACAAACACAAACCAAAAGGAACAAGATCCCACACCATACTGTGGGAAACAGGCTGACTAAGTATGGATCCCAATCAGAGACAACAAGCAACAGCTGATTCACGTTGCCTCTGATTGAGAACCACACTGGCCAACATAGAAACACAATACTAGAACGAACACAAATGAAAACTCACACCCTGGCTCAACATACTAGAGTCCCCAGAGCCAGGGCGTGACACCTGGTGCGTAAAGTGCTTGGACAACTGTTGAAGCATGACCTGTATGCCAAGGCGGAGAAATGCCTGTTCTTTCAGGAGTCCATCTCCTTCCTAGGGTACCACATGTCCGCGTCTGGGGTGAGGATGAAGAGTGACCGCATTTCGGCCGTGCGTAATTGGTCGACTCCAACCACGGTGAAGGAGGTGCAGCGATTTTTGGGGTTTGCCAACTACTACCGGAGGTTTATCCGGGGCTTTGGTCAGGTAGCAGCTCCCATTACCTCGTTGCTGAAGGGGGACCGGTGCATCTGCGGTGGTCAGCTGAGGCGGACAGGGCGTTCAGTCACCTGAAGGACCTGTTTACCTTGGCTCCAGTGCTGGCTCATCCGGATCCCTCCTTGGCTTTCACGGTTGAGGTGGACGCGTCGGAGGCTGGGATAGGTGCTGTACTTTCGCAGCGCTCGGGCAAACCACCCAAACACCGCCCCTGCGCGTTCTTTTCGAAGAAGCTCAGCCCGGCGGAGCGCAACTATGATGTGGGGGACCGGGAGCTGTTGGCTGTGGTCCAAGCCCTGAAAGCGTGGAGACATTGGCTTGAGGGGGCTAAACACCCTTTTTTCATTTTGACTGACCACCGCAATCTGGAGTACATATGGGCGGCGAGGAGATTAAACCCTCGCCATGCAAGGTGGTCCATGTTTCTCACCCGTTTTGTTTTCACCCTTTCTTACAGGCCAGGTTCCCAGAACGCTAAGGCAGATGCTCTGTCCCAACTGTATGACACGGAGGAGAGTTCCATGGAGCCCACTCCCATACTTCCGGCATCGTGTCTGGTGGCACCGGTGGTGTGGGAGGTTGACGCGGACATCGAGCGGGCATTACGTAACGAACAACTCCTCCCCAGTGTCCAGAGGGTCGTATGTACGTCCCGCTGGAGGTCTGCGATCGTTTGATCTATTGGGCTCACACGTCACCCTCCTCTGGTCATCCTGGCATCGGTCGGACAGTGCATTGTCTTACTGGGAAGTACTGGTGGCCCACCTTAGCTAAGGACGTGAGGGTTTATGTTTCCTCCTGCTCGGTGTGCGCCCAGTGTAAGGCTCCTAGACACCTGCCCAGAGGGAAATTGCAACCCCTACCCGTTCCACAACGACCGCTCCTCCACTAACCTTACTCCATTCCAGTGTGTATTAGGTTATCAGCCGGTCCTGGCACCTTGGCATCAGAGCCAGATCGAGGCACCTGCGGTGGATGAATGGTTTCGGCGCTCGCAGGAGACCTGGAACGCTGCCCATGTGTGCCTGCAGCAGGCCATCGGGCGGCAAAAGGCGAGTGCCGACCGCCACCGCAGTGAGGCTCCGGTGTATGCACCGGGGGACTGGGTCTGGCTCTCGACCCGAAACCTGCCCCTTCGCCTGCCCTGCCGGAAGCTGGGTCGGCGGTTTGTGGGGCCATTCAAAGTCCTGAGGAGATTGAACGAGGTATGTTATAGGTTACAGCTTCCTCCTGAGTATTGTATTAACCCCTCGTTCCATGTGTCTCTCCTCAGGCCGGTGGTAGCTGGTCCACTCCAGGAGTCTGAGATACAGGAGGTTCCTCCTGGATTCGAGGCGTCGGGTGGGGGGCCTGCAGTATCTCGTGGAGTGGGAGGGGTATGGTCCGGAGGAACGGTGCTGGGTCCCTAGGAGGGACATCCTCGATCCCTCCATGTTGAGGGATTTCCATCGCAGTCATCCGACTTGCCCCGCGCCGCGTCCTCCTGGCCATCCCCGAGGCCGGTGTCGACGCACGGCCCGGGGGCTACTGTCATGGATTCTGCCGAGGCTGCCCCTCCTCCTTGCTCAGGAAGGCTTCGGCGTTCGTCGTCACCGGAATACTAGCTGCTGCAAATCTATGTTTCTATGTTCTACCTGTTGTTGTCTGATTATCTCACACCTGTTTCCCATCATGTAATTACTCCTTCCCTATTTAACCTGGTGGCTCCCATTGTGTTTTGTGCGTGTTTGTTATTTCATTTTGTGTGTCGTTTGGTGAGCGGGTTTGCTCCTCCCTGTGTGGAGGTATTTTGTATTTGTTTCTTTACTTGTCAGTAAAGTACGTTTTCATTGAGTTCTGTGTCCTGCGCCTGACTTCGACCACACTGACACTCGTGACATTGTAATGCAACAAAATAGGAAAAACGCCAAGGGGGATGAATACTTTTGCAAGGCACTGTAGGTTAAAGCTGTGTGCTGTAAAATCTTGGTAGAACATGGGTGGAGTAGGCATTGTGGTGCTGGTGAATTTCCTTTATATTTCAGACCAATGCCTACTTCTCACTTAAAACAGTTTTTTGTTTTACATTTCCATGGTTTTTACACCGGAAGGTGATTATGCAACATTATTATACAACATTATAATACAGCATAACACAGCATTACAAGCAAAGCTGCAGGAATATATTTTTTGTTGTTGGGAGCACAGAATTATTATTTTTGCCCGCGGCTACAGCTGCAGCACCCTCAGCACCCCTACAGCACCCTCAGCACCCCTACAGCACCCTCAGCATCCCTACAGCACCCTCAGCACCCCTACAGCACCCTCAGCGCCACTATGAATACAAGTAAATAAAAAATACACAATAATGACAAATGACAACATAAATCATGTAATTATTAGTATTTATTTAATATTAACAGCTAATTTTACAGAGGGAAGGGAAAAACCAGAAACCCATTTAAACTGTTTTTTTTTCCCTGATGTCTTTAAAAAAGACAATTGAGCAAGCTCCTGGAAAATACATAAATAATTAACATGTAGCCTACCCATGAACTATTTACATACAGTTGAAGACGGAAGTTTACATACACTTAAGTTGGAGTCTTTAAAACTCATTTTTCAACCACTACACACATTTCTTGTTAACAAACTATAGTTTTGGCAAGTTGGTTAGGACATCTACTTTGTGCATGACACAAGTAATTTTTCCAACATTGTTTACAGACAGATTATTTCACTTCTAATTCACTGTATCACAATTCCAGTGGGTCAGAAGTTTACATACACTAAGTTGACGGTGCCTTCAAACAACTTGGAAAATTCCAGAAAATGATGTCATGGCTTTAGAAGCTCCTGATAGGCTAATTGACACCATTTGAGTAAATTGGAGGTGTACCTGTGGATGTTTTTCAAGGCCTACCTTCAAACTCAGTGCCTCTTTGCTTGACATCATGGGAAAATCAAAAGAAATCAGCCAAGACCTCAGGAAAAAAAGTGTAGACCTCCACAAGTCTGGTTCATCCTTGGGAGCAATTTCCAAACGCCTGAAGGTACCATGTTCATCTGTACAAACAATAGTATGCAAGTATAAACACCATGGGACTACGCGGCCGTCATACCGCTCAGGAAGGAGACGCGTTCTGTCTCCTAGAGATGAACATACTTTGGTGCGAAAAGTGCAAATCAATCCCAGAACAACAGCAAAGGACCTTGTGGAGATGCTGGAGGAAACAGGTACAAAAGTATCTATATCCACAGTAAAACGAGTCCTATATCGACATAACCTGAAAGGCCGCTCAGCAAGGAAGAAGCCACTGCTCCAAAACCGCCATAAAAAAGACAGACTACGTTTTGCAACTGCACATGGGAAAAAATATCGTACTTTTTGGAGAAATGTCCTCTGTCAGGAGGAATGGGCTAAAATTCACCCAACTTATTGTGGGAAGCTTGTGGAAGGCTACCCGAACCATTCGACCCAAGTTAAACAATTTAAATGCAATGCTACCAAATACTAATTGAGTGTATGTAAACTTCTGACCCACTGAAATAAATCATTCTCTCTACAATTATTCTGACACTTCACATTCTTAAAATAAAGTGGTGATCCTAACTGACCTAAAACAGGGAATTTTTACTAGGATTAAATGTCAGGAATTGTGAAAAACTGAGTTTAAATGTATTTGGCTAAGGTGTATGTAAACCTCCGACTTCAACTGTACATTATACTGCTGAGTGATTAGTACTTTTTGAGGTCGGTTTGGTTTCGGTTCGTAATTTTTTTTTTTATATCACTGTTTTCACTTTCATTTTGGACATTTAATGCACTATGCATTATGTGGGTTGAATGCTGTAACAATACAGAATAAAACAATTAATAAAATTGACTGCCCATTACTGCTTATCACTTATTAACCATCATTTATTCACATTAGTTACTTTAATAAAATATTTGTCTCATGCTATAGAGTTCCTGCCTATGCTGTCAGACAAAATCACTATTTTGTAGTTCTTCAAAGTAAATAAGGCATGCATTATGACTGCTGAATACCAACTATCAATCACTTTCATAACGTATTTTCAGACTCGCGAAGCAATTGCTTTCTATCCCTCTCGGTTGCCTGTTCTCTCTTCTCTCAGTCCCAATGTCTTGCTCAGCACATACCTTACCATTTTAAGCGGCCGCGCAATGGACTATGGTCATTGTAGTTAATTACCACATTTTCTGCGCTAAACTATGTAGCATATTGGCTTGTTCAGGCTTGATCTGATTTATCTCTACAGAAACTGCACATCAAGCTCACAGAAAAAAAACGAACGAAATGGAATTCAAATGATTGAACTGACGTCGGTCAATTAGTCGTTTAAAAACCGAAAAATGACAGACATTTTGGTTAATCGCCCAGCACTAATACATAATACATTATTGACTGTCACATTAGGTGGCTGGGAGAGCAAAGCATGAGTGGCACAAACTGCATGGTGCTCTGCGCCAGCAGTGACTTGGGATACACCAAGGGGAAGACAATGGTGCGGCATATGCGTGGATTTAGAGGTGGTCATCCGAATGTTTCCCGGTACAACGGTGGTCTTCTCTGATATCGCGCAGCAGGGGAGCTGGATGTTCCAGTGGGACCAGAAGATAACCAAGTGCTCACTCAAATCAGCTGGTGAACGCATTTCAGGGAACACAATCCGCCACCCTGCCATTAAGCAGTGTGTCTCTGGGATGTACCGTAGGGGTGGAGTGCATCTGATGGATGAGCGCAATGACGTATTCCTAAAGAGTTGAGCTCTCCAGTCTCCACCGTTCTCTCCCCCGTAGAGCCACCGAATAATTGAAAACAAGCACACCGTGCGTGCATGTGCAGACCAGTGTGTGTGTCGGGACTGGGAGAGGGGTATCAAAACTATACACGAAATAGAATGGTCAGAAACCCAGGACCTTCAGATCCTATGGGGGCGACGTTGACGCGTACGCTACGAACCCTGTCAAGAATGTACACTCTATTTAAATAGACAGTCTGGTGATGACAGGAAGATATTGTTGTTGTTCATTCACTCAGTACTGATTGAACATTTATGTATCTTACTTGGTTAAAAAATATAGTCTAAAACAGTTGTTGTGTTAAACAGTCACATGGCTTCTTTTGACTGCGCAAAGGTCGCGCAAACAAGCAATGATGTTGGTATTGTTTAAAGCTACCATATGTAACTTTTTGGTTGATCCCACCAAATTCACATAGAAATGTGATTTACAGATATGTCATTCGCCATGGTTATCAACTGTACCAGAAGAAATGGAACATAAATCACAGAAAATAGATGTTGTGGTGGGTGGCAGCTGTAGAGAAGTATTTGGATGACAGAGATTTTACTGCAGAAGAGTTACAAGGTGTGCCGTCCTGGTGTAGGACCAGATTGGGCCAAGTAGTGGAATAGTGGTAAGGTTTTAATGGGTGTAGGGTTAGTTGGTAGGGCCATTTCTTTCTTCATTTTTCCCCTTCCCTTTTGTCACAAAGTGTAATGAATTCACACTCCAGTACAGTAGATGGCGGTGTATGCACCTTTCAGTTGGTTGCGATCCGCCAATACAAATGTAAAGGATTTTGGGAATATGTTGAAAAGTAGCTTGACACTGTTAATCAGTCAGCACAAATGTTGTTTATATTGATAAGAAGAAAATTGCATTGCAGAGGAGGAAGCGTACTGATTAATTGCAGGGATCATCAACTAGATTCAGTCTCTGGACGATTTTTTCTTGAGCGTAGGGTCAGGTGGCCAGAACATAATTACAAATAATTAGTAGAATGCAAATTCACCGCAGGAAGCTTAAACAGATATAATATTTGACTACAACATAAACATTTCAAACATTAATTACATACACTAAGTGTTTCTCTGTAGTCTTAAACAAATCTACTTTGAAACAAAAGTATACACCTCACACACATGGTTATGGGCTTAAAAAAAAAAGAACCCCTGTACCATGTCAGATATAGAGTTGAAATGTATTCAATTTTGAGTTTGCATCCCAATATTACACTTTATATACATCACAGAAGACTGACATATAACAATTCAGAAACACCAGGTTTTCGGTGGTTTATGAACTATATTTTTGACTAATTATGAAATTATGAAAAATATGAATAACATTCCACCCATGAGGCCACTAGAGGGCGCTTGTGGTCATTCGACTGCAGGAAATGAAGAACACCTGCTCTTTCCATGACATGACCAGGTAAAAGCTATGATCCCTTATTGATGTCACTTATTAAATCCACTTCAAATCAGTGTAGATGAAGGGGAGGAGACAGGTTAAAGAAGGTGCCAGGCGCACCGGTTTGTGTCAAGAACTGCAACGCTGCTGTGTTTTTCACTTTTAACAGTTTCCCATGTGTGTCAAGAATGGTCCACCACTCAAAGGACATCCAGCCAACTTGACACAACTGTGGGAAGCATTGGAGTCAACATGGGCCAGCATCCCTGTGGAACGCTTGGCACCTTGTAGAGTCCATGCCCCGACAAACTGAGGCTGGCCCCAGATCTGTTTGTGCTCTCGCCAACTCCATTGCTGTCATTGTCAAGCCAAATGTTTTTTTTGGAATGACAATGAGTGACAAGGTAATTTCCGATTGAGCCGACAGATGTAGCGTTTACCACGAATGCAGTCTCCGCTAACGGGTATATGTTGTGAAATTGTTAGATATTACTTGTTAGATATTACTGCACTGTCGGAGCTAGAAGCACAAGCATTTCGCTACACCCGCTATAACATCTGCTAAACACGTGTATGTGACAAATAAAATGTGATTTGATTTGTAATCACTACTACAACCTATTGATTTTTACCAACACAAGTTGGTAGCCAGACTTCTAACTAATTTCAATTGATTTTGCCAGGTTTTAATTACACTGCTGCTACCAACTTCTTAGAAAAAAACATAGTACATAGTAAATTTTTTGTAATTGTAAACTTTATGCAAAGTTGTGTGTTAAAAATAAAATAAAAAAAGACTACAGGGGAATCATAATCACTGCAGTCATAACCGACTTGCCACTAAGTGGCACTATTGCTGAGGATGTAGGAAACAGAGGGAATAAAGAAAGAAAAACAATAGAAAGAAAGGAAAAAGTACTGTGTGACAAAAATGTATCCCCACTGCCAGTGTGTGTGTGTGTTTGTGTGTTATTTGAGAGAGGGAGTGTGTATGACCTGGAACAGCTCTTCCTGATGCAGTCCAAGCAGCTCCACTCCCCCTCTCCCGGCACAGGACTGCTGCTGTGGAGATGGGATGCTGATCCAGACTGGGAATATTTAATGCCTGGAATCTTAACTCTGGGTGGATCACTGCACCGTGAGGCGGCGTGCTGGGGAACACGGGAACTATCTGAAAGGAGATCATTTGGACTAGTTTGGACTTTTTTAAGGTGTTCTGATTTTGCAGCCTTCTCCTGAAGCTGGAATAATGTCTCTGGGCAGATGCAGGCAGGCCATGCTTGCAGCAGAGATCTGCACCCTGATGGCAATTCTGGTGGCAGGCACTGCAGGACAGAGCCAGGACAGGAGGGAGGCAGGGTCCTCCTGCTACGGGGGGTTTGACCTTTACTTCGTTTTGGACAAGTGAGTGTTCTCCTCTGTCTTCTTGCCTGCTCCAAGTCTCACTTTACTGCAGGAGCATCCATAGAGGCAGTGTAGCAGCCTGCTTCCATTTAGTCACCTACCACATGTTGGACATTTCTCTGCATTCTCATCATTATTGCCCAGAGAAATACTTACACCGAGCAATTACATTTTACTTTACAAATATATATATTTTTAAGGTAGTCTAATTTTAATGGAGTGATAGCCTGATCCACTAATCTGAACCAGAGGCCTGACAACACAACGTGAACATATATGTCTCCGGGGGCTAATTGGAAGTGTTAGAGCATGGGGGTGGGGTGGTGGAAGAGGGAAATAGAGTTGGTGGAGTGGAGGGGGTGCTTGGGCCAGTGGCGGCTCCTGAACAAATTCTCAGGGAGGGCAATTTTTCTGATGATTTAGGTGACCTACACACATTTTTAAAAAGATATGTCCAGCAACAACATGAAGACAGGGGCAGCATATAAGTCAATACCAGAAGCATTTATTGACTGATCTCAAAAGTGTTGGCTTACAAAAGCAAAATAAGTTATCACAGTAAAAATAATCAAGGGTGTTCTTTCACATTCCTCAACACTGCATAAACAATATGCATTTCCATAAACAAATGAAATATCAGCTGAAAATACAGCATCTTGGTATTTGTTCAGATTGCAGGATCAACAAGAGCTTTTACCACATTTTTGATATTGTTTAATCTTACCTTATGGCCTGCACTTGCTTGTGAAGCTGTCGAGGGCACGTTTGATAGAGACAGCATCGATGTCCTTCTTCTGTAGCTTCTGGTACAGAATGTCGACGTGGGGCATGATTTTGTGAAAAAGCCGCAGGAAAAAAATTAAATCTTCATCATGTAGTATCCTCACGTAGCCAGCTGCCTCTCTCAAGGTGTGCTGGTCAAATGAACCCAATGAACCCGTCCGGATGGCTTCAAAACATTATATGAGGTCGTCTCGATTCTCGTAGACAGTGTTCACGACTCTGCTGTTGCTAACCTCATCGTTGTGGCGGCGGACAGCTAGCCTGTATCCCTCATCCAGTTGAGTGGCAATATTCACTCTCCCAAAAGCAGACAATCTCAAACAGCTACAGTGGGGCAAAAAAGTATTTAGTCAGCCACCAATTGTGCAAGTTCTCCCACTTAAAAAGATGAGAGAGGCCTGTAATTTTCATCATAGGTACACGTCAACTATGACAGACAAATTGAGAAAAAAAAATCCAGAAAATCCCATTGTAGGATTTTTAATGAATTTATTTGCAAATTATGGTGGAAAATAAGTATTTGGTCACCTACAAACAAGCAAGATTTCTGGCTCTCACAGACCTGTAACTTCTTCTTTAAGAGGCTCCTCTGTCCTCCACTCGTTACCTGTATTAATGGCACCTGTTTGAACTTGTTATCAGTATAAAAGACACCTGTCCACAACCTCAAACAGTCACACTCCAAACTTCACAATGGCCAAGACCAAAGAGCTGTCAAAGGACACCAAAAACTAAATTGTAGACCTGCACCAGGCTGGGAAGACTGAATCTGCAACAGGTAAGCAGCTTGGTTTGAAGAAATCAACTGTGGGAGCAATTATTAGGAAATGGAAGACATACAAGACCACTGATAATCTCCCTCGATCTGGGGCTCCATGCAAGATCTCACCCCGTGGGGTCAAAATGATCACAAGAACGGTGAGCAAAAATCCCAGAACCACACGGGGGGACCTAGTGAATGACCTGCTGAGAGCTGGGACCAAAGTAACAAAGCCAACCATCAGTAACACACTACGCCGCCAGGGACTCAAATCCTGCAGTGCGAGACGTGTCCCCCTGCTTAAGCCAGTACATGTCCAGGCCCGTCTGAAGTGCATTTGGATGATCCAGAAGAGGATTGGGAGAATGTCATATGGTCAGATGAAACCAAAATATAACTTTTTGGTAAAAACTCAACTCGTCATGTTTGGAGGACAAAGAATGCTGAGTTGCATCCAAAGAACACCATACCTACTGTGAAGCATGGGGTTGGAAACATCATGCTTTGGGGCTGTTTTTCTGCAAAGGGACCAGGACGACTGATCCGTGTAAAGGAAAGAATGAATGGGGCCATGTATCGTGAGATTTTGAGTGAAACCCTCCTTCCATCAGCAAGGGCATTGAAGATGAAACGTGGCTGGGTCTTTCAGCATGACAATGATCCCAAACACACCGCCCGGGCAACGAAGGAGTGGCTTCGTAAGAAGCATTTCAAGGTCCTGGAGTGGCCTAGCCAGTCTCCAGATCTCAACCCCATAGAAAATCTTTGGAGGGAGTTGAAAGTCTGTGTTGCCCAGCGACAGCCCCAAAACATCACTGCTCTAGAGGAGATCTGCATGGAGGAATGGGCCAAAATACCAGCAACAGTGTGTGAAAACCTTGTGAAGACTTACAGAAAACGTTTGACCTGTGTCATTGCCAACAAAGGGTATATAACAAAGTATTGAGAAACTTTTGTTATTGACCAAATACTTATTTTCCACCATCATATGCCAATAAATTCATTAAAAATCCTACAATGTGATTTTCTGGAATTTTTTTTCTAATTTTGTCTGTCATAGTTGACGTGTACCAATGATGAAAATTACAGGCCTCTCTCATCTTTTTAAGTGGGAGAACTTGCACAATTGGTGGCTGACTAAATACTTTTTTTCCCCACTGTATATGTGGGTCTTTGACAGCTCATTTTTCTTAATCTTTTCTGAAAGATGGTGCATGTCGGTTACACCAGTCGCTGTCCAAGCGGTGCTGTCTGCTGTGCCGCCTTCAGGGTGGAAGAGTAAGCAGGGGTAGCAAAAAACTGCATTAGCTACATCGCAGCCTGCTAGCCAGGTTTTCCGTTCATACCAATTTTTGGAAAATCCTCGGGTGTAGGACTTCCCCCCTTTAGTAGACACCTGTTGAATTATTAAATTTGGTCTGGGAGGTCCTAATTGTTTCTTTGCCAATTTATCTTCATTTGTTCGCCGACAAAAAGGAACTTCTTTCAAAGACACAATCGAGTTGGACTGAAGCCTAGCCATTTTGATAGTAGTAGTGAATTGATTGAGGCTGCTACCTGGTCTTTTCTTAGTTACGTTCATTCATGGTTACGTTATGTATGACGAAAGCGTAAGTGCATGCCCACAGACACCCATAGAGAATGTATTGAAAGCTTTGAAATGTGAAACAAATAGATTTTACATGACAGGCTATGAGAGACTTCTGGGCGATTTTCAACCTGACTGAAATCGCCCAAAAAACGGGCGGGGCCATTTGAAGCACGACTTTAGCCTGATTTGACATTTAGTGGCTGGCAGATCAGACGTGAACACTGATAACTGCTGTTGCCGTGATATAATTTTTTATAAATTTATAAAAAAAAAATATATTTTTTTTATTTTTTTTTATAATTGATTAGAAAAAAAATCCCTTCCTTTTCCCGTTTGGCAGTGCGTCGCCCATATCGCCCTATTGAACAAGCCGTCCCTGGCTTGGGCTGAGGTAAATATGCAGAAATTAGAGCAGGTATGTGGGTGATATGCAGTCCAAGAGACCCATGGGGCCAGAGGCTGCATACTAACCTCTCCCTGGTGGTTCCAATCAGTTCCACTAAAGCAGCACAGCAGAAAACTGGTCAAATCTACTTCCTCAGCTTTCCCCACCTGCTCTGTCAAGAGGCTCCATTAGTTTCTACTGGAAAATGGAAATTGGAAATGGAAAAAACTGCCAACAAAACACAGGCTATCTGTAAACTTGTTGTGCTATCACGGGCCTTAGAATCTCTGTTTTCATGAAACATTGCCCATATGGCATGTAGGATGCTGGGGAATGCTAGTATGTTATTGTTATGTGTTCAAGTCATGTGTTCCTTACCTTTCCAGACTCACCCCTCCCTCTGTGTGTCCAAATGCTTTTAAAGATGGCAATTGTTTTCCCAGTTATTGGCAGCTCCACTGCAATTACATTTCTGTGGTGCACCATGCTAGAATACAGAACTACAGTAATTCCGAGCTTTCATAGGGAATGTTTTTTCACAGTTAGTCCTGTCTTATTCAATTCTCATCCACAATCCGTTGAGCAGTCACACTATTGAGGATATATGAAAGCTAGCAAATAAAATGATTTTAGAAAAAAAATTGCCCCACAAAACCATTAGTTCATATATTTTTTAACTAGTTGTTTGGATGCATATGGTACACCACTTACCATATAAATAACCAAGTTTACAATAAAAGTAAATAAAAGTCTGCTCTTGAACGTGCAAAAGCAATCAGCTTAGTTTGGAAGTGAGAAAACAATACATTTCTACTTTAGATAATTTTTTGCTGCTTTAAGTTTCCCAAGCAATTAAAATCTTTCAGATGAACAGTTCTATAGTATAGATCACATGCAGTATTTCACACACTTTAATCGGAATACTGTATGCATGGGTGAAATGTGTGACTGTTCATACAGCATGCAGAGCAATGTTAGCTACTTCATGACTCCCCAGTCGTCTTCCCTTGCACAGTGTAGTGTGCAGTGGGGAGAGCTCCGGTCTTTCTCTACGCCCCAAACCTCTCTCCATGTCTGTCTGGTCTGCACAACCCTTTCACCATTAGGCCCAGATGTTCCAAAGCTCCCGAGTTTCTGGCAGCTGTGTCAGGACTGGGACTCATATCAAAGTACAACGGACAGAAAAACAAGTGAGAGGGAAGAAAAGAGAGGCAAAGAAAGAAAGAAAGAAAGAAAGAAAGAAAGAAAGAAAGAAAGAAAGAAAGAAAGAAAGAAAGAAAGAAAGAAAGAAAGAAAGAAAGAAAGAAAGAAAGAAAGAAAGAAAGAAAGAAAGAAAGAAAGAAAGAAAGAAAGAAAGAAAGAAAGAAAGAAAGAAAGAAAGAAAGAAAGAGAGAGAGAGAGAGAGAAAGAAAGGTAGAGAGAGAGAAAGAGATCTTTTGATTTATCCTTTCTCAATCAATGTATTCAGACTTTCAAGCATCAACATCTTTCAAATACAGTGGGGGAAAAAGTATTTAGTCAGCCACCAAAGAAGTTCTCCCACTTAAAAAGATGGAGAGAGGCATGTAATTTTCAGAAAGGAGGTACACGTCAACTATGACAGACAAATTGAGAAAAACAAATCCAGAAAATAGATTTTTTAATTAGATGGAATATCTGAAATTATGGTGGAAATTTGGTCACCTACAAACAAGCAAGATTTCTGGCTCTCACAGACCTGTAACTTCTTCTTTAAGAGGCTCCTCTGTCCTCCACTTCGTTAGCTGTATTATTAATGGCACCTGTTTGAACTTGTTATCAGTATAAAAAAAGACACCTGTCCACAACCTCAAACAGTCCACACTCCAAACTCCACTAGCCAAGACCAAAGAGCTGTCAAAGGACAACAGAAACAAAATTGTAGACCTGCACCAGGCTGGGAAGACTGAATCTGCAATAGGTAAGCAGCTTGGTTTGAAGAAGCATCAACTGTGGGAGCAATTATTAGGATATGGAAGACATACAAGACCACTGATAATCTCCCCTCGATCTGGGGCTCCACGCAAGATCTATCCAAAATGAGCACAAGAACGGTGAGCAAAAATCCCAGAACCACACGGGGGGACCTAGTGAATGACCTGCAGAGAGCTGGGACCAAAGTAACAAAGCCTACCATCAGTAACACACTACGCCGCCAGGGACCAAATACTGCAGTGCCAGACGATTCCTCTTAAGCTGCAGTACATGTCCAGGCCCGTCTGAAGTTTGCTAGAGTGCATTTGGATGATCCAGAAGAGGATTGGGGAGAATGTCATATGGTCAGATGAAACCAAAATATAACTTTTGGTAAAAACTCAACTCGTCGGTTGTTTGGAGGACAAAGAATGCTGAGTTGCATCCAAAGAACACCATACTTACTGATGAAGCATGGGGGTGGAAACATCATGCTTTGGGGCTGCTCTTCTGCAAAGGGACCAGGACGACTGATCCGTGTAAAGGAAAGAATGAATGGGGCCATGTATCGTGAGATTTTAAGTGAAAACCTCCTTCCATCAGCAAGGGCATTGAAGATGAAACGTGGCTGGGTCTTTCAGCATGACAATGATCCCAAACACACCGCCCGGGCAACGAAGGAGTGGCTTCGTAAGAAGCAGGTCCTGGAGTGGCCCAGCCAGTCTCCAGATCTCAACCCCATAGAAAATCTTTGGAGGGAGTTGAAAGTCCGTGTTGCCCAGCGACAGCCCCAAAAACATCACTGCTCTAGAGGAGATCTGCATGGAGGAATGGGCCAAAATACCAGAACACAGTGTGTGAAAACCTTGTGAAGACTTACAGAAAATGTTTGACCTGTGTCATTGCCAACAGAAGGGTATATAACAAAGTATTGAGAAACTTTTGTTATTGACCAAATACTTATTTTCCACCATAATCTGCAAATAAATTCATTAAAAATCCTACAATGTGATTTTCTGGATTTTTTTTCTCATTTTGTCTGTCATAGTTGACCACGGATGAAAATTACAGGCCTCTCTCATCTTTTTAAGTGGGAGAACCTACAATTGGGGGCTGACTAAATACTTTTTTTCCCACTGTACTTAAACATATCCATCAAATATGTGGGACATTCTGTAAGTATTCATAACTGCTGTATTGCTATTGTGTCAGTCTGAATTGGCCAATCACTCAAAACCTCTGGCACGTCTGTAGGCCTACAGAAAAAGGCACATTGTGATCCATCCTAAACAAAACCTGTCTCTATGCACCATACTTATCAAGTCTAAAATGGTCACATCTCAAAGTTGCATTGACATTATCCTATTTGACTGGCGTTTTGGAAAAGCTGTGCTCATTTCCTGAGTCCAGTGTTGCTGTCCAAGGTAATCATCAAACACATACTGGTAATCATCTGAATAATATTTTTCCTTAATGCTGTCCAAACTACTCCCCATTTCATGAGGTCCCTGCTTTTATTTTTTATTTGATTTATGAGGATCTCCATTAGCCGATGCCAATGGTGACAGCTAGTCTTACTGGGGTCCAACACATAACGAAAAATACATTACAGACAAAATACTTTACAATTTACATACATTTAAAAACATTAACATGTAGTATGTGTGTGAATCTATCAGTTACACATACATGTCAGTACATACACACAACAAGTAGTTCACATGGGGGAGAGGCATTGTGCCGTGAGGTGTTGCTTTATTTGTTTTTTGAAACCAGGTCTGCAGTTCACTTGTGCTATATAATTGAAGGGAGTTCCATGCACTCATGGCTCTGTATAATACTGTACGTTTACTTGAATTTGTTCTGGACCTGGGGACTGTGAAAAGACCCCTGGTGGCATGTCTGGTGGGGTAAGTGTGTGTGTCAGTGCTGTGTGTAAGTTGAGTATGCAAACAATTTGGAATTTAAAACACATTAAGTCTTATAAAAACAAGAAGTGGCGCAGTCAATCTTTCCTCAACTCTTAGCCAAGAGAGACTGGCATGCATAGTATTAATATTAGCCCTCTTATTACAATGAAGAGCAGAGCATCTCTTTATTACAGACAGACCTCTCCCCATATTTACAGCCGTTGAATCTATATGTTTTGACCATGACAGTTTACAATCTAAGGTAACACTAAGTAATTTAGTCTCCTCAACTTGTTCAACAGCCACACCATTATTTAGCAGATTCAGCTGAGGTCTAGAACTTAGGGAATGATTTGTACCTAATACAATGCTCTTAGTTTTAGAGATGTTCAGGACCAGTTTATTACTGGCCACCCATTCCAAAACAGACTGCAACTCTTTGTTAAGGGTTTCAGTGACTTCATTAGATGTGGTTGCTGATGCGTATGTGGTTGAATCATCAGCATATGGACACACATGCTTTGTTTAATGCCAGTGGCAGGTCATTGGTAAAAATAGAAAAGAGTACACCACACTTTACGTGTTTGACATTAGAGAAGCTTCCATTAAAGAAAACCCTCTGAGTTCTATTAGATAGAAAGGTTGAAAAGCCATAACACATACGTTTTCTCAACAACATGTTATGGTCAATAATATCAAAGGCTGCACTGAAATCTAACAGTACAGCTCCCACAAACTTCTTATTATGAATGTCTTTCAACCAATCAGTCATTTGTGCCAGTGCAGTACATGTTGAGTGCCCCTCTCTATAAGCATGCTGAAAGTATGTTCATTTGTTTACAGAGAAATAGCATTGTATTTGGTCAAACAATTTTTTCCAACAGTTTGCTAAGAGCTGGCAGCAAGCTGATAGGTCTACTGTTAGAACCAGTAAAGGCCGCTTTACCAGTCTTGGGTAGCGGAATGACTTTGGCTTCCCTCCAGGCCTGAGGACAAAGACTTTCCTCTAGGCTCAGATTAAAGATATGACAGATAGGAGTGGCTATAGAGTCAGCTTCCATCCTCAGTAGCTTTCTATCTAAGTTGTCAATGCCAGGAGGTTTGTCATTATTGATCGATAACAATAATCTTTCCACCTCTCCCACACTAATTTTACAAAATTCTAATTTGCAATGCTTTTCTTTCATTATTTGTTTTTTATGCATGAGTACAATGGCTCACTGTTCGTTGTTGGCATTTCTTGCTTAAGTTTGCCCACTTTGCCAATAAAGTAATCATTAAAATAATTGGCAACATTAAATGGTTGTGTAATGAATAAGCCATCTGATAATTTCATTTAAAGTACTCCAACGTTTTTTCCATCATTCTTTATATCATTGATCTTGGCTTCATAATACAGTTTCTTCTTCTTTTTGTTAAATTTAGTCACCTAATTTCTCAATTTGTAGTAAGTCAGCCAGTCAGATGTGCAGCCAGACTTATTAGCCATTCCTTTTGCCCCATCACTTTCAACCATAGTTTTTCAATTCCTCATCAATCCATGGAGCCTTAACAAATATATTTTTTTACATCATCCACATAAGAGTCACAGCAAAGTATTTTGTATGATCTCATACACTATTTTAGGCCCAGCTTTGGAACTTTGGCTTTCCTGGATGTAGCCACTATATTGTGATCACTGCATCCAATGGGTACAGATAAAGCTTTAGAACAAAGTTCTACGGTATTACTAAAAATGTGATCAATACATGTGGATGATCTTGTTCCTGTAGTGTTTGTAAACACCCTGATAGGTTGATTAATAACCTGAACCAGATTACAGGCACTTGTTACAGTGAGAAGCTTCCTCTTGAGCGGACAGCTTGATGAAAACCAGTCAATATTCAGGTCCCCAAGAAAGTAGACCTCTCAGTTTACAACACATACACTATCAAGCATTTCACACATATTATTTAGATACTGACTGTTAGCACTAGGTGGCCTATAGCAACACCCAAAAGTATTTATGTGCCAGGTGAACCTGCAACCACAACACTTCAATAACAATTGACATAAGACCTTCTCTAAGCATTACAGGGATATGGCTCTGAATATATACAGCAACACCTCTCCCATATCCTTGTATTGCTACTTCTGTATCATCAAATGAATTACAGTGCATTCGGAAAATATTCAGACCCCTTGACTCTTTCCACATTTTGTTACATTACAGCCTTATTCTAAAATGGATAAAATCGTTTTCCCCCCCTCATCAATCTACACACAATACCCCATAATGACAAAGCAAAAAACAGGTTTTTAGATTTTCTTTGCAAATAAATTGTCAAAAATAAACTTAAATATCACGTTTACATAAGTACTCAGACCCTTTACTCAGAACATTGTTGAAGCACCTTTGGCAGCGATTACAGTCTCAAGTATTCTTGGGTATGACACTACAAGCTTGGCACACCTGTATTTGGGGAGTTTCTCCCATTCTTCTCTGCACATCCTCTCATCCTGTCAGGTTGGATGGGGAGCGTTGCTGCAGAGCTATTTTCAGGTCTCTCCAGAGATGTTAGATTGGGTTCAAGTCTGGGCTCTGGCTGAGCCACTCAAGGATATTCAGAGACTTGTCCCGAAGCCACTCCTCCGTTGTCTTGGCTGTGTGCTTAGGGTTGTTGCCCTGTTGGAAGGTGAACCTTCGCCCCAGTCTGAGGACCTGAGTGCTCTGGAGCAGGTTTTCATCAAGGATCTCTCTGTACTTTGCTCTGTTCATCTTTCCCTCGATCCTGACTAGTCTCCCAGTCCCTGCCACTGAATAACATCCCCACAGCATGATGCTGCCACCACCATGCTTCACCGTAGGGATGGTACCAGGTTTCCTCCAGACGTGACGCTTGGCATTCAGGCCAAAGAGTTCAATCTTGGTTTCATCAGACCAGAGAATCTTGTTTCTCATGGTCTGAGAGTCCTTTAGGTGCCTTTTGGCAAACTCCAAGCGGGCTGTCATGTGCCTTTTACTGAGCAATGGCTTCCATCTGGCCACTCTACCATAAAGGCCTGATTGGTGGAGTGCTGCAGAGATGGTTGTCCTTCTGGAAGGTTCTCTCATCTCCACAGAGGAACTCTGGAGCTCTGTCAGAGTGACCATCGGGTTCTTGGTCACCACCCTGACCAAGGCACTTCTCCCCCGATTGCTCAGTTTGGCCAGGCGGCCAGCTCTAGGAAGAGTCTTGGTGGTTCCACACTTCTTCCATTTAAGGATGATGGAGGCCACTGTGTTCTTGGGGACCTTCAATGCTGCAGAAATGTGTGCCTCGACACAATCCTGTCTCGGAGCTCTTCGGACAATTCCTTCGACCTCATGGCTTGGTTTTTGCTCTGACATGCACTGTCAACTGTGGGACCTTATGTAGACAGGTGTGCCTTTCCAAATCATGTCCAATCAATTGAATTCATCACAGGTGGACTCCAAGTTGTAGAAACATCAAGGATGAATAATGGACACAGGATGCACCTGATCTCAATTCCGAGTCTCATAGCAAAGGGTCTGAATACTTATGTAAATAATATGATTTTTATTATAAATACATTTGCAAACATTTCTAAAAACCTGTTTTTGCTTTGTCATTATGGGGTATTGTGTGTAGATTGATGAGGATTCGTTGTTTTATTTAATCCATTTTAGAATAAGGCTGTAACGTAACAAAATGTGGAAAAAGTCAAGGGGTCTGAATACTTTCCGGATGCACTGTATCTAAGTGAGCTTTAGAAATGGCTAATATATGAATGTTATCTGAAGTTAGCAAGTTATTGATTTCATGAACCTTATTTCTGAAGCTACATATATTAATGTGGGCAATTTTCAGGCCTTTCCTGGGTAGCTTATCGGAGATAGACATAATATGGAAAAGAGCAAACAAAGCAAGAGAAAAATATATATACATTCAGCAGTCCATTAATCAGTTGGTATGTGTAAGTGTGTGTGTCTATGCTGTGGGTTTGAGGGGGGCTCTGAGGTACCGGAACACATTGAGAAAAAAAGTGTCAAACACAACGTAGCAGCCAAGTAGCCTACTATGGATTGTGGTGAAAGCGACAGCACACTCCAAGGTGCTAATTAATTCAAAGCATTTTAGACATCACTGCAGCATGCCCACATACTTGAGTACAGCTGCGGGTCTTACACAAGTCCGCATTTCTTATAGTTAGCAATTGCTGTGAAGTCACCAAAATTATTTGAAATAACGATTGAGGTAGCTACAGTATGTAATCTAACAACACTTAACTACTACAAACTAATTAAAATTACGATAAATAAAAGTTAACTTACTTGTTTTTTGCTGTCCAGTGGCAACACAAGTGGGGTATTTGATTTGCGAACTCATCACATGATTAGTGTCTCGTCAGCAACACAAAAAATGTACTTCCGGGCCACAGAATTTTGAAAGAATTCAATATGAAAGTTCCCCACGTAATAGTAGAAAAGTGTCAATAACCATTCATGAAAAATTATTGTCTAAACATTAACAATGATTCATATTTGTTCATATGTAAGTGACATTTGCATTACATTTGTGTTTTTAGACATGTTCCAAGGTCATATAAATGCCCCCAATGTGAATCACTGTATATGGAATACATACAGTTGAAGTTGGAAGTTTACATACACCTTAGCCAAATACATTTAAACTCAGTTTTTCACAATTCCTGACATTTAATCCTAGTAAAAATTCCTTGTCTTAGGTCAGTTAGGATCACCACTTTATTTTAAGAATGTGAAATGTCAGAATAATAGTAGAGAGAATGATTTATTTCAGCTTTTATTTATTTCATCACATTCCCAGTGGGTCAGAAGTTTACATACACTCAATTAGTATTTGGTAGCATTGCCTTTAAATTGTTTAACTTGGGTCAAACATTTCCGGTAGCCTTCCACAAGCTTCCCACAATAAGTTGGGTGAATTCTGGCCCATTCCTCCTGACAGAGCTGGTGTAACTGAGTCAGGTTTGTAGGCCTCCTTGCTCGCACACACTTTTTCAGTTCTGGCCACACATTTTCTATAGGATTGAGGTCAGGGCTTTGTGATGGCCACTCCAATACCTTGACATTGTTGTCCTTAAGTCATTTTGCCACAACTTTGGAAGTATGCTTGGGGTCATTGTCCATTTGGAAGACCCATTTGTGACCAAGCTTTAACTTCCTGACTGATGTCTTGAAATGTTGCTTCAATATATCCACATAATTTTCCTTCCTCATGTTGCCATCTATTTTGTGAAGTGCACCAGTCCTTCCTGCAGCAAAGCACCCCCACAGCATGATGCTGCCACCCCTGTGCTTCACGGTTGGGATGGTGTTCTTCAGCTTGCAAGGCGACACCTTTTTCCTCCAAACATAACGATGGTCATTATGACCAAACAGTTCTATTTTTGTTTCATCAAACCAGAGGACATTTCTCCAAAAAGTATGATCTTTGTCCCCATGTGCAGTTGCAAACCGTAGTCTGGCTTTTTTATGGCGGTTTTGGAGCAGTGGCTTCTTCCTTGCTGAGCTGCCTTTCAGGTTATGTCGATATAGGACTCGTTTTACTGTGGATATAGATACTTTTGTACCTATTTCCTCCAGCATCTTCACAAAGTCCTTTGCTGTTGTTCTGGGATTGATTTGCACTTTTCGCACCAAAATACGTTCATCTCTAGGAGACAGAACGTGTCTCCTTCCTGAGCGGTATGACGACTGCGTAGTCCCATGGTGTTTATACTTGCGTACTATTGTTTGTACAGATGAACGTGGTACCTTCAGGCATTTGGAAATTGCTCCCAAGGATGAACCAGACTTGTGGAGGTCTACACCTATTTTTCTGAGGTCTTGGCTGATTTCTTTTGATTTTCCCACGATGTCAAGCAAAGAGGCACTGAGTTTGAAGGTAGGCCTTGAAATACATCCACAGGTACACCTCCAATTGACTCAAATGATGTCAATTAGCCTATCAGAAGCTTCTAAAGCCATGACATCATTTTCTGGAATTTTCCAAGCTGTTTAAAGGCACAGTTAACTTAATGTATGTAAACGTCTGACCCACTGGAATTGTGATACAGTGAATTATAAGTGAAATAATCTGTCTGTAAACAATTGTTGGAAAAATTACTTGTGTCATGCACAAAGTAGATGTCCTAATCGACTTCCCAAACCATAGTTTGTTAACAAGAAATTTGTGGAGTGGTTGAAAAATTAGTTTTAATGACTCCAACCTAAGTGTATGTAAACTTCCGACTTCATCTGTATAGGCTTAGAGCAAGAACTATTCTGGGTGCCGCAGTAAAGGTATGGTAGGGAATATTCAGTAGGGTCTGTAGAATGTATATATGGTGTCATTTCATTGGGCTGAATAATACGGAGTGCTGCTGGCCATTCTATTGGCGGCCAAATCACATCACGTGCTTGTTGCACTACAGAAAACCAGCTAACCAAACAACAGTGTTTCTTTGATTTTTCCCAGACCTCAAAAGTCATCCCCTGATGTGGTTTAAGCATTGTTGTGAACACAGAAAAATGTTTGTGACAAAATGGGGTTAAACATGAAATAAATTGAGAAATCTGAAACCTGGAAAAACAAAAGCAAGAAAACAGAATTGTGGGAAAAAACTGAAGTAGGTAAAATATAAAAATGGATTTTAAAAGGCCCTACCAACGTTTCCTGCTGTGCATGACTGCACTTTCAAAATATGTCTACTTACATGTTGTATTGACAAGCATCATTTCCCTCATTTTGGTTGAGTTCCTCCCCGACTACATTGCAGACACATGCCAGATCTTACAACGCCTGGATAGGTAGGCCTATTTAACATATCAACAAACCAAATCACATGATATAGAAATCTGCTATCATGGCACACAACCATTGGTTGATGCATGCAACATCTGAGCAGGGTAACGCATTATCATTAGCTAACGCCCTGTAGGGTGAGCTGATTGGTGGACACACGGAAGCAGCGATTGGTTTGTGGACAGGTCAATCATGGTACCTGTAAGGGCCCTTTTAACAGCTCCACCACAATAACAGACATCTTCCAACATTTATTTTAGGTCCGGGAGTGTACAACACCACTGGAATGAGATCTATTACTTTGTCGATCACCTGGCTCATAAATTCATAAGGTACAGTATTGCCTGGATTGTTACCCAGATACCACTACAAGTCCCAGAGAGCTCAATGAATGTATACTGGCCAGTAAGGATGTATCAAGTCCAGTAAGGATATAAACAGACATGTTTTTGCACAAAGTATTTGGACAAGACAGCAACACACATAAAGAGATTATGTCTGTCTGTCAACTGTGGAAATACTCCCACCCCCCACCCATCTACAGGTCACTGCCAAAATAAAGGAAACACCAACATAAAGTGTCTTAATAGGGTGTTGGGTCACAACAAGCCAAAACAGCTTCCTTGCACCTTGGCATAGATTCTACAAGTGTCTGGAACTCTATCGGAGAAACTCCATCATTTGGTGTTTTGTTGACGGTGGTGGGAAACGCTGTCTCAGGCGCCACTCAAGAATCTCCCATAAACTTTCAATTGGGTTGTGATCTGGTGACTGAGACAGCCATGGCATATGATTTACATCGTTTTCAAGCTCATCAAACCATTCAGTGACCACTCGTGCCCTGTGGATGGGGGCATAGCCATTGTAGCCAAAATAATGGCCTGCCCAGCATTTTTATACATGACCCTAAGCATGATGGGATGTTAATTGCTTACTTAACTCAGGAACCACAACTGTGTGGAAGCACCTGCTTTCAATATACTTTGTATCCCTTATTTACTCAAGTCTTTCCATTATTTTGGCAGTTTCCTGTATCTCTTTCTCTTCCTCTCTAGTCCTCAGCTGCGGATGTCCTTCATTGTATTTTCTACAGAGGGACGGATCCTGATGAAACTAACAGAAGACAGGCAAGACATAATCCTTCAAGCTGTTGTGCTTATGCTTTAACTACTCACAACTAACACAGACAGGATACACAATACAACACTTTTAATGACCTGCCCATTTCACTCATTGGTCAATCGTTTTGTGGAGGGTACTATGTGGGGTACTGCCCACATGATACACTGACGGTACCAATGGCATAGTGTGTGTGTGTGTGTCTGTGTAAGAGCAGGGAGCAGATTCGGGCAGGCCTGGAGGAGCTCCGCATGGTGCACCCTGGGGGAGACACTTTCATGCACAAAGGGTTCCAAAGGGTGAGTAATGGATTGGAGACCAGTAGCTGAAGGTAACTGGGCAACAGCTAGACGTCCCGCTGCAAAAATTAGAACAATATATTGTTCTGTTCCAATAACCTTCCTATCTATCTATGGGTAAAAGCAGAAGACAAATTGCTCTCTCGTATTGATCAATAAAGTATCCTAAAAATGATTCTTCTTCTATCTGCTCTTCCAGGCCAGTGAACAAATCTACTATGCTGGTGACAGTGAGTAGATTATTCTTGTTTTTGCACTTGGAATAAATAATGTGGGTAGAACTCTGGCTCTCATTATGTCAAAAGCAGACACAAAAGAGTACAATTAAAACCTATTGATCCCTATTGAACACAATTTATGGTATCAGAGGTATTAGAATGAATTATCCAATTATTATCTTCACATTCAGAGACAGATAGACAGTCTGTGTTCTGAGAAGATGTCTTCTGTTCTGCTCTGTTGTCTTGTAACTCATTTGTGAGTGGCGCAGTGGTCTAAGGCACTGCATCGCAGTGCTAACTGTGCCACTAGAGATCCTGGTTCGAATCCAGGCTCTGTCACAGCCGGCTGCGACCGGGAGACTCATGGGCGGCGCACAATTGGCCCAGCGTCGTCCAGGGTAGGGGAGGGAATGGCCGGCAGGGATGTAGCTCAGTTGATAGAGCATGGCGTTTGCAACGCCAGGGTTGTGGGTTCGATTCCCACGGGGGGCCAGTATAAAAAAATATGCATTCACTAACTGTAAGTCGCTCTGGATAAGAGCGTCTGCTAAATCACTAAAATGTAAATGTAAATGTATTTGTCCTGGTCCATCAGGTTTCCGTACGGCCAGTGTCATCATTGCCTTGACAGATGGCGAACTGAGGGAGAATCAGTTTGATCTGGCAGAGAGAGAGGTGAGATAAATATTTGTTTTGGACCTACAGTAATGGATGATCTATTGGTAATATCTACTGTATCACTACACTCACAGAGTGAGGAGAATGCAAATAGCTAACCACATTCCACAAGGTATTCCAGTCCTGGAGGAGTGGCTTCTCAGTACTACTGCCTGTCATAATCTGTAATTATCATTATTAGAAATGCTGTTTCTGTTAATACACTATATATACAAAAGTATGTGGACACCCCTTCAAATTAGTGGATTTGGCTATTTCAGCCACACCCATTACTGACAGGTGTATAAAATCAAGCACACAGCCATGCAATCTGCATAGACAAAAACAGGCAGTAGAATGGCCTTACTGAAGAGCTCAGTGACTTTCAACGTGGCACCGTCATAGGATGCCACGTTTCCAATAAGTCAGTTCGTAAAATGTCTGCCTTGCTAGTGCTGTCCCGGTCAACTGTAAGTGCTGTTATTGTGAAGTGGAAACGTCTAGGATCAACAACGCTCAGCTGCGAAGTGGTAGGCCACACAAGCTCACAGAACGGGACCGCCAAGTGCTGAAGCGCATAGCGCGTAAAAATCGCCTGTCCTCGCTTGCAACACTCACTACCAAGTTCCAAACTGCCTATGGAAGCAACGTCTACACAAGACCTGTTCGTCGGGAGCTTCATGAAATGGGTTTCCATGGCCGAGCAGCGGCACAAAAGCCTAAGATCACCATGCACAATGCCAAGCGTCGGCTGGAGTGGTGTAAAGTTTGGTGGAAGAGGAATAATGGTCTGGGGACGTTTTTCATGGTTCGGGCTAGGCCCCTTAGGTCCAGTGAAGGGAAATCTTAACGCTACAGCATACAATGACATTCTAGACGATTCTGTGCTTTCCAACTTTGTGGCAACAGTTTGGGGAAGGCCCTTTCCTGTTTCAGCATAAAAATGCCCTGTGCACAAAGCGAGGTCCATACAGAAATGGTTTGTCGAGATCGGTGTGGAAGAACTTGACTGGCCTGCACAGAGCCACTCAACTCCATCGAACACCTTTAAGATGAATTGGAATGCCGACTGCGGGCCTAATCGCCGAACATCAGCGCTCGACCTCACTAATGCTTGTGACTGAATGGAAGCAAGTCCCTGCAGCAATGTTCCAACATCTAGTGGAAAGCCTTCCCAGAAGAGTGGAGGCTGTTACAGCAGCAAAGGAGGGACCAACTCTATATTAATGCCCATGATTTTGGAATGAGATGTTATACGAGCAGGTGTCCACACACTTTTGGTGATGTAGCATATCTTCCTACAGCTGGTTGCATCAGTAAATTCAGCTGGTGAAATGGAAAAGAGCCTAACCTAAAGCCTTTCAATTACTGGATGTCTATACATTGGCTGGTGGCCATTTGTGCAGAACTTCCTAGACTTGAGAAGTTGACTTAAATGTCACCAAGACTGAAGAAGTCATCATGGGCTGTGGAAGAACACCCAAAGCACTCAGGGCCATAACTATATATGTGGACACCAAGGTCCGGACTTCTCACAGTTCTCACACTCGAATTTCAACAAACAATTTTGTTTTTATTTTTAGGAACTCAGTCGGGGTCTCAATTTACACAAGGTGCAATTCTGAAACTTAGTTGTGCATCAGCAGTTTTCTTCGTCATACGTCACTCACTAGCTAGGTTTACATCAAATTGGCAACAGATTTTCATGCGAAAATTCTATAATCTGCATATAAACAATATGCAAATTTTCCCACCAGAGGTGTTTCCATCAAATGGACTTGTTGCAGCTAAAAGGCTGTGCGTGATGACGTAGTGCACATAAAATGCATTTTGCTGTTAAAATGTAGTGTTATATAGTGAGTGTGCACACTCTGCTATTGGCACATACACTCTAGCCAACAGCGCTATCTGTACACTGTTCGCTAAAGCACACATATAGCCTACATGATGAGATTATTATTTTGGACAAAAGAGCGAGATTATTTGTCAAACGGCAGCCAAGCATTGATTATCATGTCACCAGAATAAGACCCTTGATATTTATTGGAAATGAGCATCAAGCTCATACAGTGCACTTATACCACCATGTGAAGTTCATCATAATTTATTTCATCTGTAACCTAATAAACTGTATGCTTTCCCGATGAGTCGTAGTAGGAGGACCACACAACATGTCATCTCATGACTCCAAGTTTACTTCGATATGATGGCTATTATATCAACATTTGCGTATAAAAGCGTTTCCACCAAAAATTTTCGCATAATAAGTTTTACCAACATAAAAAGATCCCACCTTGTCTTGCGTATTTTGTTTTGTCGACATTTGGAAGGTTTACCGAAAAATTGTGTTTCCATCAGGTCTGTCTGACATTTTTTTTCCGACATGTACTTTACACACATGGATGGTTGGATGGAAACCTCTTTACTGACAGTCACTCAATTGTAAAAATACATTGGTAAATTAGTCTAGTTAGTCTAGCCAGCTATCTAAACTTGTAATAATCATGACCCAGGGGTCCTGACCTCTAGGGGGCCCCCATTGTTTTTGCTAGTCACTCTCATACAGATAAAGTTATATAAAACAAACTAATTTGTTTACTTTTTGTTAATAAAATGCTTTTTCTGCTAACAGATCCCTCTGTACTTATTAAATTATAGTTTTTAATCCCAGTGCTGAGTTAATGTGTAGCAGCTAATTATAGCTAATAGGCTATGTGTTTGTAGATCGACTGAGGTGAATGAACCTACAGCAGCCAAGGTGATAATGGCTGGAGTCATTTTTGCTTGTTTTTGCTGTTCTCCAAAAAGCATTGTATAGTTTTTAAACTGTATAAGAATTCAGTAACTGAGCTCCAACTGTCTTAATATTCACCCTGTCCGGGGACCTCACTAAAACTCAGACCCTGGTTACGGCCCTGAAATAACTAGATTTAAACAAAGCAATCGATAGAGTGGACTGCTACAAAAATGCCTGCAACATTATAGACAGCAAACTCTGCTTTGGAGAAAACTTGGATGCCTTTGTCTCCAAATGTCAGTCATGACTAAATACCTGCACAAACTAAGATGGTTGGAGAAAACCCAAAATCTGTCTTGCAAGCCTTCCATAGATGCTTCATAGAATCAATGCTCATCCTTTATGGAGACACCTTTATACAATGTGTTGTATTGGTTTTCTATATATCTAACACCACACATGAAGTTCTCTCTACTTTGGTCAATATCGAGTTATGAAATAACTTTCATGTCTATTTGTGTTGCCCTTTTGAAAACTAGGCCAGCCGATCGCGTCAACTGGGCGCCTCAGTCTACTGCGTGGGAGTAAAAGACTTCAATGAAACCCAGGTGAGCCACGTTCACATGTTTCTGTTGTGAGCAGGGGATTATTATTGTTATTACACTGTTATTAAATTATAACTCTCCTCACTCCCTAGCTTTGGACAATAGCCGACAGTAAGGACCATGTCTTCCCTGTAAATGATGGCTTTGAGGCACTGCAAGGAGTCATTGATTCAGTAAGGGCACTGTTGTTGGGGTTGGTAGAATGATGCAAACAGCTGTTCACTATTTTAAGGTATGTTTTCAACACTGTTGAAAGGATACCATGGTATAAGGTATACATACTTTCAACAGCTCCAACTCTTACAGATTTACGCCATCAGTACTGCTGCTCTCCGCCTTCATCATTAACCATCGCCTTCTCCCTCTCGTCTTCTCCCTCGCTCTCTGTTTCTCTCGCTCTCTCTTCTCCCTTCCCGCAGATCCTGAAGAGATCATGCATTGAGATCTTGGCAGCAGAGCCCTCTAGTATCTGTGAAGGAGGTGAGTGGTGTATTAGCTCCTCTGTTGGAGCTCCAGAATGGAAATGGGTTTCTTAATGGGCTCCAGCTGCATGGCAATGACGCTTGTTTATTGATATGCTGCTAACACGGATCAATCCACTCTGTGTTTCTACTGTGTGTGTAATGAGACAGCAGGGGGGAAATTGATTGACTTAAATATGTGTTTGACTCAGTGTAAATGCAAAGTGCCAGCTGAAGATAAACAGGCGTGGTTAAAACATTACATCCTCTCTGGCTCAGCCTAGCCTGCATTTGACCGATTTCAGATAATCATCATCCCACTGGGCACAAACTGGTTAAGTCAACATTGTTTCAAAGTAATTTGTCAAGTTATTGTGACGTGGAATCTATGTGGAAAATACATTGGATTTGAAAAAAGTAATCACTGTTGTTTTAAGGGTAGAATTTCAACTACAGGATAATATCATGATGGTAACCAATTTTCAACATAGACACACCTTGTATAAAATATGTTGAATTCGTACCTTTGAAACAACATCAGATCTTCAACGTAATATCCACTATAAGAAAAAACAATAGGCTGAGCAGCACCTCCTACTGGAGAGTTGATCTATCTACAGCTATCCCTTCAGTCTTCCATCCAGGGCTTTAACCAAACCCAGCCCTGGTTAGCTTTGATATTAGACTATAACCATGTGATATCGTGAGAATGATTGTTGAGAAATGTCCCCTTAATAGATTCACTGTTGCTATCGAAGTTATTCCAAAGGGTAGATTCAACAGAGCAAATTAAATGTAACCATATTTAGGCCTATATAGTACTTGGGAAGTCATCAACAGCTATTGTTTAAATTCTAAAAATAGACAATACATATACAGTGCATTCAGACCCCTTCCCTTTTTCCACATTTTGTTACGTTACAGCCTTATTCTAAAATTGATTAAATAAAACATTTTCCTCATCAATTTACACACAATACCCCATAATGACAAAGCAAAAACAGGTTTTTAGACATTTTTGCCAATGTATTACAAATATTAAAGAGAAATACCTTATTTACATAGCTATTCAGACCCTTTGCTATGAGACTAAAAATTGAGCTCAGGTGCATCCTGTTTCCATTGATCATCCTTGAGATATTTCTACAACTTGATTGCAGTCCACCTGTGGTCAATTCAATTGATTGGACATGATTTGGAAAGGCACACACCTGTCTATATAAGGTCCCACAATTGACAGTGCATGTCAGAGCAAAAACCAAGCCATGAGGTCGAAGGAATTGTCCGTAGAGCTCCAAGACAGGATTGTGTTGAGGCACAGCTCTGGGGAAGGGTACCAAAAAATGTCTGCAGCATTGAAGGTTCCCAAGGACACAGTGGCCTCCATCATTCTTAAATGGAAGAAGTTTGGAACCACCAAGACTCTTCCAAGAGCTGGCCGCCCAGCCAAACTGAGTAATCGGGGGAGAAGGGCATTGGTCAGGGAGGTGACTAAGAACGTGATGCTCACTCTGACAGAGCTCCAGAGTTCCACTGTGGAGATGGGAGAACCTTCCAGAAGGACAACCATCTCTGCAGCACTCCACCAATCAGGCCTTTATGGTAGAGTGGCCAGACAGAAGCCACTCCTCAGTAAAAGGCATGACAGCCCGCTTGGAGTTTGCCAAAAGGCACCTTAAGGACTCAGACCATGAGAAACAAGATTCTCTGGTCTGATGAAACCAAGATTGAACTATTTGGCCTGAATGCCAAGCGTCACATCTGGAGGAAACCTGGCACCATCCTTACGGTGAAGCATGGTGGTGGCAGCATCATGCTGTGGGGATGTTTTTCAGCGGCTGGGACTGGGAGACTAGTCAGAGTCGACGGAAAGATGAAGGGAGCAAAGTACAGAGAGATCCTTGATGAAAACCTGCTCCAGAATCACCTTCCAACAGCACAACGACCCTAAACGCACAGCCAAGACAACGCAGGAGTGGCTTCGGGACAAGTATCTGAATGTCCTCGAGTGGCCCAGATAGAGCCCGGACGTGAACCCGCTTGAACATCTCTGGAGAGACCTGAAAATAGCTGTGCAGCGTCGCTCCCCATTCAACCTGACAGAGCTTGAGAGGATGTGCAGAGAAGAATGGGAGAAACTCCCCAAATGCAGGTGTGCCAAGCTTATAGCGTCATACACAAGAAGACTTGAGGCTGTAATCACTGCCAAAGGCTGAGTAAAGGGTCTGAATACTTTTTTTATTTTTTTTATACATTTGCAAACATTTCTAAAAACCTGTTTTTGCTTTGTCATTATGGGGTATTGTGTGTAGATTGATGAGGGAAAAAACAATTTAATCAATTTTAGAATTAGGCTGTAACGTAACAAAATGTGGAAAAAGTCTAGGGGTCTGAATACTTTCCGAATGTGCTGTAGGGTTTCAAGCTTATAAAAGTTAAAGAAATAAAATAATAAGATTAAGCCAGTGGCTTAGATCGAACTATCCAAGTAATAGATACATCTCCTTTAAAATGTTGATATTTTGTTGCATTGTCAACCAAACACAATTCAATATTACTTTTGTAAGACAGTAAATAGCTTAATGTTAAGGCTATCGTACAAACTAATGTAACAGTATTTATTCAACCTTAAAATTGGTAACACATCCATGGCCACATTTTGAGGTTACTGTAACATGAAATGTTCTGTGGAAATCTTCACAATTGCTACAATAATCTGAACAGAATCTCAAACGGCATTGGTCACTTGTACCATGTAGTTTAATGTAATCTCAATTGCAATCCAGGTCATTTGGTTGTGCTATTAGATTAAGCACATTGATAACACATTAAGTTGTTGTATAAATAAACAAAATATCTGACATTGTATTCCCATTTGAACGTTGTTGTGCTTTTCAATGGTTGAAAGCGCATTGATAACACATTTAGGTGACAACTAAACCAGAAATCAGACATTGATTTTTCATTGGGAATTCAACAAACTTTTTGTGTGGGTGAAAATAGGGTGGAATCTCATTGATCAATGCATCTACCAAATATTACCCAATTCTCCACGTTGAAATGATGTGGTGTGCCCAGTGGGATGTATCATTATGGATAATTGGGGAGCATTTGGCCTCAGGAATGAAGGATTTGAAAATATCATTATCAACTGTAATTCCGCTTTACTTATGAATATCAAGGTGAACAGATGGCATTGATGATTCTCCATGTTCTCTCCCTTTCATCCTGCCTTAGAGTCCTTCCAGGTGGTAGTGAAAGGAAATGGTTTCTCACATGCCCGCGAGGTGGGGAAGGTCCTTTGTAGCTTCCGCATCAACGACACTCTTACTTTGAGTAAGTGGACGTTACGGTACCTACAATTTACCGACCATTAACCTTAATGAATCCCATCAGCAACACCTCTGTTTTTAATGAGCTGGGAAGAATCTCTAACTTTCACACAAGGTTCTTAGTGCAGGGTAATGAGGCTTAGAAAGATATCTGTTTCAGCAATGTCACAGTGAGTTAGTTGGCTGTTATTGACTGTGACTGCGAAACAGGCAAATACAAAAGAGAAGGATTTCAACCATCCTGAACGAAAGAGCCTAAAGGAATGAGCCTGAAAGAAGAATGCTCATTAGATCAAACAGGCACCAGTTGGGTTCTCAAGACAATTTCTGCCTGTCTTCTGTTCCTCACTTAACCATTTCATTGGGCCAATGTAGAACAGCAGTATCCCACAAGGTGCCCTACACATGACAGAACATTGGACAATGGACCAAGAAAGGACTTCTTTGCACTTGTGGCACAAAGCTTTTGATGCAAGAGATTACCCTCGCTCCAAAGTTGCAAACCACTGTCTGGTTGCAAATTCCACACCAATGTAGTCGGCAGCAGTGCACAAACAGATCTGAGTTGGAGATGTAATGTGCTTTCTTTGTTCCTTTCACTCATCCAAAACGGATCTAGCACATCTGCTCTAGGCTCAGTGCCTCTGATAAGCTAGGTAGAAGGCTCTCTGAAGCTTTAAGGGTAAGGGTTTATTTAATCCAGAATCTTCAAATGGATCAGGGACTTGCAATAATATCCGTTGATTAGCAATATTCAGTAGAGAGTAGTCCAATTCTTTACACTGAAGAGACATTTCTGCATTCTTCCCTGAGGCATTACGGGAGGTGGGGCTACGTTTGCCTTGGCCACAAGGAAGAGGGGGTTATATCATGCACACTGTTATTACAAATACCCCCCCCAACCCCCCCACACACACACACACAAACACACACACACTTTGCTTCATCTGGTTGAATACTTAAGGCTTCTCAGATGTACAGCGGGAATGTGGATCTTATATGCCATGTGCACACACTGGACGTTCTCTCGGCCAGGGTAAATAAACCACACTCACTCTGAAGGATTTCAGTTGCTTCATTTTCCACAAGTAAAGGGCCACAAAGACAACAACAAAGGAATTTTCACAATTTGTTTCAAAGTATTTCAATTTCAACTATACTCTTTAAAACACTCTTTGATCTACAACTCTTTGAAACTATGATACTTTAACTGAGATACATAGTTAAATTAATAGCACCGTTTGTTAATTAATTAGCTACTGTACTGTATTTTGATTTTATTTTTGTTTTTATTTCGATGCACCTCTCGCTGGATGCATAGCTATAGGATGTATAATCAGGGACATTATCCACTGTATACAGTATTAGGTAGTTTTTTATATATACACATAATACAAAGCATTCTCTTCTATAATCCCATAGTGAAAAGACCATTGGTCGTGAGAGACACCTACCTGCTGTGTCCAGCTCCAATATTGGAGGAGGAGGGGACGTAAGTGACTGTTTAACTCTCACATCCTCACTGCTTTAATTGATGCATGCCAAACCCAACTCATGAAATGCTAAGATAAACTTATACACTATCAGTCAAAAGTTTGGACACACCTACTCATTCAAGGGTTTTTCTTTATTTGTACTATTTTTTACATTGCGGTCCGACTCATCCGAAACCATCTCAATTTGGTTGAGGTCGGGGGATTGTGGAGGCCAGGTCATCTGATGCAGCACTCCATCACTCTCCTTCTTGGTAAAATAGCCCTTACACAGCCTGGAGGTGTGTCGGGTCATTGTCCTGTTGAAAAACAAATGATAGTCCCACTAAGCCCAAACCAGATGCGATGGCGTATTGCTGCAGAATGCTGTGGTAGACATGCTGGTTAAGTGTGCCTTGAATTCTAAATAAATCACAGACAGTATCACCAGAAAAGCACCCCCACACCATAACACCTCCTCCTCCATGCTTTACGGTGGTAAATACACATGCGGAGATCATCCGTTCACCCACACCGCATCTCACAAAGACACAGCGGTTGGAACCAAAAACCTCAAATATGGACCCCAGACCAAATTTCCACCGGTCTAATGTCAATTGCTTGTGTTTCTTGGCCCAAGCAGGTCTCTTCTTCTTATTGGTGTCCTTTAGTAGTGGTTCCTTTATGAAGGCCTGATTCACTCAGTGACTCTCAGATCCACCTCTACGCAGACGACACCATTTTGTATACATCTGGCCCTTCATTGGACACTGTGTTAACAAACCTCCAAACGAGCTTCAATTCCATACAACACTCCTTCAGTAGCCTCCAACTGCTCTTAAACACTAGTAAAACTAAATGCATGCTCTTCAACCGAACGCTGCTTGCACCCGCCCACCCGACTAGAATCACTACTCTCGACGGGTCTGACCTAGAGTATGTGGACAACTACAAATATCTAGGTGTCTGGTTAGACTGTAAACTCTCCTTCCAGACTCACATTAAGAATCTCCAATCCAAAGTTAAATCTAGAATCGGTTTCCTATTTCGCAACAAAGCCTCCTTCACTCATGCTGCCAAACATGCCCTCGTAAAACTGACTATCCTACCGATCCTTGACTTCGGCGATGCCATTTACAAAATAGCCTCCAACACTCTACTCAGCAAATTGGATAAAGTCTATCACAGTGCCATCCGTTTTGTCTCCAAAGCCCCATATAATACCCACCACTGTGACCTGTACGCTCTTGTTGGCTGGTCCTCACTACATATTCGTCGCCAAACCCACTGGCTCCAGGCCATCTATAAATCACTGCTAGGCAAATCCCCGCCTTATCTTAGCTCATTGGTCACCATAGCAACACCCACCCGTAGTCTGCGCTCCAGCGGGTATATCTCACTGGTCATCCCCAAAGCCAACACCTCCTTTGGCCGCAATTCCTTCCAGTTCTCTGCTGCCAATGACTGGAACAAATTGCAAAAATCTCTGAAGCTGGAGACACTTATCTCCCTCACTAACTTTAAGCATCAGTTGTCAGAGCACCTTACCGATCACTGCACCTGTACACAGCCCATCTGAAATTAGCCCGCCCAACTACCTCATCCCTATATTGTTATTTATTTTGCTAATTTGTACCCCAGTATCTCTATTTGCACATCATCTCTTGCACATCTATCATTCCAGTGTTAATACTAATTGTAATTATTTTGCACTATAGCCTATTTTATTGCCTTACCTCCATAACTTGCTAAATTTGCACACACTGTATATTATATGTATTTCTGTTGTATTTTTGACTTTGTTTTGTTTTACCCCATATGTAACTCTGTGTTGTTGTTTTTATCGCACTGCTTTGCTTTATCTTGGCCAGGTCACAGTTGTAAATGAGAACTTGTTCTCAACTGGTTTACCTGGTTAAATAAAGGTGAAATAAAAAAATAAATAAAAAGTCCCCTCTGAACAGTTGATGTTGAGATATGTCTGTTACTTGAACTCTGTGAAGCATTTATTTGGGCTGCAATTTCTGAGGCTGGTAACTGTAATGAACTTATCCTCTGCAGCAGAGGTAACTCTGGGTCTTCCATTCCTGTGGCGGTGTCAAGGGGTGCTGAAGGTGGGTGTGGTGCATGAATCAAGCGCAGGACGCAGAAGCTCAGTCCAAAAGACTTTAGTGCAATATTCACGTAGAAAATAAGCACAATAAGCCCGAAGGCGAAATAACGGCGCACACAGGCGTCAAATAAACGGCGCACTAACATGTGCGAAAAACCTCTCCAAAACACTGGAGGGAAGTACGTAGCTCCAACACAAAACAGAAGAGCAATCACACACAAAGACACACACACACAACGAGAACTAAATAGGACACTAACGAGGACTAACAAGACACAGGTGTACAACATCAAGACAAAACCAAACGAACATGAAACATAGATCGGTGGCAGCTAGTACTCCGGGGACGACGACCGCCGAAGCCTGCCCGAACCAGGAGGAGGAGCAGCCTCGGCCGAAACCGTGACAGTACCCCCCTTGACGCGCGGCTCCAGCCGTGCGCCGACCCCGGCCTCGGGGACGACCAGGAGGACGCGGAGCAGGGCGCGCGGGATGGTCCCGGTGGAACTCCGACAGGAGAGATGGGTCTAGGATGTCCCTCCGCGGCACCCAGCACCGCTCCTCCGGGCCGTACCCCTCCCACTCCACGAGATACTGGAGACCCCCATCCGGCGTCTTGAGTCCAAGATGGACCGAACGGTGTATGCCGGAGCCCCTCAATGTCCAGTGGGGGGCGGAGGAGTCTCCCCTATCTCATTGTCCTGGAGTGGACCAGCTACCACCGGCCTGAGAAGAGACACATGGAACGAGGGGTTAATATTCTTATACTCAACAGGTAGATGTAACCTATAACACACCTCGTTCAATCTTCTCAGGACTTTAAAGGGCCCCACAAACCGCCGACCCAGCTTCCGGCAGGGCAGGCGGAGGGGTAGGTTTCTGGTAGAGAGCCAGACTCGATCTCCGGGTGCGTACACCGGCCCCTCACTGCGGTGGAGATCGGTGCTCGCCTTGTGACGAAGGACGGCCCGCTGCAGGTGGACGTGGGCAGCGTTCCACGTCTCTTCCGAGCGCCTCATCCAATCATCCACCGCAGGGGCCTCGATCTGGCTCTGCTGCCAAGGTGCCAGAACCGGCTGGTAACCTAACACACATTGGAAGGGGGTTAGGTTGGTAGAGGAGTGGCGGAGAGAGTTCTGGGCCATCTCGGCCCAGGGAATGTACCGTGCCCACTCCTCCGGCCGGCCCCTGGCAATACGACCTCAGAAACCTACCCACATCCTGGTTGACACGTTCTACCTGCCCGTTACTCTCCGGGTGGTACCCTGAGGTAAGGCTAACCGAGACCCCCAAACGCTCCATGAACGCTCTCCAAACACGGGAGGTAAACTGGGGGGCCTCGATCAGACACTATATCCTCGGGTACCCCGTAATGCCGGAAGACGTGGGTAAATAGGGCCTCAGCGGTCTGTAGGGCAGTAGGAAGACCCGACATAGGGAGAAGACGACAGGCCTTAGAGAACCGGTCCACAACGACCAGGATGGTGGTATTCCCCTGAGAGAGGGGAAGGTCTGTCACAAAATCCACCGAGAGGTGGGACCATGGTCGTTGTGGAACGGGCAGGGGTTGTAACTTACCCCTGGGCAGATGTCGGGGCGCCTTACACTGGGCGCACACCGAGCAGGAGGAGACATAAACCCTCACATCCCTAGCCAAAGTGGGCCACCAGTATTTAGTGCTAAGGCAATGCACTGTCCGGCCAATACCCGGATGTCCAGAGGAGGGTGACGTGTGAGTCCAGTAAACGAGTCGATCCCGAATCTCGAGCGGAACGTACTTCCGACCCTCAGGACACTGTGGAGGGCTGGGGTCGGTGCACGCAACGCCGCTCGATTTCGGCATCGACCTCCCACACCACCGGTGCCACAAGGCAAGACTCCGGTAGTATGGGAGTAGGCTCAACGGACCTCTCCTCCGTGTCATACCGCCCGGGACAGCGCATCTGCCTTACCATTCTGGGACCCAGGGATGTACGTGATTTTAAATACGAACCTGGTGAGAAACATACTCCATCGAGCCTGGCGAGGGTTCAGTCTCCTCGCTGCCCGGATGTACTCCAGGTTCCGATGGTCAGTCAAAATGAGGAAAGGGTGTTGAGCCCCCTCAAGCCAATGCCTCCACACCTTAAGGGCTTGAACTACAGCTAACAGCTCCCTGTCCCCAACGTCATAGTTACGCTCCGCCGGGCTGAGCTTTTTGAGTAAAAAGCACAGGGGCGGAGTTTAGGTGGCGTGCCGGACCGTTGAGAGAGAACGGCCCCTATACCAGCCTCAGATGCGTCTACCTCAACCTGAAAGGGTAATGCGGGATCCGGATGCGCCAGCACCGGAGCCGACGTAAACAGGTCCTTCAGTCTCCCTAAAGGCCCTGTCCGCATCAGCTGACCACTGCAGGCGCACTGGACCCCCTTTCAGAAGGGACGTGATGGGAGCTGCCACCTGTCCAAAACCCCGGATAAACCTCCGGTAGTAATTCGCAAAGCCCAAGAACTGCTGCACCTCTTTTACAGTGGTTGGAGTTTGCCAATTACGCACAGCGGACACACGATCCACCTCCATTCTCACCCCTGAAGCGGACAACCGATAACCCAAAAAGGAGACCGACTCCTGGAAAAACAGACATTTCTCTGCCTTGACATATAGGTCGTGCTCCAACAGCCTCCTCAATACACGACGCACCAGGGTTATATGCTCGGCTCGGGTAGACAAGTACACCAGAATGTCATCAATGTACACGACCACCCCTTGTCCCTGCATATCCCGGAAAATGTAATCTACGAAGGATTGGAAGACTGATGGAGCATTCATCAACCCATATGGCATGACGAGATATTCAAAATGACCTGACGTGGTACTAAACGCTGTCTTCCATTCGTCGCCCTCCCTAATGCGCACCAAGTTATACGCGCTCCTGAGATCCAATTTTGTGAAAAACCGCGCTCCATGCAATGACTCTGTCATGGTCGCAATCAGAGGGAGTGGATAACTGTATTTCACAGTAATCTGATTGAGACCACGGTAATCAATGCACGGGCGCAACCCTCCATCTTTCTTCTTCACAAAAAAGAAACTCGAGGAGGCGGGAGAAGTGGAGGGCCGAATGTATCCCTGTCTCAAAGATTCGGCTATGTAAGTCTCCATAGCTTTTCTCTCCTCTTGAGACAAAGGATACATGTGGCTCCGTGGGAGCGCTGCTCCTGCCTGGAGATCAATCGCACAATCCCCCAGTCTATGAGGAGGCAACTGCGTCGCCCTAGTTTTACTAAACACGAGAGCTAAATCCCCATATTCAGGCGGAATGTGCAGTGCGGGCACTTGGTTTGGACTTTCCACCGAAGTCGCCCCCACGGAAACACACAGACATCGCCCCTCGCACTGAGCAGACCACCCATCGAGAGCCCTCTGTTGCCACGAAATAGCAGGGTTATGGGTGCTTAACCAGGGAATTCCCAGCACCACTGGGTATGCAGGAGAGTCGATCAGATACAGCTGTATAGTCTCTTCATGACCCCCCTGCGCACACATCCTAAGTGGTAATGTGATCTCCCTAATCAACCCCGACCCCAACGGGCGGCTATCTAAGGCATGAACGGGAAAAGGTTTGTCAACAGGTAGGAGAGGGATCCCTAAATCTAAACAAAACTTCCGATCAACAAAATTCCCAGCTGCGCCTGAATCTACTAGCGCCTTATGCTGGGAATGAGGTGCAACCTGTGGAAAACACACAGGTATACAAAAGTGCGCAACAGAAAGCTCTGGGTAAGTGGGACGTCTACTCACCTGGGAGGCCCCCCAGTGCGTGGCCTGTTGTCTTCTCCCCGGAGAACCCTCCCCAGCACCTGGCCGCAGTGTGCCCTCCACGACCGCACTTGGTGCAGGAGACAGGCCCCCCTCGGGCTCCTCCTCCTCCTTTCTCTAGCGCGGCACCCCCGAGCTCCATAGGGCTCGGCTCGGAGGTGCCGGTGGGCGGAATGGACGGACCCCCTCGGGACGTCCACGGGTGGCCAGCAGGGTGTCCAGACGGATGGACATATCGACCAACTGGTCGAAGGTGAGATGGGTATCCCTGCAGGCCAACTCACGTTGAACGTCCTCCCGTAGGCTACATCGAAAATGGTCGATGAGGGCCCGTTCATTCCACCCTGCGTCCGCCGCTAGAGTCCGGAACTCTAGAGCAAACGCCTGTGCGCTCCTCCTCCCCTGTCTTAGGTGGACTAGACGCTCCCCCGCCGCTTTGCCCTCAGGTGGATGGTCGAACGCGGCCTTGAAGCGGCGGGAGAACTCCGGCGTAGGAGATGGTGTTGGCGTCCATCTTCCTCCACTCGGCGTTAGCCCACTCCAACGCCTTGCCCGTGAGACAGGAGATGAGGGCGGAAACGCTCTCGTGTCCCGAGGGCACCGGGTGTACAGTGGCCAGGTAGAGCTCCACCTGCAGGAGGAACCCCTGACACCCGGCAGCTGTTCCGTCATACGCCCTCGGGAGCGAGAGCCGAATCCCCCTGGGTTCCGGACCTGGGACTGGTGGACCGGCCGATGGGGTTGGCAGGGTAGGTGGAGGTGTGGGTACCCCGCTGGCCTCCCATCGGTGCAGGGTGTTGATGACGTCCCTGTAGAGCGGTCCCCAGTTGTCGTATCTGGTCATCTTGGCCGCGAACATGCTCCTCGAGCGACTCAGGCGTAGCTGCAGATCCTGCTGATTCCATTTTGGTGTGTGATTCTGTCAAGGGGTGCTGAAGGTGGGTGTGGTGCATGAATCAAGCGCAGGACGCAGAAGCTCAGTCCAAAAGACTTTAGTGCAATATTCACGTAGAAAATAAGCACAATAAGCCCGAAGGCGAAATAACGGCGCACACAGGCGTCAAACAAACGGCGCACTAACATGTGCGAAAAACCTCTCCAAAACACTGGAGGGAAGTACGTAGCTCCAACACAAAACAGAAGAGCAATCACACACAAAGACAAACACACACAACAAGAACTAAATAGGACACTAACGAGGACTAACAAGACACAGGTGTACAACATCAAGACAAAACCAAACGAACATGAAACATAGATCGGTGGCAGCTAGTACTCCGGGGACGACGACCGCCGAAGCCTGCCCGAACCAGGAGGAGGAGCAGCCTCGGCCGAAACCGTGACAGGCGGTCCTCATGAGAGCCAGTTTCATCATAGCGTTTGATGGTTTTTGCGACTGCACTTGAAAGTTCTTGAAATGTTCCGTATTGACTGACCTTCATGTCTTAAAGTAATGATGGGCTGTCGTTTCTCTTTGCTGATTTGAGCTGTTCTTGCCATAATATGGACTTGGTCTTTTACCAAGTAGGGCTATCTTCTGTATAACCCCCCTACCTTGTCACAACGCAACTGATTGGCTCAAACGCATTAAGAAGGAAAGAAATTCCACAAATTAACTTTTAACAAGGCACACCTGTTAATTGAAATGCATTCCAGGTGACTACCTCATGGAGCTGGTTGAGAGAATGCCAAGAGTGTGCAAAGCTGTCATCAAGGCAAAGGGTGGCTATTTGAAGAATCTCAAATATAAAATATATTTTGATTTGTTTAAAACTTATTTGGTTACTACATGATTCCATATGTGTTATTTCATAGTTTTGATGTCTTCACTATTATTATACAATGTACTGTAGAAAATAGTAAAAATAAAGAAAAACCCTTGAATGAGTAGGTGTGTCCAAACCTTTGACTGGTACTGCATATTATTTTACCCACTCATTACCCACAATTACATCTCCCTTGCTTTCAAGTCATATTTTCTCAGAAAAGCAGCTATCGTCGGTCTCTGAAATGAAAACAGAGATGTGTTGAAGGATAGATATTAGAGCAAAATAAACAAACAGTGCAGGTAATTATACCCTCTCACCTCACCTCTCCCTGCCTCTCTTCCCTCACCTTCCTCTCACCTCCCTCAGGGCAGCTACCCTCCACGTCAGTATGAACAATGGCCTGAGTTTCATATCTAGTTCCGTCACCATCACCACTGTCAGCTGTGTAAGTATCAACCCCTCACCACCTCTCTACACAGTGTTGTTCTTCTAATTGTGTGGCTCATTTTAGTACTGTACTCTTCCATGTCTATTCCTGGGAGGTAATATAGCTTGTGTTCAAGCACAGACTTTAGTTTATGTACACCAGGTTCTGACCTTATTTCCTATCTCGGCCTACCCCAGTCTGATGGGACGTTCTTGGCCATAGCTCTGCTCATCCTGCTGCTCCTGCTGATGCTGGCTCTGCTCTGGTGGTTCTGGCCTCTCTGCTGCACAGTGGTACGTCAGCCATACTTTTTGTAATCATTTCGTGAAGAGTGTGTGCGCATTAGGATATTGCATTACGCAGCAGTATTTGTTCATGAGATTGTGTTTTATCTACAGTACCTGTAAAACCAAACACACAAAAAATGAATATAGTCGCTAGTAAAAGTCTACACACCCCTTGCACAGTCTTCATGTGTTGCTGCCTTAAAATCACATCTAAAAAGGGATTCAATTAGAACTTTTTTCACACCCCAGAGTTAATACTGTCAGCCATCACAGCTGTGCATCATTTTAAATAAGATTCTACCAACTTTGCACAACTCTTAGGGTAACATACACTGAGTATACCAAACATTAGGAACACCTTCCTAATATTGAGTTGCAACCCCCCTTTCGCCCTCAGAACAGCCTCAATTCATCGGGGCATGGACTCTACAAGGTGTCGAAAGCATTCCACAGGGATGCTGGCCCATGTTGACCAATGCTTCCCACAGTTGTGTCAAGTTGGCTAGATGTCCTTTTGGGTTGATGGACCACCCTTGATACACACAGGAAACTGTTGAGCGTGAAAAACCCAGCAGCGTTGCAGTTCTTGACACAAACCGGTGCGCCTGGCACCTACTACCATATCCTGTTCAAGGGCACTTAAATATGTTGTCTTGCCCATTCACCCTCTGAATGGCACACATACACAATCCATGTGTCAATTGTCTCAAGGCTTAAAAATCCTTATTTTACCGGTCCCCTCCCCTTCATCTAAAAAAGATTGTGGGGGCTGTTTTGTTAGACCTCAGTGCGACTTTTGACATTATCGATGATAGTCTGCTGCTGGAAAAACGTATGTGTTATGGCTTTACACCCTCTGCTATAATGTGGATAAATAGTTACTTGTCTAACAGAACACAGAGGGTGGTCTTTAATGGAAGCCTCTCAAACATAATCCAGGTAGAATCAGGAATTCCCCAGGGCAGCTGTCTAGGCCCCTTGCTTTTTTCCATCTTTACTAACGACATGCCACTGGCTTTGAGTAAAGCCAGTGTGTCTATGTATGCGGATGACTCAACACTATACACGTCAGCTACTACAGCAACTGAAATAACTGCAACACTTAACAAAGAGTTGCAGTTAGTTTCAGAATGGGTGGCAAGGAATAAGTTAGTCCTGAATATTTCCAAAACTAAAAGCATTGTATTTGGGTCAAATCATTCACTAAACCCTAAACCTCAATTACATCTCGTAATGAATAATGTGGAAATTGAGCAAGTTGAGGTGTCAAACTGCTTGGAGTAACCCTGGATTGTAGACTGTCATTGTCAAAGCATATTGATACAACAGTAGCTAAGATGGGGAGAAGTATGTCCATAATTAAGCGCGGCTCTGCCTTCTTAACAACACTATCATCAAGGCAGGTCCTACAGGCCCTAGTTTTGTCGCACCTGGACTACTGTTCAGTAGTGTGGTCAGGTGCCACAAAGAGGGACTTGGGAAAATTGCAGTTGGCTCAGAACAGGGCAGCACGGCTGGCCCTTAAAAGTACACGGAGCGCTAACATTGATGACATGCATGTCAGTCTCTCCTGGCTCAGAGTGGAAGAGAGATTGACTTCATCACTGCTTGTTTTTGTGAGAGGTGTCGACGAGCTGAATGTACCGAGCTGTCTGTTTGGAATACTGACACACAGCTCGGACACCCATGCATACCCCACAAGACATGCCACCAGAGGTCTCTTCACAGTCCCCAAGTTCAGAACGGACTATGGGAGGCGCACAGTACTACATAGAGCCATGACTACATGGAATTCTATTCCACATCAGGTAACTGATGCAAGCAGTAGAATCAGATTAGAAAAACAGGTAAAAATACACCTTGTGGAACAGCGGGGACTGTGAAGAGACACACACACAGGTACATACACACATACATATAGACACTCACTTTACACACACATACACATGGATGTTGTATTGTAAATATGTGATAGTGGAGTAGTGGCCTGAGGGAACACACTAAATGTATTGGGTAAAGTGTTATGAAATATAATGGCATGTAATATTTTAAATTGTATATAACTGCCTTAATGTTGCAGGACCCCAGGAAGAGCTAATGGGGATCCTTAATAAATACATATACAAAAATCTACACTGATTGAAGTGGATTTAACAAGTGAGATCAATAAGGGATCACCTGGTCAGTCTATGTCATGGAAAGAGCAGTTCTTAATGTTTTGTATACTCAGTATATATACATTGTTTTTGTAAAAATTGCTCAAGTTCAGTAAATTTGGTTGGGAATAATTGTTGGACATCAATATTCAAACCATGTCTCTGATTTTCAAGCAGGTTTAAGTCAGGACTGAGACTGGACCATTCAGGAACACTCAACACCTCGGAAAGCCATTCTGGTGTGTCTTTGGCATTAAGATGTGTGTAATTGTCCCGCTGAAAAATAAAACTATCCCAGGGTTAGGTTCTCAGAAGACTACGGCAGGTTTTCCTCTAACATTTTACCTGGGCTTTGCTCCTTTCATGTTTTTTTTATCCTGACAAACTCCCCAGTCCCTGTCGGTGACAAGCATACCCATAACATGATGCTGCCACCACAATACTTGAAAATACAGAGGATCAACAACATTGCATTCACTCCACATTACTGGCCTGTATGAAAAAGTGAAAAGAAGGACGGCTGTGTTAAAAACTCCACTCCAAATCATCCATTTTGTTTGCAATAAGGCTGTTAAGTAATACTGCATGACAATACAGCAAATAAACCCTCTGTATTTTCAATGATTGTGCTGGCAGTATCATGTTATGGTTATCTTTGTCACCGGCAGGGACTGGGGAGTTTGTAAGGGTCAAAATAAATATGAAAGGATCCAATTAAATCCCTTTTAAAACTAAATTTTAAGGCAGTAAAATGTGAAGACCGTGCAAGGGGTGTGTACTGTAGACTTTCACTAGGCACTGTAGGTAACACATTATCACCCTCTCACATTCAAACTAATTTCCTGCACCCCAGCAGAGACGCTGCCATGTACAGTATGCAGATGGGAAACATCATTTTTCATGATTCAGTCTCTTTTTCCATCTTTGCAGATCATCCATGAGCCTCCACCTCCGGTACTGGAGGACAGCTCAGTGAGTAAATCTTGTAGTCTCATATACTTTGTCTCTAGGCCTGTGCCTCTTGTAGAGTTGAAACATCACTATCATACCCTGTTATCAGGCTCTCTGTGTCTTTCTCAGTCTCCTGTTGTCTGGTCTGAAAACAGCCAGCAGCCTCTGCCTCAAAGAGCTCTGAACCTGTAGGAGCATAATGGGGATTAGACTGAGTTATTGACTCACAGCTGTCATTTTCCATTTTGACCCGACAGAAGCAGACGTTCAGCATAGAGGCATCGCATGTCATCGATCAGAACAACATGAGTTGGTTTCAAAATGTAGCAGGGCATAGGGACTGGTACCGAGGAGGGTACCCACTGGCACACACTGGTTGAATCAACGTTGTTTCCATGTCATTACAATGAAACATTGCGTTGAACCAATGTGGAATAGACGTTGAATTGACGTCTGTGCCCAGTGGGTAGTGATGGAAGATATTAGAGGCAACACAAAGAGGCATGGTCAGGCTAAATTAGATTTCGCTCTCTCTCTCACACACACACATCTACCAGCCAGCTCTAGCCTGGATTATTATCGTCCTGTCTGCACAGCGCGCGATCGACCAAGAACATATCTGATTTTCTGTCGGAATCACTGAATCACTGGACCTTAACACCGGATCATCGCAACTAGCTAGCTGCAACCGAATGGATGTTGTTGGCTAATCACCACCACCCCTGAAGCAAGCACCAGTTAGCCTTGAGCTAGCCTCGAGCCAGGCCCATCTCCCGGCTATCTACCTCTCTGTCAACCGGACGGGACCTCCTAGTGTCGACACGGAGCCCCGCCGATCCATCACGACTGGTCTGCCGACGTAATCGTCTGATGTGGTTTCAACAGGCTTCCCTTTGCAACGACCACGAAGATCCATCTGCTAGCCCCGGCCCGCTAGCACACACAATCAACAGCCGTGCTTCCTGTTCGCCTGTGCTATAGCAGCCATTCGATCTGCTCCCGGACTCACCTATTACTGTTCACTGGACCATATGATCACTCAGCTGCACAGCTGATGCCTGCTGGACAGTTCCTTTACACGGTACCCCCATCCTGTTTATCTGTCCTGTTTATCTGTTTAGCCTCAGCCCAAACTTTCGTCGCCATTACCAGTTGTTGTCTTAGCTCTCTCAAATAACACCTGTGATTGCTTTATGCCTCTCTCACATGACAATATGCCTTGCCTATTGCTGTTCCGGTTAGTTCTTATTATACCATTTCTCTGTAGAGCCCCCAGTCCCGCTCAACCAGCCTCAGAGAGCTCCTTTGTCCCACCCCCCATACACGCGGAGACCGGCTCAATCGGTGCCTCCAGTGATGCTATCTCTTTTATCGTTACCCAACGCTTAGGTTTACCTCCACTGTACTCATATCCTTCCATATCCTTGTCTGTACATAATGCCCTGAATCTATTCTACAACACCTGGAAATCAGCCCCTTTTATTCTCTGTACCCAACGCACTAGAAGACCAGTTCTTAAAGCCTTTAGCCGTATCTTTATTCTACTCCTCCTCTGGTGATGTAGAGGTTAACCCAGGCCCTGTAGCGCTATCATTTGTTGACTTCTGTAAACGTAAAAGCCTTGGTTTTTTGCATGTTAACATCAGAAGCCTCCCCCCTAAATTTGAGTTACTCACTGCGTTAGCACACTCCGCCAACCCTGATGTTCTAGCAGTGTCTGAATCCTGGTTTAGGAAGACCACCAAAAACTCTGAAATTTCCATCCCCAACTACAACATTTTCCGTCTAGATAGAACTGTGCCCAAACAGTTTGAGCTTCTACTTCTAAAAATCCACCTCTCCAGAAATAAGTCTATCACTGTTGCCGCTTGCTACAGACCGCCCCCAGCTGTGCCCTGGACACCATATGTGAATTGATTGCCCCCCATCTATCCTCAGAGTTCGTATTGCTTGGTGACCTAAACTGGGATATGCTTAACAACCCGGCCGTCCTACAATCTAAACTAGATACCCTCAATCTCACACAAATTATCAAGGAACCTACCAGGTACAACCCTAAATCCGTAAACATGGGCACCCTCATAGATATCATCCTGACTAATTTACCCTCTAAATACACCTCCGCTGTCTTCAACCAGGATCTCAGCGATCACTGCCTCATTGCCTGCGACTCTGTCAATCACCGCATTCTTATTGGCAGACTAAATAGCCTTGGTTTCTCAAATGACTGCCTCGCCTGGTTCACCAACTACTTCTCAGATAGAGTTCAATGTGTCAAATCGGAGGGCCTGTTGTCTGGACCTCTGGCAGTCTCTATGGGGATGCCACAGGGTTCAATTCTCGGACCGACTCTATTCTCTGTGTATATCAATGATGTCTCTCTTGCTGCTGGTGACTCTCAGATCCACCTCTACGCAGACGACACCATTTTGTATACATCTGGCCCTTCATTGGACACTGTGTTAACAAACCTCCAAACGAGCTTCAATGCCATACAACACTCCTTCCGTAGCCTCCAACTGCTCTTAAACGCTAGTAAAACTAAATGCATGCTCTTCAATCGAACGCTGCTTGCACCCGCCTGCCCGACTAGAATCACTACTCTCGGCAGGTCTGACTTAGAATATGTGGACAACTACAAATACCTAGGTGTCTGGTTAGACTGTAAACTCTCCTTCCAGACTCACATTAAGCATCTCCAATCCAAAGTTAAATCTAGAATCGGCTTCCGATTTCACAACAAAGCCTCCTTCACTCATGCTGCCAAACATGCCCTCGTAAAACGGACTATCCTACCGATCCTTGACTTCGGCGATGTCATTTACGAAATAGCCTCCAACACTCTACTCAGCAAATTGGATAAAGTCTATCACAGTGCCATCCGTTTTGTCACCAAAGCACCATATACTACCCACCATTGTGACCTGTACGCTCTCGTTGGCTGGCCCTCACTACATATTCGTTGCCAAACCCACTGGCTCCAGGTCATCTATAAATCACTGCTAGGCAAATCCCCGCCTTATCTTAGCTCATTGGTCACCATAGCAACACCCACCCGTAGTATGCGCTCCAGCAGGTATATCTCACTGGTCATCCCCAAAGCCAACACCTCCTTTGGCCGCCATTCCTTCCAGTTCTCTGCTGCTAATGACTGGAACGAACTGCAAAAATCTCTGAAGCTGGAGACTTATCTCCCTCACTAACTTTAAACATCAGTTGTCAGAGCAGCTTACGGATCACTGCACCTGTACACAGCCCATCTGTAATTAGCCCACCCAACTACCTCATCCCCATATTGTTATTTATTTTGCTCATTTGTACCCCAGTATCTCTATTTGCAAATCTTCTGCACATCTATCACTCCAGTGTTAATACTAAATTGTAATTATTTTGCACTATGGCCTATTTATTGCCTTACCTCCATAATCTTACTACATTAGCACACACTGTATATAGATTTTCTATTGTGTTATTGACTGTATCTTTTGTTTTATCCCATGTGTAACTCTGTGTTGTTTTTATCGCACTGCTTTGCTTTATCTTGGCCAGGTCGCAGTTGTAAATGAGAACTTGTTCTCAACTGGCTTACCTGGTTAAATAAAGGTGAAATAAAATAAACACACACAGACACACACAAACTAAACTCCCTTATTTACCTAAAGAACTCACAGGGGTAAAAAAACAAACAAAGACTCCATCTGCACAAGGTCAGTCAATCACCCAAGGTCCTGACCTGTACAGCATTATTTCAGTCGTCTGTAACTCAGTTTGTAGTGCATGGCACTTGCAACGCCAGGATAGTGGGTTCGATTTCCGGAACCTCCCGTACGCAAAATGTATGCATGCATGACTGTAAGTCATGGATAAAAGTGTCTGCTAAATGGCATATATTATTATATATATTATTACATTTTACATTTTAGTCATTTAGCAGACGCTCTTATCCAGAGCGACTTACAGTTAGTGAGTGCATACATTTTTTCATACTTATTTGTGAGGGGAGGTTGGCCTCCTGTCTCTCTTGCCAAAGAACACTCTGTCTGCATGTGGACTGCCAACCAAGAGAGTGACTGGACTGCAGCTGTAGGTGAGAGGGGCAATGCAGCCAGGACCTGACAGGGCAGATTGTCTGACCTTATTCCAGACGGATGGAGTTGTTTTTGACTTTCTGTCCGGTAAACTGGATAGCAGCCCAGCTCTTTAGGTAGAGAGAGGAGTTTAGTTATGCTACAGGTTTGCTACAAGTTTAGTTATAACTGTTTTCAGGCTCTCAGATGTGGCTGGAGATTTTAACAGGGGAACTCTCCGGTCACACCCCACAGGGATGCCATGCTTCATATATATTTGTGAGACTTGGTTGAACTTGACCAGGACATCAAGTTTAGCATGACCTCTGCCTTGCTTGTTTGCAACAATATCACTGGTTGAGTTGAAGGCATCTGATATCATGAACATTATAGGGCAAGGGTACCATATGAGGGATCTCTTTTTCCTCTATTGTAAGGACGAGGACGAGGACGGGTATCCCAAGAAGAGGTGGCCCACTGTTGATGCCTCATACTACGGTGGCCGAGGTGTGGGTGGCATCAAGAGAATGGAGGTGAGAAAGACATGCACTGACTGTTGTGCCCGGACTGTGGGGCCCTTCATCCAATTACGGCTCAGCTCTGGTCATTATATTACCATTCCCCTGCCACTCACTGACTGTTGTTGCCTGTCCCTGTTCAGGTCCGCTGGGGTGACAAGGGTTCCACTGAGGAGGGGGCCAAACTAGAGAAAGCCAAGAATGCCCGCGTCAAGATGCCAGAGCAGGAGTTTGACATGGCACCAACACGCACTCTCAACAACGGCATGCACAAACCCATCAGTCCCCAGAAGTGGTACTCCCCTATAAAGGTACTGTACAGGGCTGTATTCACTTTGTTACGTAGCCCCGCCCAGTTCCTGATCAAATGTGGTTGTTTTCCAACTTCCGACCCATTCCGGCCTGTTGTCACACAGCAAAGCCAGGGAGGAGATGTCGGTAAATACACTATACAGTTGAAGTCGGAAGTTTACATACACTTAGGTTGGAGTCATTAAAACTCGTTTTTCAACCACTCCACAAATGTCTTGTTAACAAACTATAGTTTTGGCAAGTCGGTTAGGACATCTACTTTGGGCATGACGCAAGTAATTTTCCAACAATTGTTTACAGACAGATTATTTCACTGTACCACAATTCCAGTGGGTCAGAAGTTTACATACACTAAGTTGACTGTGCCTTTAAACAGCTTGGTAAATTCCAGAAAATGATGTCATGGCTTTAGAAGCTTCTGATAGGCTAATTGACATCATTTGAGTCAATTGGAGGTGTACCTGTGGATGTATTTCAAGGCCTACCTTCAAACTCAGTGCATCTTTGCTTGACATCATGGGAAAATCAAAAGAAATCAGCCAAGACCTCAGAAAACAAATTGTAGACCTCCACAAGTCTGGTTCATCATTGGGAGCAATTTCCAAACGCCTGAAGGTACCACGTTCATCTGTGCAAACAATAGTATGCAAGTATAAACACCATGGGACCACGCAGCCGTCATACCGCTCAGGAAGGAGACGCGTTCTGTCTGCTAGAGATGAATGTACTTAGGTGCGAAAAGTGCAAATCAATCCCAGAACAACAGCAAAGGACCTTGTGAAGATGCTGGAGGAAACAGGTACAAAAGTATCTTTATCCACAGTAAAACGAGTCCTATATCGACATAACCTGAAAGGCCGCTCAGCAAGGGAGAAGCCACTGCTCCAAAACCGCCATAAAAAATCCAGACTACGGTTTGCAACTGCACATGGGGACAAAGATCGTACTTTTTGGAGAAATGTCCTCTGGTCTGATGAAACAAAAATAGAACTGTTTGGCCATAATGACCATCGTTATGTTTGGAGGAAAAAGGGGGTGCTTGCAAGCCGAAGAACACCATCCCAACCGTGAAGCACAGGGGTGGCAGCATCATGCTGTGGGAGTGCTTTGCTGCAGGAGGGACTGGTGCACTTCACAAAATAGATGGCATCATGAGGTAGGAAAATTATGTGGATATATTGAAGCAACATCTCAAGACATCAGTCAGGAAGTTAAAGCTTGGTCGCAAATGGGTCTTCCAAATGGACAATGACCCCTGGGATACTTCCAAAATTGTGGCAAAATGGCTTAAGGACAACAAAGTCAAGGTATTGGAGTGGCCATCACAAAGCCCTGACCTCAATCCTATAGAACATTTGTGGGCAGAACTGAAAAAGCGTGTGCGAGCAAGGAGGCCTACAAACCTGACTCAGTTACACCAGCTCTGTCAGGAGGAATGGGCCAAAATTCACCCAACTTATTGTGGGAAGCTTGTGGAAGGCTACCTGAAATGTTTGACCCAAGTTAAACAATTTAACAGTAATGCTACCAAATACTAATTGAGTGTATGTAAACTTCTGACCCACTTGGAATGTGATGAAATAAATAAA